>NW_027203159.1:600000-1140000 GCF_024711535.1 Dipodomys merriami | reverse complement strand
TTCTATGAATTCAAAATACACTCAATGTTTTTGATGAAAATTCTCTGCAATTAACACTCATATAATTCCTTGCAATTTCTCAATCATGGGAAGAAAGAAAGTTATAGAAAGAATAGTGGCCTCAAACTGACAAGTCCTCTTACCTACTAGAACACATTCACAATAGGCTTTCAGATTTTATTGGCTACTTTTCAATTCTGTAACATTCTTTTCTATTCTGGATGAAAGAGTTACATATTCTAGTTAAAAGAATGTAGCTCAATATTTTAGATGTGTTCCTAGAGTTTCATGAAATTATACAAAGAATGCCACATATTTTATACACATCAATGAGTGATATTATTTTTGATTACTATTACATCTTAATATGGCTTCAGAAAAATGCAACTCAGACAATCATCTGCCTTAATAACTCTAAAAAATTTTGACATCATTTCACACGAAAAAGTATGGTTAAAAAGAGAACTACAGGAATCCCATGAAAGGGAGGAAGCTAATCAAAGAGTAATACAGGAATTGAGCGAGCAGGAAGAGAATACACAATGATCACTAAAGGCATTCATGGAATCCATTAACAAAGAGCTGAAGGAAGTCAGGGAGACCACAAAGGGAATGCTGAATGGAACCCAACAGAAGCAATGGGAGTCCAAGGATACCATAACCAATCAACTAAGTGATTTGAGAATAAACACTGAACACCACATTAAGGAAGTAAAGAAGTTCATACAAGATCTAAAACAAAGCTTCAACAACGAATTTGAAGCCATCAAAGCTGACCAACTAGAAGGAAATGAGATAAAAAATAAAGTAGAAAGTCTTGACAGCAGGTTAGACCATGCAGAAGATCGAATCTCAGGGATTGAAGACAGACTAGATATTGTAGAGAAAGAACATACAACCATCCAAGACAAGTCCAAGAAATATGATAGATCTATCCAACACTTGGAAGACACCATCAGAAGGCCTAATCTAAGGCTAATGGGTGTAGAGGAGGACCTAGAAACAGAAGTTAATGGACTAGGAAATTTGTTAAACAGGATCCTAGCAGAGAACTTCCCAAACATGCAAAAGGATAGGCCTATTCAGATACAAGAAGCTTTTAGAACTCCAAATAGACCAGACCAGAATAGGACATCCCACCTTCACATTGTAATCCACACAGGATCAACTCAGACCAAGGAAAAGATCCTTAAAGTTGTCAAGGAGAAAAGATTAATCACCTATAAAGTGAAACCAATTAGAATCACCTCAGATTTTTCAGCAGAGATAATCAAAGCAAGAAGAGCCTACACTAAAAACAAATAACTACGAACTAAGAATACTGTACCCAGCTAAACTCTCCTTCATAACTGAAGTCCAAATAAAAACCTTCCATAGCAAAGAAAAATGGAAAAAATACACCTCCAGCAAACCAGCCCTACAAAACATTCTTAAAGATGTCGTACATATAGAAAACCAACAAGACCACAATAAAGGCCTGGAAACTGCACCCAAACTGAGAATCCAAGAACCTTAGGAAGAACCCAGTTTTCACAGCCCCCAAGAAGGTGGATAACATGGCAGGAACCCCCAAATACCTCTCAGTCCTATCGCTTAACGTTAACGGACTGAACTCTCCAATTAAGCGACATAGACTGTCTAGTTGGATTAAAAAACAAGACCCTTCTATCTGCTGCCTTCAGGAGTCACATCTTGCCTGTAAAAACAAACACATTTTCAATGTTAAAGGCTGGAACAAAATCTACCAAACAAACGGCCCCCAGAAACAGGTGGGAGTTGCAATCCTAATATCAGGCAAAATAGACTTCAAATTAAAATTCGGGAGAAGAGATAAAGAAGGTTCCTACATACTAAGTAAGGGATCTCTCCTTCAGGAGGATATTACAATTCTAAATATCTACTCACCAAACAATAGAGCACACAAATTTATCTAAGAAACACTACATTCCCTCAAATCGCATATAGATTAAAAGACATTAATTATTGGGGATTTTAACACACCACTATCCCCACTAGATAGATCAACTCGGCAAAAACTCAACAGAGAAACCGCAGATCTAAACAGCTGCATAGATCAACTATATTTAACAGATATCTACCGAACATTTCACCCAGCAGCATCAGAATACACGTTTTTCTCAGCAGCACATGGAACATTTTCTAAAATAGACCAAATTTTAGGTCACAAAGCAAACTTGTCTAAAATCAGAAACATTGAACTTATACCTTGCATTCTCTACGACCACAAGGGAATAAATAAATCAGAACTCAACACAAAAAGCAACCAAAGATAGTCCAGTATCACATGGAGGCTGAACAACAAATTGCTGAATCATGAGTGGGTCATGGAAGAGATTAGAAAGGAAAATCAAATGTTCATGCTATTCAACAAAAATGAACACACAAATTACCAGCTCCTCTGGGACACAGCAAAGGCAGTACTCAGAGGCAAGTTTATAGCTCTGAGCTCCTACATTAACAAATTGGAGAGATCTGAAACCAACAATTTAATGGCACATCTAAACCTCCTTGAAAAAGACCACCAATATAAACCCCAATCCAGTAGACAGAAAGAAATAATTAAAATTAAATCAGAATTAAATGAATTACAATCCAAAAAATCAATAGAAAGAAAAAACAAAACAAAGAGTTGGTTCTTCAAAAAAATTAAGAAATTGACAGATCCTTAGCAAATCTTATCAGAAAAAGAAGAGAACACACCCAAATAAATAAACTCAGAGATGAGAATGGAAACATCACCACGGAAACAACCAAGATTCAGAACATTATAAGGAAGTACTTCTCAAAACTTTATGATAGTAAGTTTGAGAACTTGACAGAAATGGACCTTTTCTTAGCAAATATTGACATGCAAAAACTAAACCAAGATGAGTTAAACCTTCTTAACAGGCCCATATCTATCATTGAAATAGAAACAGCAATAAGAGACCTCCCAGCTAAGAAAAGTCCAGGACCAGATGGTTTTACAGCGGAATTTTACAAGGCCTTCAAAGCAGAGCTCACACCAATACTCCTCCAACTCTTCAATGATATTGAAAGAAAAAGTTCACTACTGAACACATTCTATGAAGTCATCATAACCCTCATCCCAAAACCAGGCAGGGACTCATCAAAGAAAGAGATCTATAGACCCATTACTTTGATGAACATTGATGCAAAATTTCTCAACAAAATTTTGGCCAATCGACTTCAACAATTCATGCGAGAAGTCATCCACCACAATCAAACAGGATTCATTTCAGCGATGCAAACCTGGTTCAAAATACGCAAATCAATTAATATTATTCATCACATCAACAGGAGCAAGAATAAGAACCACATTGTTATCTCAATAGATGGAGATGCAACACCCTTTCTGATGTACGTTTTGGAAAAATTAGGAATCCATGGAACATTCCTCAATACAATAAAGGCTGTATATGACAGTCCTACAGCCAGCATTATACTTAATTGTGAAAAACTAAAGCCATTTCCTCTCAACTCAGGAACAAGACATGGATGTCCACTCTCTCCACTTCTCTTCAATGTAGTATTAGAAGACCTAGCTACAGCAATAAGACAAGATGCAGACATAAAGGGGATCCAAATAGGGAAAGAAGAAATAAAACTCTCCCTCTTTGCAGATAACATGATCTTGTATTTAAAGAATCCCATAGATTCCACTCCAAAAATACTCAAGCTGATTCAAAGTAGGAGGGTATAAAATTAACCACCCAAAATCAATGGCTTTTCTGAATGCCAACAATGAGAAAAGTGTGGCTGAAATTAGGAAAGCAACTCTACTTGTTATATCTCCTCAAAAAATAAAATACCTAGGAATTTACTTAAACAAAGAAGTGAAGGACCTCTATGATGAAAACTTAAAATTTTGAAAAAGGAAATCAAAACAGAACTTAGAAAATGCAAAACCTCCCATGCTCTTGGATTGGCAAGATTAACATCGTGAAAATGGCAATACTTCCCAAGGCTATCTACAAATTCAACACCATATCTATCAAAATTCCACCCTCATTCTTCAATGAAATAGAAGAGGCAATCCAACAATTCATATGGAACAATAAAAGACCCCGAATAGAAAAACGCTCTTCAATGGAAAGAACACTGATGGAAGAATATCAATACCAAATTTCAAACTCTACTATAAAGCCATAGTAATCAAAACAGCTTGGTATTGGCATAAGAACAGACCTCAGGACCAATGGAATAGAATTGAAAACCCAGAAATGAACCTACAGACCTATAGCCATCTAATCTTCGATAAGGGAGCTAAAACAATAGATGGAAGAAAGACAGCCCTTCAGTAAATGGTACTGGCAAAATTGGTTAACTACATGTAGAAAATTAAAGCTAGATCCTTACATATCACCATGCACTAGAATCAACTCCAAATGGATCAAAGACCTCGAAGTCAAAGCAGACAATCTGAAAACATTACAGGATGGAATAGGAGAAACCCTAGGTCTCCTTGGCTCAGGCCGAAATTTTCTGAATAGAGACCCGGAAACACAACAAATCAAAGAAAGGTTGTACAAATGGGATTGCAAGAAGTTGCAGAGTTTCTGCATAGCAATGGACATAGATAGCAAGATCAATAGAAAGCCCACGGATTGGGAGAAGATCTTCAATAGCCATACAACACACAATGGTCTCATATCTAAAATATACTTGGAACTCAAAAAATTAAATCCCCCAACAACAAATCCTCAAAGAAACAACTGCCCAATAAATAAGTGGGCTAAAGACTGAAAGACAATCCTCTCTGAAGAGGAAAGAAGGATGGTCAGTAGTCACATGCAGAAATGCTCAACATCCGTAGCCATAAATGAAATGCAAATCCAAACAACATTGAGACACCACCTCACTCCAGTTAGAATGGCAAAAATCAAGAACTCTAACAACAACAGATGCTGGAGGGGATGTGTACAGAAGGGAACCTTACTTCATTGTTGGTGGGAATGTAAACTTGTTCAACCACTTTGGAAAGCAGTATGGAGGTTCCTGAAAAGACTTCACTTAGTGCTTCCCTATGAGCAAGCAATCCCACTTTTGGGCATTTACCCAAATGTTTACAAACAAGACCACACGAAAGCTACCAGCACAACTATATTTATTGCAGCATTATTTACCATAGCTAAGATATGGAACCAGCCCAGATGCCCCTCAGTAGACTAATGGATCAAGAAAATGTGGTATATATACACATTGGAATTCTATGCCTCCATCAGAAAGAATGGCATTGCCCCATTTGTTAGGAAATGGAAAGGTTTGGAAAAAATTATATTAAGTGAAGTAAGCCAGACCCAAAGAATCATAGGTCCCATGGTTTCCCTAATTTGCAATATCGAGTATATGTATGAATCAAGCGGAAAAGGTCAGATAATGTGATGTTAGGAAAATGAGCACTTAGATATGTATTTTAATGTTTTTTTTTTCCTTTCATGCATTTGTTTCTAATGCATTTATAAGATTATCTCTTTGTAGCTTTGTATGTCTCTCCCCCACAGTATAACCCCTACTTTCACTATATTTGATATCAGTATAACTTGTAGAAGAGATGGGAAAAAAAAGTCGTTTAAGGATACAGGTGGACCTGTTGCAACAATGAGAAGTACAAGTTGTCATGTTGAAAACGAGCTTTACAATGTTGGTGCAGGGATGGGGTGAGGCGGGGAGGATTGGGTGAGGGGTTGGGGGTGAGAAATAAAAAATAAGAAAAAAAAGTATGGTTAAGTATATCAGAGTATTGATTGATACACACTCAAGTATATAATTAATTCCAAGATAAAAATTATGATGAGCAATAAAATGATGTAAGTTATTGAGAGCACACGTTTACTTCTTGAAGTAAATTAGGTCTTTATTGGAAAGAACAATGACATATATGCAGTATGAAATATGTAAACAACATTATATGGTGGCCATTTTCATCCAGGCAGTGTCATGATTTTTCTTTTTTCCCTTTCTCTTCCAGACACATTCGAGAATTTGAGGCTTTCAAGTATCATCCGGAGTACTTAAAACTTAGGGTCCTATTGTTCTATGTCACACAGTTGATTGGCGACTTTCATGAAAAGACCAGTATTCAGATTGTCTGTCTCCACACTCACTTTAGGATTCCAAACTATACTCGTCAAGCTTATTTTGTATTTTTTTTTTGCTGTGATAAATGCTATAACATAACCGTAAAATTTCTTCCAATTTTATTTCTAGACAAAAGTGGAAGAGAATAAAGTGGTGTTGTGCGTGCATAAGCAATAAATAATCCATGGAAAGGTGTAATATCTGCTTGGAGAATCGTGGAAAATACAGAAAATTCAAACAAGTCACATGTCTCCTAAAAATAGCAGTTTCCATGAAATTCAATATAGAAAAGAATAGTGACCATAATTTACACCTTGTCAGTTTGTTTTATGTTTCAGTTGACTGAAGCACAAGTTGATCTGAGAGTCCTGAGGTCATGAAAAGGAAATGAACAGTCTTTTCCCTATCACAATGAAAAAGTCAATTCTCAAGGATATAGTCAAAAAGGTTACAATTGTTTGTAAAAACAAAACAATGGGGATGTTTTCTTCCTTCTTTTTGGAGGATCCTGCTTTACTTAATCCGACTTATTTTAGGTGATATTAACGAAAATGTATCACTTGTGCACCTTCCAAATACTATTTCCACAGGTCATTTGGCTCGTAGTTGTTTCTACATTATCAAATAATATCTTTCTATTTCCACTTTCCCATGTGTGGTTTGATGGCAGTTGCTAAAAATTGCAGGTTTTGTCCTACGTGCAGCAGAACCACAATGCTTCTGTTTCTATCAGTTTAGAAAATTGCCTTTGAAACTTGTATAAATGGAAATGTCACTGATATTCATGTTACAGTTTTAAAAACAAAACGATATTCATATTTCTTCTCTTGTGTAGTTCAGTCACATCACTTGCATATTAAGAAGTTTGCTACCATTTAAAAGAGCGGTCCAAAAACAGCTTTTGATTGTCCCAATTCCCAAATTTTACTTTTCCTTCAGTTAACAGTCACCATTAAGATATTCTTGTGTGCGGAACTCAGGTGTCTCATGTCTGTAATTCTAGCTAATCAGGAGGATGAGATCTCAGGATCCTGGTGCAAAGCGAGCTTGGGCAGGAAAGTCCCTGAGGCTTTTATCTCCAATAAACCACTCCGAAATCGGGAAGTGGCACAGTGGCTCAAGTTGTAGAGAGAAAACCTTGAGCTGAAGAGCTGAGGGACAGCATTCTTGCCCAGACTTTATGCCCAATGACAGGCAAACAAACAAACAAACAAACAACAAAAAACAAATAAAACCAAAAAAACGATAGTTTTGTATCTGAGTCCTTGTGGTTCATGCCTCCAATCCTAACATACTCAGGAGGATGAAGGCTCAAAGCCACCAGAGCAGGAGAGTATATTAGAGTCTTATTTTGAATGAAACAGCAGAACACAGGAAGCATCACATTGGTTCAAAATAATAGAATGTTGGACTAAATAAAAAGACCTTAGAGATATGAAAGGGCCCTGAGGTCAGGCGCAATGACCTATATAAAAGCCTATATGTTATGTATTAGAATGTGCCAGTTGCAAAAAGAGGAAATTTTAAAAAAATGACATTAGTGCTAATGGCTATTACACATCAGTAAACATTTCACAAAAGTTTCACACAATTTGAAATATGATTGTGAATTGTTTTCTTCTTTCATTTATTATCAAGAAAAGTTCCAAAAATATGGATAATACAGTATAGGCCTGCAAAGTTATAAGGACTAACTGCCACTACATATCTTTATTTGATACCTATATTGAATATTTTACCTCTTATTCATCAGTAGCTGTGAGAAACCCTAGTGTGTGTGTGTGTGTGTGTGTGTGTGTGTGTGTTAGCATTATATTAGAAATTGACATGATTATCCCTTCACATTACTTCTTTAATTGTTTGAGAAAATTTTAAATCAAAATGTATTAGATCATTTAACTCCATGTCACATTCTTTTTTCTTTCTAACTTTTTTTTTTTTTGGTGGTGGGATTTGAACTCTGGGCTAGGGTGCTGTCCTTGCACTCTTCAGCTCAAGCAAGTGCTTTCTCACTTGAGCCACAATGCCACTTGTGCTTTTCTAGTGGTTTGTTGGAAATAAGAGTCACACAGTAAGTTCTGCCTGGACTGGCTTTGAACATTGATACTCAGTTCTCAGCCTCCTTAGTAGCTATGATTACAGGCATGACCCACCAGCGTCCTGCTCCATGTCACATTTTAAGGTCCAGGGTTTACATTGTTTTAAAATATGTTACATGTTGTAAAATATTTTCTAAGAAACCTTTCTTAAGATATTTATATTTGAAAGAAATTACTTCAGTCCTTGCTGGGTAAACTTCATTAAGGAGACACCCTGATTCAGGGGCTAAAATATAACAATCCAGTTATAAATCTGGGAATATTTTTAGGGAACAGAATAAATCTCTAGATCAAACAGACTGTCGAAACAAGAGTGATGTAAAAGCACTTCTATGTGGGTATAAACAGTATGATCATAGTTCAGATGCGTTAGCGATTAAGAACACTAGCAGCAGTATTGAAGCCTAGAAGCAATCCAGTGAATTTTATATTGAAAAATCTAACACTTAAAAACCAAATCTTCCCTTTGGTTTCTGGGCCAGAAGAGAGCATTTCAATTGACATAGGCTGGCTTGATGAGTATGGACCTGAAAGCATAAATGGGAACATTATTATGTCAGTAATTGGGGTACCATACAGCAGACTGGAATTGACCACTGCAAATGAAATGTCCACTTGATTGAAGGGCTTCAGGCTGTCTTTTGCCAGTCCACTTATTCTTAGATAAGTAGCAAACACCTTAATGCGCCTACATCAGTTAATAATCTCCCATGTACCCGGGCGCTGGTGGTTCACACCTATAATCCTAGCTACTAAAGAGGCTGAGATCTGAGGATCACGGTTCAAAGACAGCTCTAGCTGGAAAGTCTGTGAGACTCTTATCTCCAATAAACGAATAGAAAACCTGAAGTGGCACTGTGGCTCAAGCGGTAGAGTGCTCTCCTTGAGCTGAAGAGTGCCAGGGAGAGCGCCCAAGTCCAGAGTTCAAGCCCCACGACCTAAAAAAAAAATCTCCTGTGATAACCATTTGCATTTTTCCTTTTACTTTCAATTCTAAACATTACTCATATTCAGAGCTTTTCTGAATATCAGTTGTCTTCCTACAAGTTCATTGTCAGGTTGGATTCTGGAAGTTTGGTTGACATACATGCCAAGACACTACACTGAATTGCAGTATTATTTCTATCTCATAATTATGAACCTCTCTCTAAATACCTGGCCCATATTGTATCAACTCCCCAAATTTAAACCTATATTTTTGCTAGAAATCTTTTTAGCATAATTCCTAACAGTTATTAATAGCACACAGATAAGAATAAAAATATACTTTCAAAAAATATTACCCATGTGCCTGAATTTTATGACTATACATTTTTCAGTAGCTTCCTGAAGAATTTTCCAGCATAATTCAAACTGTAGTCCACAATGTAGACAGGTTCTATGAAATTCACTAAACAAAATATAGATTTTAAAATAAAATTTTATTAGAAATTTTTAAAGTCATCTGAATACTTCTATGGGTTTGGCTGCTTATCCTTCATATGCTATGCACCAATTAATAGCACAGGATTAATTCCACAAAGATTTCTAAAATTTAAACTCAAATGTGATGAATAAATATTGAGAAATCATATCTAAAAGGGGACTTCAGATGAATTTAGTACTTATTAATATCCATTATGTCCTAAAATAGTATTTCTAATTTTTCATGTCAACATAGTTTCTAAACATGTACCTAGAGGAGACATAGCAATGCTGGAAAGTATTTAAACATCTTCTTCAATATTAAGTCCTACCCAGCTTAGAGCGACTCTGGAGAGAGAAATTCAAAAGGCAAACACATTTCCTTAGAGTAGGGGGAAGAGAGTAGGAGCGCAGACTAACAAAATCTAGATTTTGTGTAAAGAGAACATACGAAAATATAGTGGCCGAATTAATATTTTGGTTTTCCCCATCATTTTGATTTGCTTCTTTGTGATTAACTATGTTAATGTGTGTATCTCAACCCGGTTTAATTTTGTGTCAATTACTTTGTGTAATTCTCACATGCATGTTTCTGGCATATTTGGTTTGACATGGTGCTATCTTCTGTCAACTTATACCGTCTCAGTTGCAAAAACAAAAATTATCTTACATTAATTAGGCAAGTGGGGATATTCCCATTCTTGTCAGAGAATTAATCCAAATATAACTATGTGCAAATGGCACCTTGAAATAATATTGAACAGAAATTGTTTTTTACCTGTCTTCTGATTGAACTACTCTTCGCATCACTCAATTAAGATAACCACTGAGTTGACTAATATCTACAGGGTTTAAAGATATTGATATTCCCTTCAGTAGAATTTTGAGCATATATATATAACTATATCTATATCTATATCTATCTATCTCTCTCTATATATATACATGTTAAAACTTTTTTAACAGAAGTCATTCTTTAGAAACTCATATTTTGTCATTGAATTACCATATTCACATGAACAGGTGACATTCATATGTTTATGAAAATATAATTACTTCTACATCATTCTATATATTTCCTTATTATAACTACATACTATGACTGTGATTATTTTACTGACATTGCACATTTCTTAAGGGAAACAAACTGATTCTCTTTAAACATGGGGGCAACATTATACATGACAGGCCTTTTTTAGTTATATTCAAGATTTTTTATCATATCACGACAATTTTTTTAAGTTGATACTATTCTTGAGTCAATTAATATTAGTCTCCTCATGATAGAATATACATCCCTTCACACTGTGATGGGCTAGAGATTTTTGTTTTTGTTTTTTCAGTGGTTCCTTAAATCTGGGTCTCAACATTATCTCTCACATTTTCAGCTCAAGGCAGTGCTCTACTTCTTCACCCACAGCACACCTTCTACATTTTTCTGCTTATGTGATGCTGAGAAATCGAACCCAGGGCCTGATGCATGCAAGGCAAGAAATCTATCACTTAGCCAACTTCCCAGCCCAAGACAAGTTCTATTTTCAGAATTCTGATATCTATAACAATCTCTATGAATATCCATGCCATTTATGTCCAGATTACAGAATGTATATGAAGGTGTTTTGCACTGAAAATATATAAATGTGGTGTTGTTACCAGTGAATAGTATTCTCCAATTCAGGTATTGATTTTTTTTAGTACCAAATAAATCACAAAATCTGATGTTCTCTAGAAATTCATAAGGATATGTATGCTCCATACACAGGGAAGTGGCACTGTAGCTCAAGTGGTAGAGCGCTCGCCTTGAGCTGAAGAGTTGAGGGACAAGCGCCCAGGCCCAGAGTTTAAGCCCCACAACCGCCAAAAAAAAAAAAAAAAAAAAAAAGTTATTTTGGGCTGGGATGTATCTCAGTGGCAAAGCGCTTGCCTAGCAAGTGCAACGTCCTGGGTTCGATCCCCAGTACCAAAAAAGAAAAGACAAAAAAAAAAAAAAAGAAAAGAAAATTTAGCCGGGCGCTGGTGGCTCACGCCTGTAATCCTAGCTACTCAGGAGGCTGAGATCTGAGGATCACGGTTCAAAGCCAGCCCGGGCAGGAGAGACCGTGAGACTCCTATCTCCAATAAACCACCAGAAAACCGGAAGTGGCGCTGTAGCTCAAGTGGTAGAGCGCTCGCCATGAGCTGAAGAGCTGAGGGACAGCGCTCAGGCCCAGAGTTCAAGCCCCACGAACGACAAAAAAAAAAAACAAAAAAAAAACAAAAAAAAACAGGAATGTACACTGACATTGGAACGAGAACTTTCAAGAGAACTTTTAGACAAGAACTGACTACTGCCAGAGTTTGACAGAATCATTCTATCACAGGTGATCACTGAGTAAAATGATTAATGTAGTATGAAGTCTTTGGATTACAGTAGTTACTGCTATTGAAGAAGGAACTACAAAGAGAAAGAACAGATGCAGAATATTTTGAGAATGTGATTTGTCAAAAACTTCATTGAACCAAGCAATATGTAAATTTATACTATGTTGATATGGTGAAATTTATAAATGTTAAGTAATCTTAGACAGAATGTTACAAATATTGACAAGTTACACCTACACACACACACACATACACGACCCGCCAAAAATGTTATACAAAGTCAAGTTGCTGAGAAATTCATTTAGCCAAGTAGGAATCCCACTTTTAACTCTAAGTTACTTCCTCTCATTTTCTCGTCAGTTGAATGAATTGCTACTTATAATAAAGTTCCCGTCTCTTGATTGGACATTGTACTATAATAAAAGTGTGGTGTTTTTATTGTTGTTATTTAGTTTTCATTTTGTTTTTTTTTCTCTTATTTTTGAAACCTTTCATTTCCAAACCACAATGTATACTTCTTATTTCATGACGTTTGTACTCTTATTTCAAATTACAATATATTTGACAAGAATTTTTGGAGGTTTAAGTCACTCTGAATATCAATAAATATGAGGTGAACATTACATTTCATTTTAGTTTAATTGGTTTCACTTTTCTGCCTAAATCAATCCAATTCAGCACTTAGGGAATAATACAGTTTAATGTCAAATGGTATATTGTCTATAACAAACTCACATCTTGATCAAATTTTAAGGACATTTCATTAAATGCTCTTTTCCTTTGAAAACTCAAAAAAAGCAAAAATTTCACAACCCAATAGTTGTCACATGTGATACAGCTACCTCTACCACATACAGAGTAATTGGGCATTTGGATAGAATAATCATTTTGTTTATATTTGCTGTTCATTCTTTTTATCTTTTTTTTTCAAAAATATTTTCTTGTAAAGATACTGTGCAGAGTGGTTATAGTTATGTCGGTAAAG
The DNA here is from genome assembly GCF_024711535.1 of Dipodomys merriami. Taxonomy (NCBI): domain Eukaryota; kingdom Metazoa; phylum Chordata; class Mammalia; order Rodentia; family Heteromyidae; genus Dipodomys; species Dipodomys merriami. The sequence goes on along the minus strand of NW_027203159.1, from coordinate 1,127,049 downwards.
AGTACATTTTTTTGGAGCACTGTTACCCTCTCCTTTGTTTTCTCTTACTAGACTTTCCCTTCTCCATCTCCTCTACTCCTCCTCCATGCCAAAGTTGTAAAGTTCATTTTTGACATAGTGTCCTCTGAGTATCGTTATTCAAATAGGTCATCCTTTGTTCTTGTTTCATTATTTTGTCATCATCTTCCCATCCCAAATTAGACAAATTTATATACAAAATACATACCAAAATCAAATAGAGTGTTAACAGGAATATACCATAGGAGGAAAAATAAAGTAGAAACAAAAATATCACATGGTATAATGAAATCAAGAAAAAAAAACAAAAAAAAACCCTCTTCTGTCCATATCTTGGGGCTCATTTCACATAACATCACTTTATATAAAAATAAAGTAATTATATTTAGTTTGTCTATATGTCTGTCTGTCTGTATGTATGTATGTATCAATCTATGTCAGTTTTAAGCTTTTCTGATGATCTGATAAAATTAGCATAGACATATTCTACTTATTGCAAATAAATGATGTTTGTTTTGATCCTTTGGAAGGGATAATCCAAATAAATATGAACAGAAGTGACTGTAATAAGATTTTGAAACTTACTATAGCAGTCACATCAAGAAGAGATAAAACTTGTCTCATAAAATATTCAGTAGATTCTGCTCAGGAATAGTGATTTAAATTATTATCTGTCCAAATACAAACTCATACAATGTGGTTGAAGATTGCAAAATCATACATTTTGACATATTTTCATTAATTTTGATATCAATTTTTCCTGTCCTTTTGGGATGATTAAAAATGGAGACCTGGATTTGTGTTCAAAAGCTGAAAGGACACAAACATTTTTTGACTGATGGATTGCAAACTGTCAGGAAGTCAAATCTATATTAAAAGTTTAATGTCTCATTTCAAATACACTTCGCCTTGCTTTATTTCACGAGTTAGTTATCAGTGTCAATACTCTGAGATTTCCAGTTCCCTAGTAATAAATGCAAAAACTACAGATGGAATTCACTTATAGAATAATAACAAAATATGCCAACCAACAAAACACATGAAATATGAAGAAGAAAGGTAAACAAGGAAGGTTCTTTATCTTTCTATCTCTGTCATAGAGCAATGGGACAAATATCCAGTAACATTTTGCTTGAGATCAATGCAATCTTGGTTTTTCAAAATATGTCTTCATTGCCATTTCAGAAAAAAAATGTTTCCATCATTATTTCTTACTCGAGTCCCTGAAAAATTACAGGCTTCTAATATACAATTAGGATAAACACTAAGAATTCCATTACCTGCACAGTTTGAAAGTACTGAAGTGCCAGAAGAACATGCTACCACATTTCAGACAAAGTTTAGTAATTTTCACATGGGTTGAACCACTAGTTACTACATGTTTTCCATATAAAGTATTTCATTGCTCATACTAACCGGTGTTATGCCTATCATTTTTTTTCTGGAGTTACAATTTTCAGATTTCAGACAGTATTTCCCATGAATAAATAATAGAGTGCATACAATCCTCTGGCTAATTGGACTGGTCCTTCAAGCATATTTTATGAAGTTCTACTTGTGAAAGAAATTGGAATTTCGTAGTTAGGGTATAGATTAGATATGTGAATTCAGAATATGATCACCAGATATGGTGGTTTTGAAAACAGGTTATTTCTGGTGTTGTGCATAATAGTCAGCAGTATATTTCCTATTGAATAATATAAAATATTGACTGCAGGGCTGGGAAGTTGGCTCATTGGTAGAGTGCTTGCCTTGCATGCCTTGGGCCCTGGGTTTGATTCCTCAGCACCATATAAGCAAAAAGAAAAAAAAAGCCGGAAGTGGCGCTGTGGCTCAAGTGGTAGAGTGCTAGCCTTGAGTTGAAGAGCTGAGGGACAGTACTCAGGCCTAGAGATCAGGCCCCACAACGGGACCAAAAAAAAAATATTGACTGCAATCTGCAGATATTTTGAACATGAGTACGGTTCTTATCATTGATTAAAAAATAATATTTACTTGAAATCCTGGAAAAGAGAGTTTATGGGTAACTTTAAGCATTTTCTATTTTTATTGGATAGTGTAGAGGCTATAGAAGTATCAAGGCATCAATAAAGAAGAAACGTATCACATGGCATATAAAAATGGAAAAATGTGAGAATAGAAAGAGATTGAGTAATTCTGCTTTTCCAGACCATGGCCAACACAAACCAAGAAATAAATCATTTTCTATACATTTCTATGCATTTCCATAAGTGTTCAGATCAGGAAAATGGAACCCTGTTTGTGCTGAGCAGAACAATTATTAATGTTTTCATTTTCTGATTCTGTGTTAACTGTTTTCCAGTCATGAATCACCTGGGAAACCAATTAAAGCCACGATAGTCATGAAGAATTGCATAAACTCCTCAATTTTAGAGGTACCATAATTTCTCTATAATCAATCAATTCATTACCTCAGAACACTGTGATTTGTGAGAATATATTTTGGGATAGTTTTTGAGATTGTTTCTTACCATTCCAACTATAATATTGCCATGAATGAAAGTTATTAGAATCATTTTCCTTGTTACTTATCCTGTATCCCCCCCCCCCTTTTCCCCAATGTTCTTAGAACAAATTCCTAATGTTCATAAACTCTGGAATCATACTGACTAGAATACAACTTCAGTGATTTTTATCTATTTCTTCATGAGTCACATTGTACTATTATCTTTTACCAACATATACAATGTGCGCTATTAGTCACGATCAGATTACTTTTATGAAGAAAGCCAGTTGAAGCCTATCCCATATGTGCATAGTGCTTAGTTATTTCAAATGAAGTGTCTAAATTTATCTCTATTATTTTCATTGAAAATGGTGTTAACAAAATTATGTTGTATGCAGTAGCCTACAATACAGTAGCCTACACAATAGAGACAGAAGAAACAGCACTGCCTTAGAAGGAATTGGATTGAGGATCAGATTGCAGGCTGTTCAATAACAGTGAGGAATGCATCTACAGATCAAAGTCCTTAATTTTAATACCGTTGAAATAAATTGTACTTCATTTAAGCATTAAAAAAAAGTTGAATGTTTTCTTACACATTGACGCAATTGAGAGAAGACCATGTTGGGCTGGAAGTCTGGAGGTCCTGATTCTTACATGAGCTTGAGTTCTCTATTCACAAGAATGATGATCACACCCACAATAAACCTCATCTTTCTCTTGAGACACCATTTGATGGGAATCGTTTCTCTCTACTTCAGAGAGTTCTCATGTTCTGCTTCATGAGAAAGCAAGCACTTCCATATGATCCTTTCTTTTATCAGTTCCTAAGGGTCCATGTGTTTTTTGTTTGTTTGTTTGTTTTGTTTTTGCTTAGGGTGTTGCCAGTTTCTACATTTAAAGTCAAATCATGCCTTTGTAATACTTTTCTCCCTTCGTGGTTTTGTTAGAATTGTCTCAAAAATGTTGTTCTATACATAGCAATATTTAAATTCTTCAGTTCTTCAGGTTCACAAAACAGCAATCCAAAAAAAGAGATTTGAAAACCAACATTTTCTGGGGAGGCTGGGAAGGGATGTGAAGGGTAAACAAAGGAGGAGGCTGCAATACTTGATAAGAAATGTACTCATTATCTTGCCCATGTAATTGTAACCACTCTGTACAGTATGTTCACAAAAAATTAAAATTAAAATTAAAAAAAGAAAACCAACATTTTCCTTTCCTTATTATTTTCATACCAACTACTTATATTTCCAGTACTTTTTTCGGATACACTAGGTATTTAATGAAGGAACTTGACACTGAGTAATACATGAATAATACCAATATCCTTAAGTTTTTATACTCTCAAACTTTTCTGAATATTAACCCAAAAACATTTGGTAGGAGATTTTTTAAATAAAATTACTGGTATTCATGAAAACTATGGCTAGGTAATCTACCTAATACTAGATGAGTGATATGTACATAATGGACCACCTGCTATATGTCATTACAAATGTTAATTCTATTTTTTAGATCTTTGAATAATAGCTATTTTTATTAATACCTAATTGAATTTCATGTGTTCTGTATAAGCCTGTCAACCGAGGCTTTAAGTGAAAATTCTACAACCTAAAGTTATATTCCAGGAAATTTCCAAATACTTTCTATCACAAGATTTTTGCTTTATATTATAATCTAAACTGTAATATCTATATAAATATATATGTATGGGTCTGGGAAGGTGGCTCAGTGATAGAGTGCTTGCCTTGCATGCATGAGGCCCTGGGTTCAATTCCTCAGCACAACATAAGCAAAAAGAAAAAAGCTGATAGTGGCGCTGTGGCTCAAGTGGTAGAGCGCAAGTCTTGAGCTGAAGAGCTGAGGGACAGTACCCAGGCCCAGAGTTCAGACTCATGACAAGACCCCCCCCAAAATATATATGTATATTTGTGTATATGTACACATATATAAGTATATAAATATAAATATGTATGTATGTTTATACATATATATATATGAGAGAAATATTTATGGAACTTCTTTTATTGCTCTTTTAATTTTACATTTGGAATCAGTTGCTTTCAGAACTCTGAGCACATTTTACTTGTACTTCACATGAGTATGAATTTATGATGTGAATTTAAAAGATATATAGAAAGTTGAAGCACATTAAGGAAGGCAGAGGACTGTTTTGGCATAATTTGAATACATTCTGAAAATGTCTTGTTTTGAAAGAACCTTCTAGTAAACATATTGATAATTGGCATTCCAGTTTATCAAAATAGACACTGTCATTCTGAGAAAAACTCTATCCTTACAACAATATTGTCAACTTCATCTCAGAATGGAAACACAGAACACGAATCACCTGGAAAGGTTTTATGTATAAACAGCATTCAAATTTAACCTTAATCAATTGGCTTTAGTAACTTTGCACCAGAAGATTTATTTATTTGTTTCTCAGGTCCCATTTATGACCATAAGAATTTTCCTAAAGCTCAAATGATTCACCTTGTTTGCTTACCAAAGATAACATTTTCAACTTTTCATAGTTCTCAGTAGGAAAATTGAGAATTAAGGAAGTGAAGAAAATTATATGTAAAATTTGATTAATTGTAGGCATATGGACCATACAATGTATAATGCTGTATAGGCAGGAGAAATAACAAATAGTCCTTGAATATGAAGCTTGGGCAATTAACGTGAGGACCAGTCCATGAAATGAAGTCCTGGGAAAAGAACTCATGATTTGGGACATGTATTCAAGGCCTGGGACCAGAACTCATTGCCTAGGCCTTCAAACAATGGCCAGGTTCTTGAACTCAGGATGGGACTTGAAAATAGGGCCTGGGTCTTGAATTCACCTCCCAGAAATTGAAATCACAGCAGGGCCTAAAACTTGTACTGGGCCTTAAACTCAGGACCTAGGAGTTGAACTGAGGCCCTGGATGTTGAACTCGGTGCCTGGGACATGAACTGCTGTCCTGGGACTTGAGCTCATATCTTGGCCATGGCTCTGAACTCAAAGCTTGGTACTTGAACACCTGGCATTTGAACTGGGCCCCTAGACCTTGAACTAGGGTCTGGGAATTCAAGTTGTGGTCTTGACCTTGAACTCTGAGCCTACAATTCCAATTTGGGACCAGGGATTTTTACTCATGACTTGGGACGTGGGCCTGGGCCTATATTCAAGGCCTTGCCTAGCAGTCAAAACTGGTGTTTGAACTGGGATCCTGGGCCTTAAACTGGGGCCTGGGACTTAAAAACGTAGTGTGGGCATGAAACTATAGGCTTGAACATTGAATTCAAACACTGAACCTTGAACTCATAACCTGGAACTTCATCTCAAAATGTGGTATTTGAACTGGGGCCCTGGACTTTGAATTACAGGAGTAAGTGAGGACCTAGGACTTATATTCACACCCATGAACTTGTGCTCGGGCCCTGAAATCAAGGCCTGGGATTTGGAATGTAGTAAGAACTTTCAACTCAGGGACTGGAACTTAAACTTTTTCCCCTAGTCCTTGAACTCTAGGCCTCAGCCTTGAATTTAGTCCTTGGAAATGAATTCCCAGCCTGAGCTTTGAACTCAGCATCTAGGCTTTCAACTTTTTGCCTGGCTTTGAATTTAGGATTAGGATTTGGACTTTCAGCATGGGACTTGAACTCAGGGTCTGAGCCTTGAACTCGGTGTCTGGGACTTGAATTCCCAGTCTTAGCCTTTAACTCAGGACCAGAACCTTGAACCTGTGACCTGGTCTTTGAACTCAGGACCTGGGAATTAATTTTCAGCATGAAATTTGAACTTGGGGTTTAGGCCTGGGACTTGAATTTGGGGCCTGGAACTTAAAGTTACATCCCTGGCATTTAATTTGTGGCCTGAGCCTTGAAATTGGGACCTGGAATTTGAAATTGAGCTTGGGACTTGAACTAAGGCTTGAGGCTGGTACTCACATGCTGGGCCTTGAATTCACAACCTTGGACTTGAACTAGGTGTCTGGACTTTGTACTCAGTGTTGGGTCTTGAACTCACAGTGTTCAATTTTTAAATGTGGCCAGGGATGTTAACACAGCCTGGGACATGAATTCTGCCAGGAAGTTGCAACTGGAATTTGAGCGTTGAACTCAAACTTGGGTCTGGAACTTGCATGCTGGGCCTTGAACTCACAAATTGGGATTTGAACTGGTCCCTGGTCCTTAGTGTCCAGGCCTTGAACTCATAGTGTGTTAGTTGAACAGTTGAACATGGAGCCAGGGATATTAAAAGCCTGAGACATGAACTTGGCCTGGGCTTTGAACTCAGGATCTGACACTTGACCTCTTGGTCCAGGCTTAAACTCAGAGCCTGTAACTCAAACTCACAGTCTGGGGCTGGAACACATGTGGTGGTATGTAAAATGTTAACCTGGACCTTGAACTGTGAGCATGGTGTTTGAATTCACAGTGTGGGTTTTGAATTCACAAACCAGGTCCTGAACTGGGTGCCGGGGCTGTGAACTTGAAGGCTGGGAATAGAACTCATATTAGGGGCTAAAACTTTAGGCCAGGGCCTTGAACTCACAAACTGGGCCTTGCATTCACACCCTGGGCCTTGAACTCACAACCCATGCCTTAAACTCCTGGCTTATGTCTTCAACTCACAGCCTGGCCCTTGTCTTATTTCCTGGTTCTTGATATGGGTCCCTGGACCTTGAACTCGACAAGAAGTGGGTACTGAGACTTCATTTTGGGGCCTAGGCTTTTAACTCATAGTCTGGGCCTTAGTCTCATGGTCTGAGCCTTGAACTGGAACCCTGGGATTTGATCTCTGGGCCTGGGCCTTGAATTCAATGTCTTGACCTTCAATTTGTAACAGGCATGATGAATTGTATGCCTCAGCCTTGAACTGGGACCTGGAACTTGAATTCATAGCCTGGGCCTGAAACTCTGGGCCTGGGTCGTGAACTCACAGAGTAGTCCTTGGACTCACAGTTTGGACCTTGATCCCAAAATGTTGAACTACAGAAAGAGTTCATTGTCCAAGTCCAGCTTGTTAGGACCAGACTATGAGTTCAAGTCCCAGGAACAGAGCTCCAACATGAAGCCTAGGACTTAAACTCATAGCCTGGGCCTTAAACATGCACCCTGAGTTTGAAATCCATGTCTGGGAATTGTATTGCAGCCCGAGCCTTGAACTTGGGGCCTGGCCTTGAACTTTCATCTTCACACTAGAACTGGGTCATAGGTCTTGAACTTATGGCCTGGGACTTGAATTTGAGGCTTCTATCTTGAAGTCCTGGCCTGGGCTTTGAACTGTCAGACTGAGACTTTAATTTGGGTCCTCAAACTTGACCTCTCAGCATAGGACTTCTATTCAGGGCTTGGGCCTTGAACTCAGTGCCTGAAGTCAAATTATTGGTCTTGGCATTGAATTATGTCTGAGACTTTAATTCCAGGCTTAGGAATAGAACTCCTATGTTTGGCATTAAATTCAGGACATAGGCCCTGAACTCATAACCTGGGATTTATACTGGCCCATGGACATTCAACTCAAGAGCTGGCCCTTGAACACACGGCCTGTGACTTGAATTCTTAGCCTGGAATTTTTACTCAAGGTCTGGGACTTGAAATCTTGCCCTGGGATTTGAACTCCTGGCCTAGACTTTGAACCCTTGGCATGGGATCTGAACTCCCTGGACCTTGAACCTTGCTGGGGTATTTAACTCAATGCTTATGACATGTACTCATAGCTTGAGCCTTGATCTCAGGGCCTGTAACTTGAAGTCATGGCTTGAGCCTTGAACTCAACACTGAGGCGTTGAGTTCTGTTCCTGGGACTTGAACTCATAGTCTGGTCCTAACACGCTGGACTTGGGTAATGAACTCCTAGACTGGGCCTAAAACACACAACATGGGCCTTGAATTCATCGACTGGTACTTGAACTGGGGCCCTGAATCTTGAACTCAGCGGGAAAGGGGGCACTGGGACTTCAAATTGGGGATGGGGACCTTAGCTGATGAGCTTGGCCTTAAACTCATGGGCCCTGGTATCAACTTCTGGGCCTGGAATTCAAAGATTGGGATTTAAACTCAGGGATTGGGTATTGTACTGGTGTCCTGAGCCTTGAACTTGGGGCTAGAACTTGAACTCAGAGACTGAGCCATGAACTCTCAGCTTGGCATTTTTACTGGGCCCTGGAGCCTAATTCAGGGTTTGTGACTTAAACTCAGGGCTTGGACTTTAATCTCAAATTCCAGGCCTCGAACTACTTTTAAAACCTTGAACTATTTTCCTGGGAATTGAAATTATTGCTGGGCCTGAAACTCTATGCCTGGGCCTTAAGTCACAGCCTAGGCCTTGAACTCATAGCTGGGGACATGAACTCATGGGCTGGTAATTTAACTGGAGCCTGGGACCTTGAAATAAGAGGCTGTGGATTGAATCATAGTCTGGGCCTTGATCTCAGGGCTTGCAACTTGATGTACTGACCTGGCGTTTTTGCTCTGGAATCCTTGGGTTCTTAACTTGGGAAGGTCTGCTCAGGCCTAGTGTCATCGATACTGTGGTCTTCTGGCACTGTGCATGCTTATCCTGGGATCTTTTGTTCTGTCAGTGCTGTTCATTGTACTACTGCACTTGCAGCATCAGTATTGAGGGTTCCTAGTATAGTGTATGTGTACCCTGAAATGCTTGGGTTTGTTAGTACCAGTGAACCTGCTGACATGTAAGATACTCTGGAGGCACATGCATGCTTTTTAATCACATGCTCTTTTGCTATGACACACTATTGTCTGTCAAAATTGAAAGAAAAGAAATAGGATAAGTGAGTAACACACTTTCTTTTCTCCAAAACAATAAAATTTCCTCACTACAATGTAATTTTTACACATAAGGCTCTCATTATTAATCAATAAAATCAAGGATTTTTCTCAGATTCATTTAGGGAATGAAGTCCCTCAAAATGGAATACTAGAGAGCATTATCCTTGAGGAAAATCATGGTTATTTATAGATTTCCAGAAGGCATGAAAGTCAGGGACAAACAATGAAGGGAGGTAAGGGGACAGAAGGAGGGAATAAAACTTGAGAGTGAAGAAGGAAAAGAAAGATAGGAAGGGAGGAAGAAAGGGAAAAGAAGGGAAACCTGGAAGTAAGGAAGAAGGGAAATAAAGGATGAGGTGGAGTTGTGATCATGTTACACTGTGGAGGGAGCTCTTTTCTTCACACAACACTCAGAGCTGGGGTGTCCGAACTGACTTTGTTTCCATCCTGGGTCTTGCTAACCATGTGGGATATCCAAGGAATTAGATTCTGAACTTGGGTCTGCGGGGGGGGGGGGGGGGGGGTGGGTAGTGGCTGGCAAATAACTGTTATCCTGGGCCTGTATTTGTGTTAGAGAATTTAAAGGCAACGAATCACACGTTCAACTCCAAGTTGTTTTGTATTGACAACTCAAAGCCAACCATGGCTTGATCCAGCCCCAGATACTTTTTGGGCCTGAGGGTGGGCCGGAATATATTTGCATAAATGTCAAGGAAAGGAAAGGGAAAATTGGCTGCTAGTGGTCAGCATTTGTTCTTTATTTTCTCCACAGTGTGCTCAGACCCTCATTTGAATTATCCATGGTGCAACCAGGTAGTTGGGGGGGGGGGCCCGGGAGCATCTGCCCTCCTCCTCCTTGTCTTCCTCTTCCTCTTCCTCTTCCTTTACCTCCACTAACCCCAAGGAGGGCATGGACAACCATTAGATTATCATTGGGAAAAGGCATAGCACGATGCTACAGCCAGTTCAGCCACAGGACACCAGAGATAGCAGGAAACCCTGCCACAGGATCAGGAATCGCTGGGGAAGAGGAGTGCATGTAGGTGGAGTAGGGAATTTAAGAAACAGATGGAATTCACAGAGATTTAGGGCTTCGGATCGCATCTCAGGAAAAATTCTGCTTGTGAAGGCCGCTGGTAAAGGTCTGACCTCACTCAGAAAAGATGGGTTAGTTGGTCGGACTGTGGGTTATTTGGTTGGGTTGTTGGGATGATTGGGTGGTTGGTGGCTTGCTTGGTAGGTTGGTTAGTTAGCAAGAGAAACTGTTTTTTTTTTTTTTTTTCTCATTTGATTGCTTATATAAGAATCTATGAAACTTGTGTCCAAGCTCGTTTCCATTGCAACAATGAGATGTAAAAAATCGTTATGTTGAAAAACAAACTTTGGCAGGGGTGGGAGGGGAGAGGGAAGCGAGGAGGGACAGGAGAGGGAGAAAGATGAGAAGGGATGGGAAGGGGAAACAAAGGGGGAAGCTATAATGCTTGATAAGAAATGTACTCATTATCTTGTCGATATGGCACTGTATGGCACTTTCACAACAAAAAATTTTAAAAAATGATACTCGGGTCTCAAACTCTTTCACTGATATGATTTCATACATTAAAAACCAGTGCAAAGCTCCATAAAAATTTTTATCATACTTTAGAAACATATATATAGTTTATGCAAATAATGTTTATTCTTATATATTTGATGAATGTATGAAAAAGTTAATAGAAAATGATATTTTAAAACTTTCAAAATGTTGGGACATCACAGGTATCTTCTTACAAAACTCAACAGCAGAAACTGTCTCTTCTAGGTTCTAGTACTTACTGTTGCAATGTTAAATTAAGAAAAAGTTCTTTCAACCTTCAAATACTATGAATTATTTTGTTTTGTTTTTTTCTTAAATCAAACGAAGAGCAAGTTTGTAATCATTACCCTAGATTTAGAAAGAGACACAAGAAATCTCTCAAAGTTATCTGTTTATAACCATGGCCTGAACTCTAAAGAATTGAAGCTAAATTCAGACCATATAGTAATAGAGTGGATCTCTTAACATGTTAAAATTTAATCTTTAATAATGGCAGTAATTTACAATTTTCACCATTAGTTAATGGTGTGTAAAATCTACCTCCAACGTTAATGAAATCTTGCAAACAAGTTTAAAATAATTGTACAACACAAAATATCTCAACTATGCTCTTCTCTAGAAACACAAGTTAAACTTCCACTGTCATAATTTCCATTGAATTCTGCTGAGATTTCAGAAGATATACAAAAGTCTGTCCATGAAATTTCTTCCCACACATTCTCTGACATAATTGACATAGTTTTCCAACATTTACCTGTAAAGATACCAAAATTTATCCATGAAATTAAGACTATGGGTTACCAACATTTTCCACTGAAACATAACCTTTCTACATTTCCCCACATGGTATAAGAACCAGCAAAACCTAATTTTATGATTTTGATCATAGGGACATTGAAATAAAATCTAGTGATCAACAGATTCCTCTGAAAACGAACAAAAAAAACTGTATTTGAGAAAAAGCAGTATATTGCGGAAAATACAAATCTTTGCTGTTATTCATTTTTAGAGATATAGCATACCTTAGGAATCCCTATTAGGAGAGTCAAGATTAAACTATGACACAGTATTACTATGGAAATTACCTTCTGATGTACTCTCACATGTTTAAAATTTCAGAGTCCATCAGGACTAATGCTATCTAACCTGTAGTCTGTTCCTAAGAATATAATTTCCGTGAATCAATAAATTAAGAAAATAACATGAACTAGACCAAGAAAATAAATTCTTAAAACATGTGTACCTTCTGCCATTGTTATAGGCAAGTAAATGTCAGCAAGTCCTGTAGGGAGCAAATTTTTTCAAGAAAAATTATGATTACATATTTCAAAATTCAATACCTTAAATGTGTATTCTTTAATGAAAGGAAAGCTAACAGTAGAATATCTTCATTTCTAAATCTTTTTGTAGCTAGACACTTGAACGGAAATACATTAATTTCTGTATTTCACAGATTAGGGTCACATATATCAAGCAACAGAAATTAAAGCTTTTGTACTCAAAAAATTTCATAACTTTCAGGCTTTTTTCTTCATCATGGACAACCAGTAAAGGAACAACGAGTAGAAGGATAACTTTTGAGCGAATTTGGAAAAGGTTTTCTAAATTATGGTTGTCTGAATTAACCAATCCATTAACTGTTTAAAAAAATTAAACACCTATTGTGGTCAGAATATAAGATTAGATTAATGTGGGGAGAGAAAATGAGAGAGGGATTTAGAGAGCTGAAAGTTTATAAGGAACGGAGGAAAGAAAGAAAAAAGGAAACATTAAAATACAAAATTTAAAGAAGAAACATAAAAATAATATAATTATAAAGAAATAACAGAAAATATAAAGGATTTGAATCACAGAGTTTGTTAATTGAGTAACTGAAGGATAAGACCTAATAATAGAAGGCGCTTATATACCTGGGGTTGAATAGCAATTAATCCAGGGGGAAAAAACACACACACAAAGACCAAAAGAGAAAAGTATAAAATAATTTTAAAAACACACACCTAAAATAAACATGATGAAAAGATAAAAAAGAAAACCTTGTTAAAACATTTTAAAAAATTAGATAGATAAGAGTTCTTCTTGGGGCTGGGAAGGTGGCTCAGTAGTAGAGTGCTTGCCTTGCATGCATGAGGCCCTGGGTTAAATTCCTCAGCACCACATAAGCAGAAAAAAAAGCCAAACATGGCGCTGTAGCTCATGTGGTAGAGCACTAGCCTTGAGGTGAAGAGCTAAGGGACAGCGCTCAGGCCCAGAGTTCAGGCACAGGACCGGGTCCCCTTTCCCACCCAAAATGAGAATTCTTCAAATTTCTTAGTGTGGGGGTACATATGTCTCCCTTTTATCTATAACCAGTCTCTTGGTGGAGGTTCTGATTTCCTGTGCTGTTTAAATATTCTGTGGCTTGATTGGTTTCTTAAATCAGTTTAAGCAGGCACAAAGGCTCTGTGACTTCCCAGGGACTTTAGGACCCGCATTTGAATGTAGTTTTGGGGGTGAGGGAAAATCGCTTTGATCATCACAAAAGAGGGAGATACCTGTTTTCTCTATCTTGGAGTTGTTGTGGTGTGGTTGGGTTGTGGGTATGGGTGAGAATTTTCAGCAATCAGTAGCTTTCCATCAGATTCTAGCACCTGAGACATCACTCAGACCAGTTTGGAGCCATTCTAAGGATTTATGTTTAGTGAGTTTCAATTGTTTTTATTTTACCTCTACTGCCACTGGGTGTTGCCTATGCTGCAGTACAGAGTATCAGCCTCTGGCTTTTTTTTTACCCAGTAAAGAAAGTCACTCCTCTGTATGGTGAGCATCCTCTGCCTGGAATGGAAAACTTTCCCTTGGGGGAAACTGAGCCATGTAGTTCAAGGTACTTTGATCTGTTAAATGGCTCCTATTGTCTTTTTCCAAAGGCTGAGTTACGTGCTAGCTGATCTGGCCAGGTCTTTGTTAGTATCAAAGATGGATACTGGATATAGTTAGCTTCATCATGCTCACATAATTCCTATAATCTTCTTTGGGATGATTCTCCACTAGTGGGGGAAGGGCTAACGTCCCACCATTGCTCTGTGAGAAATGCCGTGGGGTACCCACATCTTTCCCTTGGTTTCCTGACTCTGCTTCATGATTTCCTGTCTGTGGTGAGCAGGATGAAGATTTCTACTGCTTATTGGTTCTTGCTGGCTGTGAGTAGGGTCCACTCCCAGACCACTTCTGGTCCCTTTTTCCTGGGCTCTCTATGTTGATATGTTGGCTGTGGCAGCAGCTGCCAACATTGCCATACACACTGGCAAGTGCTTAAGTCTGGATATGAGCACTTGAATATTTAATCTATGGCCAAACTCTCTGTACTATGATTGCATGTTTGATTTGATTTTCTAGACATGGTCTTTTCACTAGAACCCTAAAACCAGTTTCTATGTGAGATCTTGTTTAGCCCTCAGTTGATCCTCCACCATCTTCCTCCAGAACTCTAATTTTATGATTTTTTTTTGTCGGTTGTGGGGCTTGAACTCTGGGCCTGGGCGCTGTCCCTCAGCTCTTCACCTCAAGGCTAGCGCTCTACCACTTGAGCTACAGCGCCACTTCCAGTTTTCTGGTTGTTTATTGGAGATAGGAGTCTTACGGTCTCTCCTGCCCGGGCTGGCTTTGAACCGCGATCCTCAGATCTCAGCCTCCTGAGTAGCTAGGATTACAGGCTTGAGCCACCATTGCCTGGCTTTCATGATTTTTTTTGTACTCATTTCTTTTTATCATTTGTGGGTCTTGAACTATGGGCTTGGGCATTGTCCTTGAGGTCTTCAGCTCAAGGCCAATGTTCTACCACCTGAGCCACAGCACCACTTCCAATTTTCCACTTCTTTATTGAAGATAATAGTCTCATGGGGTTTTCCTGCCTGGGCTGGTTTTGAACCATGATTCTCAGATCTCAGCCTCCTGAGTAGTTAGTATTACAGGCGTGAGTGACCAGCGCCCAGCATTTTGTCCTCACTTTTCAAACTAGAATGTATTTGAGAAGAATTTTTTTCTGGTGCTATTAAGTTATTGTAGATATCAACAAACGAGGTAAACAATAAATTTTATTTGTTTAATTGCTCTTACTGCATATAAAATTACTACCTGCCCAAATACAACCATCATGCAATTTTCTTGAAGATTGTAAGATCATTCATTTTGATATATTGTCATGTATTTTTATATAATTTCTTTCTTGTATGTTGGATCAATAATATTGAAGACATTAAATTTCATTCAAATATGTTTGGTTCAAAACCAATTGAATAAAAGGACACAAATATGGTTTAACTGATTGTAGGTTCAGATAATGATTTCTACTATGTAAAAACAGGCATGAATTTGAATTAAAACACCTTAATAGTTCAAATACTTGTTTCAAATATTCTTTGCTATGCTTAATTTCAACCAATACTTTGACATTTTCACTACTATAATAATGAAAGGATGAAGGAAAGGAAATTGGTTATTGAATATTAACAAAATGTGCCACAAATAAAATAGATGAAACATGAAGAAGAAAGATGTCAAAGAAATCTCTCTAGTTTTCAATTTCTTTCACACAGCAACAGGAACAATAAATATTAGAAATCAGTTTAAGATCACTGTAATGATAGGTTTTTTAAAATGCTTCTTCATGATGATTTTATAATTACGTTTTTGATCATTCTTTCTACTTTGTGTCAAAGGTAAATTACAATCTTCTAATATGCAACTAGGATAACCACTAAAAACTCTATTACCTGAACATTTTGAAAGTACTAATGTACCATAAGCACTTTCCTATGTAAAACCAATCATAGCAATCAATTTTACAAATGAGGGAAATCATTAATTAATACTTATTTTAGCCATAAAGTCTTTCATTGTTCATATAAACCAGTGTCATGCATATTTATTTCTGAACATGGAATTCGTTTTTAGCCTGTATTGCACATGAAGGAATAATAAACTTTAAACATTCAATGTGCTACTTATACTGGTTTATAACTATAATTTATGATGTTCTAACTTGTGAAAGAAAGTTGCAAGACTAAAATTAGAATATAAGTTAGACATGTGAATTCAGAAGGTGATCACTAGATATGGTCATCTTGAAATCAGGTTGTTTACATTGATGTGCATGTTAAGAGAGCAGCATTTTTCTTATTGAATTATTTAAAATATTAGGTAATTATTTGCAGAAACATTTGAACATGAGTACAATTCTTGGGATTAAATCAACACTAATACTTACTGAAATCCTGAACCAGAAGAGACTAGTGGTAAACCTGAGCATTTTTTATGCCTGCTGGATTATGTGGAGTTTATAGGAATAAATGTATGGAGAAACCCATCACATGACATATTAAAATGGAAATATGTGACAATATAAAGATATTGATTATTTCTGCATTTCCAGACAAGGACCAATATAAATAAAGGAATATAGCCTTTGTCTTCCATTTCTACATTTTTCCATAGGTGTTCATGGCTGGACAATGGAATCCTGTATGTGGTGGGTAGTGCAACAATTTAATGACTACATTTTCTGACTATTCAAATCTGTTGTCCAGGCACAAACTAGTGGACAAGAAACTGAAAGTGCATATAACTGCTGAGAAATATAAGTACTACTAGATCTTTGGGAGACCATACATTTTCTATTGCCAATTGGTTTATATTTACTTCAGAAAATATGGTTTGTGAGAATCCATTTTGAGACAGAGATTCAGATAATTCTCTTTCATTCTGACTCTAGTATTTGCACGAAAGCAAAGGTTCATTAAATCATTTTCCCCATCATTAAGCCTGTGTGCACATTTTGCCCGAATTGTCTTAGTACAAATTGCAAATATTCATAAAACTTTGAAGGTCACTCTCTAGAATAAAACTTCAGTGTTTTTTTTTTCTTATTTTTTTCTTGTGTCACACCGTCATATCAAGGTCTAATTTCACAATACATAAAATGCGCACTATTTGTAATTGTCACTCTCATTAGGCAACAACTATAAAGAAAAGCAGTCGAAGTATTCTTCATCTAGAAAATGTGCTTAATTTTTCAAACTTGGTATCTATCCTTACCTTTATTAATTGCATTGAAAAATGTTAACAAAAGTAATTTGTGTGTCGTAGCCTACTGGAAAACAATGCAAAAAATAGAAAACACTAGTGGCTGTTCAGAAAGAATGAGAGTAAAGGTAAGATTTCATGCTGTTCAGTAACAGGGAGAATCACATCTAGCGATCAAATGTACTGAATTTTAGCACAATTGAAATGAAATGTAGTTCATTTAACTGTAGGAAGTTGGATATTGTTCTTCAGTTCGAGAGAAACAAAAGTTGGGCTGAAAGTCCTAATATCGTGATTGTTACATGACTTGTATTTGTCATATCAAAGAAATGATGATCACTCCCACAAAAGACACAAAACCTGATCTTTTCTTCTGAGAAGGCTTCTCATCGCCATCGTTTCTCTCTACTTCAGAGTGGATTCCTGCACCGGTTTGGTGTGTCTGCTCCATTTCTTGAAACATCAAGCACTCACATAGCATCCTCTCTTTTTATCAGTACCTAAGTGTCCATGTTCTTTGTATCGCTGAGATGTTGTCAGATTTTCCATTTATAGAAAAATCATGACGTTCTAATTCTTCTCTCCCATGTTGGTCTTGTTAAAATTGTCTCAAAACATATCCTCTTGTTCTACTGAGAGCATTATTGAAATGCTTCAACTCCTCAGTATAAGGGAAATTAAAAAAAAAAACCACATTATCTTCTCGTTATTAATTAGTTGGTTCACATTCACTAGATATTCACTAGATATTTCATCAAAGGAACTTGCCGCTGACTATTACACAAATCCAATGTCAATATTGAAGTCTCAATACACACAAAGATTCTTCTATAAGTATCTGTAAGTTACTCTAACCCGTGAATTAAACAGAGAATTCAATGTATTTCAATTCAACTGTGTCTAGCTACAAAAAGCTTGAGAGTAATATGTTCTAAATGGTTGCTTTTCCTTTCACTGAAGAAATCAAAACATTTGTGTCAGTTTTTGAAATATTTAATAACCGTTTTTCTAAGAAAAATTTTCTCCAGACAGGAATGCTGACATTTACCTGTCAGTCACAAAGAAAGAAGTTACCTACACCTTTGTTTTGAGAAATTGTATCAACTGCTGTAGTTGACCTTATTTCATATTGACAGGAGTACACCAAATGGCATAGTATTTTTCCTGAGAGAGTCTGAAATTTTTGACATGCTGATAACATTGATATTTTGTTGTTGTGGTGGTGGTGGTATTTGTTCTTGGGTGCAGAAATCTGGGACTTGCAGCTCTCCCTCTCCTCATCAGGTCATGTCTATTGCTGTACCACTTGAGCCACCTCACCACTTCCGACATTTTTGTTTATGGGGTGCTGAAAATCGAACACAGAGCCTCATGGAAGCTAGTTAATCCCCCTTCTACTGAACTACCTTCATAGCCTCAGAGTTAGATATACTAGATTGACTAGTAAGCAAGCAAGTAAACTATGGGCTCTTTAATTTTGGGCCTTCAATGGATGTTTCATCTCAAAAGATAACAGAGAGTAACTGTTCCAATGGACCCAAATAAGCAATTATTTAGCTAGAATGAACATTTTTCAGAATACATTTTTTATAATGGGAAGTAGAGTATTTCAAAAGGGAATTTCCACAGTAATACTATCATATTATGTGTCTTCATTATCCTGAGGGATTCCTAAGGTAATGTATAGGTCATAAATGAAGAACATACTCCCCAGTATATTGCTTGTTCCAGAGGTAATTTCTTTTTCAGAATTATGTGGATCTTGAGAGGTTATTAAATTGTGCCTATGATATAAATCACAAGATCATATAGTGCAGTTTCCCATACATGTGGTGAAATTCAGAAACATAATGTTTCCTTGGGAAATGTAGGCACTACAAAACTTCGATCATTCATGGATAAATTTGGGTATCATTTTAAAGAAATTTTTGGAAATGTATGCAAATGACATGAGAGAGTGTGTGGGCAGAAATGTCATGGACAGATTTTTTTTAATTTTTGGAATCTCAGCAGCATGTGATGGAAATTGTGACAGTGGAATTCCAACTTGTGTATTTCTAGAGCTGAATTTCTAGAGCTCTATTCCAAGGAGAGCATATGCAACATCTTTTCTGTGGGCAATTATGTTACACTGTGTGTACCATATTTTCCAAACACTAGAAGTGGTTTCCTTTCACTCACTATTGCCTAATGGCCAAAATGTAAATTGATAATGTTCTGAAATGTTAAATTAATATATTAAGACATTCACTGTATTATTATATGACCTAGAATTCAGCTTGAATCTTTTAACATTCATCCTGTGGTAATAAACTGATAACATGAAGAGATTCAATGTGTCCCTTTTCTATATTAAGGATATTGATTACAAATTTGTTCCTCTTAGTTTGATGAAAAACTTCACAATATATGAAGGTTGACAGGATTGTGGGTAGAAAATTTTTTCTCCTAATTTAATCCTGAGTAATTTTAAGGGCTGTAGGAGAGATAGTTCGGCTGTTTTATTTTGTGAAGAAGCACAAACTATGATCTGTCATTTTGTATGATTCAAATATCCTTTCAATCATCCTTTGTATACATTCATCAATTATTTATGAGTAATCAGTATTTCAGTAAACGGAGGTAAAAATTTTGAATAAATGTAAGTTTCTAAACTTTGATAAATTACTCTTATAGAGCCTAGCACTTGTTCTTTATGTAAGAAATAACATAAATGCAGGAATTTAAGATCTGTGTAACCCGTTTTAACACCAGCTGGGGCTTAAGAGTCAGAGAGACTCTTATCTCCACTATCAAATGGAAAAAAAGAAGAGATGGTATGGCCAAATTTTTAGTAGGCTAGTCCAC
Source organism: Dipodomys merriami (assembly GCF_024711535.1). Taxonomy (NCBI): domain Eukaryota; kingdom Metazoa; phylum Chordata; class Mammalia; order Rodentia; family Heteromyidae; genus Dipodomys; species Dipodomys merriami. The sequence goes on along the minus strand of NW_027203159.1, from coordinate 1,107,295 downwards.
AGGAAAATGATACACAAGCATTGAACATAAACCCCTGCATGGCTCTTACATTGGTCAAACTTCTTGTGTTTTTTTTTTTTATCCTTATACAAAGTTACAGCCACTCTAATCTAGCACTCAACCAAATATGTATTTCTCCCTTTGTCAAAATCGTTGGAACATCCTGTCCCAAGTTTTGTTTGGGGCACACTCAAATCCTCTGGCAACAACATGTAAAAAATGCTGTTTTTCTATGACACACTATTAATTTTCAAAATTCAAAGTAAAGAAATAGAATAAATGAACAACAAATGTACTGTTTTACAGACCCATATATTTTGCTCACTACAAAGGAAGTTTAGGATTACATTCTGACCTGGTGACACTGTGATTGGTGTGGATTCACTAGGACCAATAAGTAACGTCATCACCCAAAGTACATCAAATCCGAATTATCTTATCTGAATGTTCTTTTCATTCTCTTATTCTCAATTTCAATCCTGGAAAGGAATAAATGACACTTTGATGTCAGATAATAAAAAAAAAGTTTCAGGCACATTTTATTGTTTCAGGTTCACTCATCTCATAAATATTGAAATGTGAATGGAAGAATATTCACGTGGTAATTGGTCAATATATTCACTTGCAATCCTCATCCTTAAAGCTGTTTTGAATTCTCTCACAGCATTTTAATAAAAATATTTGATGAAGCTGGGTGATGTTGAATCATACCTGTAATCCTAGCCTCTCAGAAGGTTGATATTTGAGTATCACAGTTCAAAGCCAGCTTAAGCAGGAAGGTCTGTGAGACTCTGGTCTCCAATTAACCACTAGAAAACCGGAAGTGGTGATATGGGTCAAGTAGTAAAGTGCTCACCTTGAGCTGAAGACCCCAGGGACAGCGTCCAACCCCAGAGTCCAAGGTCCACAACCACAAAAACAAAATATATGATGAAATTCTTGAGAAGATTTACTATTTGCATATCAAGGAGATCTATATTAATGAAATGTATTTGGAGCTAAATTTTAACCAGTCATACATATATAGATCCAAATTCACATTTCTGAATAAAATATGAGATGTATTTAATATGATGAAGATAGGAAAATCAAAAGAAGATATATTCTTGCAAAAGTTACTGCATCTCTTTTTTGGGGGGGAAGCAGGGTCTGATCGTGGGGCCTGAACTTTGGGCCTGGGCACTGTCCCTCAGCTCTTCAGCTCAAGGCTAGCACACTACATCTTGAGCCATAGCACCACTTCCGGCTTTTTTTTCTGCTTATGTGGTGCTGAGGAATCAAACCCAGGCTTCATGCGTGCAAGGCAAGTGCTCTACCACTGAGCTACCTTCCCAGCTCTGTATCTCTCAATGAGAGTATTTAGGAATTTTTTTTATAGTATTGAAATTGTCTGAATGAACGTGTCCAACTAGGATCACAAAATAGATTTTACTTTTGAGTTAATGGAACACCAAAATAACAAGTCTCTCTTATTGACATGGTAAGATGGCAAATAAAGCAACAATGAGCAGCAATTGGTCTTCCTAGGAATTTCTTATAGGCATTTATTCCATTTGGAATCATGAAATTTTTGTTGCTTATCAATATTTCTCCTCACCATTTTATGAGTCAGACAATGGATTCTAGATACATTGATATGTTTAAATATTTTATGTTCTGATCAATGCAGAAAACCACAAGCTTATTCAACTTCGGACTGTGTTGAACATATGTTATCCTGTTTCTGCATTCCAGTTTCATATATTCTATTCCCGAAAAGTTAGTAGAGAAATTGAATTCAATTCTCTGTTTGATGTTAAAAGTATTCCAGTGAGAGGAGTTCCGGGAAGATGGCGGAGGAGAAGCTGGAATCTGAACAAGCTCTCGCATAGAAAGCAGTTTTAGAGTTCCAGTGAACAGTCCTAAGCCAGAGAATCACACCAAGTGTGCCATCACAGGACAGAGAGTTAGACAAGAGAGGGGAAGCCAAGGAAACACATTAGCTTCCACTGCAGCGGCAGGGTCGCGGCGACGACCACCGCCGCGGGGTCATACCTGAGACACAGAGAGTCCGGGACAAAGGAGCCAGACGCAGCGGACGAGCGGATTCTACTCAACACCAACAAGAACCGAGAAGGAGCGGACATCTTCCTCCTGCTGTTTGCAGACCAGAGACGACCCAGTATCCAAGACTTGGCGTGAGTACAAGCCCAACGTCCTCACTCCTTCCCAGGGAGCAGAGGAGGGAAGGCCACCCCTCCCCCCCCAGCACCGGTGATCTCCATCTTGGATACCAACAAAGCTCGGAGGAGCTGCTAGCTCCAGCTCAGGCCTTGGAATAAAACGAGTCATTTAGCAGGTCACAAGAACTTAACGGCGAAGTGACCTGCCAGACTCAGCTCCATCCAGGAAAAAGTCACCCAGCTCAGGCGCCAGCCATTGGAGTGCCTTGCCTCACTGGGTAACCAGAGCCAGAGGCTGCCCCTCCCTCTAGCAGCCTCGACAATCAATTGAAAAACAGAAACCCTGAGAATGGCTCCAGGCTGGGCGCTGTGAGCTTTATCACAAAATAGCCCCAGGGAAAAGCTACTGTTTGTTGAAAGGCCTCTACTCTACCCAGAACCTAGCCTCATCACCACATCCCCCTCTTTTGTGATTCTCAAAGCAGATCACCCTCCCAGAAATCTAACCTGGGAGGGGGATCTCAAAATCTTGGGTAAAGCAGAGCATTTTTCTGCCTCTTCCAACCAACCGACTTAAGAAACCAATCAAGCCACAGGACCTCAAGCTGACCAGAGACTGCAAAAAGAGACTGGTTACAGACAAAAGGGAGATACAGGATTCTTCCCACTCCTCCCCTCGGAAAAAAAAATCAAAAGACTTTTTTTTCTTTTATTTCTTCTTCTTTTTTCTTTTTTTTTTTGCTTGCTTTTTGTTTTTTGTTACCTTATATATATTTATATATATAAATTTTTTTCCCTTCTAAAACTTTTATTAATCTTTCTTTCTTAATTATCTTTTTGTTTTTTGTCTAGCTCTACTGAACTTCTGATCTTTTCTTCTCCTTTTCCCATCCTTAAAGTTTTTCACATCTCCTCTATGTCCCTCCCCTTCTCTGAACATATTCACATTCCTCTCTAAATAGACGGTCTTTTAACCTCTATAATAACATTAATTTTTACATTTCTATTCTTTTTCTGGTCTCTCTTCATTCCCCTTTCCATCTCTTCTTTTTCTCTCTCTCTCTACTTACATCCTACCCAACCCATTTACTGCATTGTGATTAGGACATAGTTAACTCTCCCTGTGCCTCCCCACACCAATCTATTCCTATTTTTTACCCACATCTCTCCCTAATCCTAATAATTTCTGGTTTTCCAAATCCTTTTCTGCGGTTCGAAGTCCTTTAACATATAGTTGTCTGATGTTGAATAGATGTATCTGTTGAACTAGATTGTAGACTATTGACTGTACAAACGCAAACTTTGGTTGATGGTTGCCTTAAGATAGTGTTCTAGCACAAAACTGGTGCAATCTTCAGCTCAAATGGGCAGAGTAAGCCGGAAAAACACAAGAAAAATGGCAAATTCGGGTATCTCAATTCCCAATTTTGATAATCAGGGATTAGAACAGATAAAGAATAATCCAGAGGAAAGTTCCCAAATAGCTCTACAAACACTAACAGCAAACATGATAAATGAGAAGTTTGACAATGTACAAAGGACTCTGTATGAGCGTGATAGGGAGAGAGAGGAGGCATCCCAGAAGTTTATAGAGGGATATCATAAGCGTGAGGAAGCTACTCAAAAACTGATACAGGATTTGCGTGAACAACTTGAGAATACTCAAAGAGAAAGGGAGGAATGGCGTGAGCAGGCAGAGAACACTCAAAGAGAACTGCAGGAATCCCACGAACGGGAAGAAAGAGAACTGCAGGAATCCCACAGACGGGAGGAAGCTAATCAAAGAGTAATTCAGGAATTGAGAGACCAGGTAGAGAATACACAAAGATCACTAAAGGCATTCATGGAATCCATTAACAAAGAGCTGAAGGAAGTCAGGGAGACCACAAAGGGAATACTGAATGGAACCCAACAGAAGGAATGGGAGTCCAAAGATACCATAACCAATCAACTAAGTGATTTGAGAACAAACACTGAACACCAAATTAAGGAAGTAAAGAAATTCATACAAGACCTAAAAGAGCTTCAACAAAGAACTTGAAGCCATCAAAGCTGACCAATTAGAAGGAAAAGAGATAAAAAACAAAGTAGAGAGTCTTGACAGCAGGTTAGACCATGCAGAAGATCGAATCTCAGGGATTGAAGACAGCCTAGATATTATAGAGAAAGAACATACAACCATCCAAGACAAGTCCAAGAAATATGATAGGTCTATCCAACACCTGGAAGACACCATCAGAAGGCCCAATCTAAGGATAATGGGTGTAGAGGAGCACCTAGAAACAGAAGTTAATGGTCTAGGAAATTTGTTTAACAGGATCCTAGCAGAGAACTTCCCAAACATACAAAAAGATAGGCCTATTCAGATACAAGAAGCTTTTAGAACCCCAAATAGACCAGACCAGAATAGGACATCCCACCGTCACATTATAATCCACACAGGATCAACCCAGACCAAGGAAAAGATCCTTAAAGCTGTCAAGGAGAAAAGGGTAATTACCTATAAAGGGAAACCAATTAGAATTACCTCAGAGTTCTCAGCAGAGACAATCAAAGCAAGAAGAGCCTGGAATGACGTATGCCATGCCCTAAAAACAAACAACTATCAACCAAGAATACTGTACCCAGCTAAACTCTCCTTCATAACTGAAGGCCAAATAAAAACCTTCCATAGCAAAGAAAAATTGAAACAATACATCTCCACCAAACCAGCCCTACAAAAGATTCTTAAAGATGTCCTACATATAGAAAACCAACAAGACCGCAACAAAGGCCAAGAAACTGCACCCAAACTGAGAATCCAAGAACCTTAGGAAGAACCCAGTTTTCACAGCCCCCAAGAAGGTGGATAACATGGCAGGAACTCCCAAATACCTCTCAGTCCTATCTCTTAACGTTAACGGACTGAACTCTCCAATTAAGCGACATAGACTGTCTAGTTGGATTAAAAAACAAGACCCTTCTATCTGCTGCCTGTAGGAGTCACATCTTGCCCGTAAAAACAAACACATTTTCAATGTTAAAGGCTGGAATAACATCTACCAAGCAAACAGCTCTCATAAACAGGCGGGAGTTGCAATCCTAATATCAGATAAAATAGACTTCAAATTAAAATTCGTGAGAAGAGATAAAGAAGGTCGCTACATACTAATTAAAGGATCTCTCCTTCAGGAGGATATTACAATTCTAAATATCTATTTGCCAAACAATGGAGCACCCAAATTTATCAAAGAAACACTACTTTCCCTCAAATCCCATATAGATCCAAAGACATTAATTGTTGGGGATTTTAACACACCACTCTCCCCACTAGATAGATCAACTCGGCAAAAACTCAGCAGAGAAACCGCAGATCTAAACAGCTGCATAGATCCACTAGACTTAACAGACATTTACCGAACATTTCACCCAGCAGCATCAGAATACACATTCTTCTCAGCAGCACATGGAACGTTTTCTAAAATAGACCACATTTTAGGCCACAAAGCAAACTTGACCAAATTCAGAAACATTGAGTTATACCTTGCATTCTCTCTGACCACAAGGGAATAAAATTAGAACTCAACACCAAAAGCCACCAAAGAAAGTCCGGTATCACATGGAGGCTGAACAACACACTGCTGAATCATGAGTGGGTCATGGAAGAGATTAGAAAGGAAATTCAAATGTTCATGCTATTCAACAAAAATGAACACACAAATTACCAGCTCTTCTGGGACACAGCAAAGGCAGTAGTCAGAGGAAAGTTTATAGCTCTGAGCAACTACATCAACAAATTGGAGAGATCGGAAACTAACAATTTAATGACACATCTAAACCTCCTTGAAAAAGAGCAGCAAGATAAACCCCAATCCAGTAGATGGAAAGAAATAATCAAAATTAAATCAGAATTAAATGAATTACAATCCAAAAAGCTATAGAAAGAATCAACAAAACAAAGAGTTGGTTCTTCGAAAAACTTAACAAAATTGACAGACTCTTAGCAAACCTTATCAGAAAAAGGAGAGAACACACCCAAATTAATAAACTCGGAGATGAGAATGGAAACATCACCACGGAAACAACCAAGATTCAGAACATTATAAGGGAATACTTCTCAAAACTTTATGCTAATAAGTTAGAGAACTTGACAGAAATGGACCTTTTCCTAGCAAATATTGGCATGCCAAAACTAAACCAAGATGAGTTAAACCAGCTTAACAGGCCCATATCAAGCATTGAAATAGAAACAGCAATAAGAGACCTCCCAGCTAAGAAAAGTCCAGGACCAGATGGTTTTACAGCGGAATTTTACAAGGCCTTCAAAGCAGAGCTCACACCAATACTCCTCCAACTCTTCAATGAAATTGAAAGAGAAAGCTCACTACCGAACACATTCTATGAAGCCATCATAACCCTCATCCCAAAACCAGGCAGGGACTCATTAGAGAAAGAGAAGTATAGACCCATTTCTTTGATGAACATTGATGCAAAACTTCTCAACAAAATTTTGGCCAATCGACTTCAACAATTCATCCAAAAAATCATACACCATGATCAAACAGGATTCATTTCAGGGATGCAAAGCTGGTTCAATATACGCAAATCAATTAATATTATTCATCACATCAACAGGAGCAAGAATAAGAACCACATGGTTATCTCAATAGATGCAGAAAAAGCATTTGACAAGATCCAACACCCCTTTATGATGAAGGTTCTGGAAAAATTAGGAATCCATGGATCATTCCTCAATACAATAAAGGCTGTATATGACAAACCTACAGCCAGCTTTATACTCAATGGTGAAAAACTAAAGCCATTTCCTCTTAACTCAGGAACAAGACAAGGATGCCCACTCTCTCCACTTCTCTTCAATCTAGTATTAGAATGCCTAGCTACAGCAATAAGACAAGATGCAGACATAAAGGGGATCCAAATAGGGACAGAAGAAATAAAACTCTCCCTGTTTGCAGATGATATGATCTTGTATTTAAAGAATCCCATAGACTCCACTCCCAAATTACTCAAGCTGATTCAAAACTTTGGCAAAGTAGCAGGTTATAAAATTAACCCCCCAAAATAAAGGGCTTTTCTATATGCCAACAATGAGAAAGTGTGGCTGAAATTAGGAAAGCAACTCCATTTGTAATAGCCCCACAAAAAATAAAATTCCTAGGAATTAACTTAACCAAAGAAGTGAAGGACCTCTATGATGAAAACTTTAAAATCTTGAGAAAGGAAATCAACACAGAACTTAAAAAATGGCAAAACCTCCCATGCTCCTGGATTGGCAAGATTAACATCATGAAAATGGCAATACTTCCCAAGGCTATCTACAAATTCAACGCAATACATATCAAAATTCCAAACTCATTCTTCAAGGAAATAGAAGAGGCAATCCAAAAATTCATATGGAACAATAAAAGCCTCCGAATAGCAAAAACACTTCTCAACGGAAAGAACACTACTGGAGGAATATCAATACCAAATTTCAAACTCTACTATAAAGCCATAGTAATCAAAACAGCTTGGTATTGGCATAAGAACAGACCTCAGGACCAATGGAATAGAATTGAAAACCCAGAAATGAACCTACAGACCTATAGCCATCTAATCTTCGATAAGGAAGCTAAAACAATAGAATGGAAGAAAGACAGTCTCTTCAGTAAATGGTGCTGGCAAAATTGGTTAACTACATGTAGAAAACTAAAGCTAGATCCTTATATATCACCCTGCACCAGAATCAACTCCAAATGGATCAAAGACCTCGAAGTCAAAGCAGACACTCTGAAAACATTACAGGATGGAATAGGAGAAACCCTAGGTCTCCTTGGCTCAGGCCGAAATTTTCTGAATAGAGACCCGGAAGCACAACAAATCAAAGAAATGTTGGACAAATTGGATTGCGTAAGGTTGCAGAGCTTCTACAGGGCAAATGATATAGCTAGCAAGATCAATAGAAAGCCCACCGATTGGGAGAAGATCTTTACCAGCCATACAACGTACAAGGGTCTCATATCTAAAATATACTTGGAACTCAAAAAATTAAACCACCCAACAACAAATCCTCAAAGAAACAACTGCCCAATAAATAAGTGGGCGAAAGTCTTAAAGAGAAGCTTCTCTGAAGAAGAAAGAAGGATGGCCAATAGACACATGAAGAAATGTTCAACATCCCTAGCCATAAAAGAAATGCAAATCAAAACAACATTGAGATATCACCTCACTCCAGTTAGAACAGCAAAAATCAAGAACTCTAACAGTAACAGATGCTGGAGGGGATGTGGACAGAAAGGAACCTTACTTCATTGTTGGTGGGAATGTAAACTTGTTCAACCACTTTGGAAAGCAGTATGGAGGTTCCTCAAAAGACTTCACATAGATCTCCCCTATGATCCAGCAATCCCACTTTTGGGCATTTACCCAAATGTTTACAAACAAGACCACACTAAAGCTACCAGCACAACTATGTTTATTGCAGCACTATTTACCATAGCTAAGATATGGAACCAACCCAGATGCCCCTCAGTAGATGAATGGATCAAGAAAATGTGGTATATATACACAATGGAATTCTATGCCTCCATCAGAAAGAATGACATTTCCCCATTTGTTAGGAAACAGAAAGGTTTGGAAAAAATTATATTAAGTGAAGTAAGCCAGGCCCAAAGAAACATAAGTGGTTTCCCTTATTTCAAATATGTAGTATATGTATGAGTCAAGCGGAAATGGTCAGATAACAGGATGTTAGGAAAATGAACCCTTAGATATGTATTTTAATGTTTTCGTTTATTTCATGCATGTGTTTCTAACGCATTTATTAGATTATTTCTTTGTTGCTTTGTATGTCCCTCCCCCACAGTGTAACCCCTTCTTTCACTATATTTGATGTCAGTATAACATGTGGAGGAGATGGGGACAAACAAGTCGTTTAAGGATTCAGGTGGACCTGTTGCAACAATGAGAAGTACAAAATGTCATGTCAAAACCAACTTTACAATGTCGGTGTGTGGGGGGAGGGGGGTATAATTGGGTGGGGGGAGGGGGGAGGCTGGGAAGGGAGGTAAAGGGAAAACAAAGGAGGAGGCTGCAATGCTTGGTAAGAAATGTATGCATTATCCTGCCCATGTAATTGTAGTCCCTCTGTATAGTATGTTCTCAAATAAAATAAAATAAAATTAAAAAAAAACAAAAAAACAAAAAAAAGCATTCCAATGATATATGAACAATGAATTAGCACTTACTGGGGAGGACTAAGGGGAATGGCAGCTTCACCATTCTATCCTATGAATAATTTTCCTTATTCATGAAGGTTATTGGGAGGACTAAAACATACTGCTTTTAAACTGTAGAGGTCAATACAATATATGAAAATTTTTATATGTTTAAAGCCAAAGAAAACAAAGAATACAAAAAAATCAAATAATAAATGAAAAAAAAACAGCAACAAAGACAGAACTGTTGAGTCCATATCTTGGAGTACATTTTACTTATCAACATCTTATATAGACATATGTTCATATTCTTTGATCTTCTCAGCTCATCTTATATGATTATGCTACATAGAAACTAATTATTGCAAATAAAGGAAAACTTGGCATCTACTCTTCTCTCGGACTACCTACATTTCACTTAATATGATTTTTTTCCAAGGGCCTTATGGGCCTTTTGGAAGCATAGAATGCCATTTTATATACAAATATACCACATTTTCTTGATCCACTTTTGTACTGAGGGGCATCTTGTTTGGTATCATATCTTAGGTAGGGTGAATACTACTGTGACAAATATAGATGTGCTGGGAGCTGTAGTATGGCCTTCTTTGTTTTCATCTGGATAAATCCACCATATTAGGATTGCTATGTAATAGGGAATTTCTATGTGTAGTCTTTTGACAAACGTGCATATTGCTTTCCAGAGTAGTTGAATCAATTTACCCAAAAGGGTTCCCTTTTGGCCACATGTTCTCTGTAACGTATTAATTTTTTGGTCGCAGTCATTCTAATGGGGTGAGGTGGTATCATATTATTGTTATGATTTACCAGTTTTATTATGTATGGCAACAAAGTTAATCATTTCTTCCAGTATCTACTGGACATTTGTACATCATCTTCAGAGAAGTCTCTCTTTAATTTTTGTCCTCTTGGTGGGCCGATTGTTTCTTTGAGAATTTGTTTTTGGAGAAATGAATTTTTTGAGTCATAAGTATAATTTACTATAAGGACATGTTTGTTTTGTAGCTACTAAAGATATTCTCCCACTCTGTGGATTTTCTATTGATCTTGCTAGCTATGTCCTTTGCCAAGAAGAAGCTCTGGAGTTTCATGCAATCTCATTCATCCAAATTCTCTTACTTGTTGTGTTTCTGGGTCTATATTAAAAGTATTTTGGCCCATGACAAGGAGCACTGGTGTTTCTTCTACTTCTTCCTGTAATATTTTCTAGACTTCTGCTTTTTCTTGGAGATCAGTGGACAATTTGTAATTGATTCTGATGCAGGGTGATATCTAAGGATCTAAGTTTAGTTTTCTACAATGTTTCTACAATTTTCCATCAATATTTACTGACGATGATGTCAATCTTCAATTCTATTTTTTGGCTCCCTTATCATAGATTAGGTGGCTATAGGTCTGTGGGTTCATTTCTGGTTCTTCGGTTCCATTCCAATGCTCTTCAGGTCTGTTCTTGTGGCAATATTAAGCTCTTATGATTACTATGGCCTTGTCAAAGAGTTTAGAGTCTGGTATTGTAATTCCTTGAGCACTGTTTTTTTTTCTAGTAAGGATTATTTTTGCTATTTGGGAATTTTTATTGTTCTATATGTATTTTTGGATGGTTTCTTCTAATCCACTGAAGAATTAGGTGGGATATTGATGGATAGGACCCTGAGCTTGTAGAGTGTTTTTGGCATTATTGCCATTTTCATAATGTTAATCTTCTAAATCCAGGAGCAGTGAGAGATCTTTCCATTTCCTTAGTTCTCCTTCAATATGTTTTTTCGGGTTTTTAACTTTTCATCATAAAGTTACTTCACATTTTTAATTCCTAGATATTTTATTTTTATGTGGCTCTTACAAGTTGCTGTTCTCATCACTTCAGCTGTGCTGTTCTCATTATTAGAATAAAAGAGAGCCATTGATTTTTGAGGGTTAATTTTATACCTTCCTACATTCCAAAGATTCGACTCAGCTAGACTAACTTGGGAGTGGAGTCAATGGGTGCTTTAAATACAATACCATGTCATCTGCAAAGAGGGATAATTTTAACTCCTCTCTCCCTATTTGGATCCCCTTTATTTTTGCATCTTGTCTAATTGCTTTAGTGAGGCCTTCCAATGCTATATAGAAGAGGAGTTGTGAGCATGGACATCCCTTTCTTCTTCCAGAATTTAGAGGAAATGGCATTAGCTTTACATGATTAAGTATAAGTCTTGCTGTAGGTTTGTCATACACAGCCTTTATTGTATTGAGAAATGTTCCCTGTCTCCTGAGTTTTTCCATTGCTTTCTTCATAAAGGGGAGTTGGATCATGTGAAATGTATTTTTTCTGAATATATTGACAAAATCATAAGGTGCTTTTTTCTTGTTTTTGTTTATGTGATGTATTATATTAATTGATTTCTGTATGGCAATGCAGCTTTGCATCCTTCTCCTTATCACATAATATTCTGCACAGGATCAATTCAGACTAAGGAAAGGATTGTTAAAGCTGTCAAGGAGAAAAGATCAATCACCCATAAAAGAAAACAATCAAAATCACTTCAGATTTCGTAGCAGAGACAATTAAAGCAAGAAGAGCCTGGAATGATGTATGCCACACAATAGAGACAAACAACTTTCAACCAAGTATATGAACCCAGAAATAATCTCCTACAAATGTCCAGTAGATACTGGAAGAAATGATTAACTTTGTTGCCATACATAAAACCTTTACACAAGAAATAAAACTTGAAAGAACATATCCCTACCAAACCCTCCCTATGAACATTAATTAAAGTTACCCAAAACACAGAAAACCCACAATAGCACAATACGGTTGAAGAAACTTCCCCAAATAGAGAATCCAAGAAGCATAGGAAGAACCCAGAAGATGGCACTGCCCCCAAGAAGGTGAGTTACATGACAGGAACTACCAAATACCTCTAAGTCCTAGCTCTCAACATTAATGGATTTATATCTTGAATTATGAGACATACACTCTTTAGTTGAATCAAAAATCAAGAGTCTTGTATCTCTTGCCTTCAAGAGACACACATTGACCACAAAACCCCATGGAATAAAATCTACCAAGCAAACAACCCACATAAACAGGATAGATTTGAGATCTTAATATCTGATAAAATAGACTTCAAATTAAAATCGATTAAAAAGAGATAGAGAAGGTCTCTATATGCTAATTAAAGGATTTCTCCTTCAGGACAATATTACCTATTCAGCAAAAAGGAACACATAAATGTATCCAAGAAACACTAGTTTCCCTAAATCACACATAGAAATACATTAATTGTTGGGAACTTTAACAAAACATTATCCTTGCTGGCTAGATCAACCCAGCTAAAATCTCAACAGAGGAAACTCAGACCTAAATAACTGCATACATGAACTAGACTTAACAGACATCTACCGAATATTTCTCCAACAGCATCAAAAAACACGTTTTCTCAGCAGCAGTTGGAACACTCTCTAAAATAATCCACATTTTAAGTCAAAAATCAAATTTGCCCAAATTCAGAAATATTGAAAATTTCCCCAGCCTTCACACAGATCACAAGAAATAAACATAATTCAACACCAAAAATCACCAAAAAAAATCCTGTAACACAGGGATGCTGACCAACACACTGATGAACCACTCATGGGTAATAAAAGAGATTAGAAACAAAATCCAAATGTTCTTGATATTTAAGAGAAATCAACACACAAATACCAATCTCATTTGGGACACAGAAAAGACAGTAGTCAGAGACTATTTATATCTCTGAGTTCCTACATCATCTAATTGGAAACCAATAATGTAACAAGGCACCTGAAACACCTTGAAAAAAAAAGAACAACAAGCTAAACTCCAATCCAGTAGATGGAAAGAAATAATTAAAATTAAGCAGAATTAAATGAACTAGAGTCCAAAATTCTATGGAAAGGATAAAAAAGAAAGAGTTGGTGTTTCAAAAAATAAATGAAATTGACAAACCCTTATCAAACCTTACCAGAAACACAAGAGAACACAGCCATACAAACAAACATACATGAGAATGAAAGCATCATCACAAAAAGAAAAGAAAAATAAGATTCAGAACATTTTCAGGGAATATTTCTCAAATCATTATGCTAATAAGCTTGAGACTCTGGATGAAATGGATGAATTCCTTGCAAATATTGACATGTCCAAACTAAACTAAGATGATTTAAACCAACTTAACAAATCCATATCAAGCATCAAAACAGTAACAGAAATAACAGTCCTCCCACTGAAGAAAATCAAGGACCGGATGGATTTACAGCTGAATTCTACAAGAACTTCAAAGCTGAACTCAAAACAATACTCCAACTCTTCAATGAAATTGAAAGTGAAAATTTACTACCAAACCTTTTCTATGAAGCCATCTTAACACTCATCCCCAGGCAGGGACTCATCAAAGATAAATGAAAAATGGATGAATATCAATGACAATCTCCTCAACAAACTTTTGGCCAATCTCTTCAACACCTCACTAAAAAATGATACAGTATTCATTTCACAGATGCATTGCTGTCTCAATATGTGCAAATCAATTAATATAATTTATCATATCAAGAAGAGCAAGGAAAAGAACTGCATGATTATCTCAATGGATGCAGAAAAAAACACTAAGCAAGATCCAACATGCGTTTATGATGAAATATCTGGAAAAATTAGGAATTCATGGAACTTTTTCAATATAACAAAGGCTGTGTATGACAAACTTACAGCCAGCATTATATTGAAAGATAAATATCTAAAGTAATTTCATCTAAGTTCAGGAATGAAAGAAAGATGGCCAGTCCCTCCAGTTGTCTTCAATTTAATATTGTACTGCAAGAGTAAAAGGACAACATGCAAATATAAAAGAGATCAAATAGGGAAAGATGCAGGTAAACTTTCCCTCTTTGCAGAAGACATGAACTTGTATGTAAAGAAAGCTATGGACTCCAATCCTAGGTCATTTAATCTGGTTCAAAATTTTATAAAATAGCAGGATGCAAAATTACCCTCAAATACCAATGCTTTCCTGTATGTAAATAAAGAGACAGTGCAGCTGAAATCAGGAAAACTCCTTTTCTTATAGCCCAACAGGGCCGAGATGGGATTATCTAGGAGTTGATCAAGAAAGTGAAGGACATCTAGGATTAAAAATTTAAAAACTTAAAACAGGACATTAAAGCAGAAGTGAAGAAGTGGAAAAATCTCCCAAACTCCTGGATTGGGAAGATTAACGTTCTGAAAATGGAAACAATGCCAAAGGCTATCTACAATTCAATGTGATACCTTTCAAAATCCTATCCTCATTCTTTAAGAAACTATAACTTGTAATCCAAAAATACATATGGAACAATAAAATACTCAATATAACAAGAACAAGGCTTAAAAGAAAGAACAGTACTGAAGGAATATCAATACCAAACTCTACTACAAAACATAGTAATCAAAACAGCTTGGTACTGACACAAGAACAGACCTGAATACCAATGGAATAGAACTGAAGACCCAGAAATGATCCCACAGACCTATAGCCTCCTAATCTTTGATAGGGAAGCTAAAAAAAATAGAATGGAAGTAAGAGAGCTTCTTCAGTAAATGGAGCTGGCAAAATTGGTTAATCACCTATAGAAAAATAAAGCTAGATCCTCAGATATCATCCTATGCTACATTCAACTTCAAATGGGTCAAAGATCTGAAAGTCAAAGCAGATATACTGAAAACATTACAGGAAGGAATAGGAGAAACTGGAGGGCTCTTTAGTATGGCCCAGAATTTCCTAAAGAAAGAAAAACAAAAAACAAAACAGAAACCCAACAAATTAAAGAAAGGTTGGTTAAATTGAATTTCATTAATCTGCAGAGCTCCTATATGGCAAAAGGACTTAACTAGCAAAATCAGCAGAAAGCCCACGGATTGGGAGATCTTCCTAGTCATACAACGAACAGTGGTCTCATATCTAAAATGTAGTTAGAACTCAAAAAATTAAATCCCCCATAACAGATCCTCAAAACAACAGCTGCCCAATTAATAAGTGAGCTCAAGACATAAAGAGAGACTCCTCTAAAGAGGAAATAAGAATGGCCAATTGACACACGTAGAAATATCCATCTTTTCTGGTCATGAAAGAGACGCAAATCATACGTACATTGAGATTCCACCTCAGAACATTTAGAATGTCTATAATCAAGAAATCTAATAACAACAGATGCTGGAGGGGAAGGGCCAAAAGGGAACCCTACTGCTTTGCTGGTGTCAGTGTAAGATTTTTGACCCACTTTGAAGAGCAATATGGAGGTTCCTGAAAAGACTACACATACAGCTCTCCTGTGTCTCAGCAATCCCACTTTTAGGCATTTACCCACACTATCACATACAAGGCCATACTGAAGCCACCAGAACGTAAATGTTTAACGCAGCATTAGTCACCATAGCTAAGATAACGAACCAACCCAGATACCCCTAGATGAATCGATCAAAAAATGAGATATTTATCTATCTATATAGAAACATATATATAGCTAGAGAGATAAATATAGATAGACACATATATAAATATAAATATGTATCTATACATGTGTATACATACATATATATACATATATATATATATATATATGTATATAGATAGATAGATAGATAGATAGATAGATAATTCTATGCCTCCATCAGAAAGAATGACATAGCCCCTTTTGTTAGGAAATGAAAAGAGTTGGAAAAACTTACATTAATCCAGACCCAAAGAAACTGGGGTCTATGGTGTCCCTTATCTGCAATAAGTAGAATATGTCCAGGACAAGTAGAAGATGTCAAAATCTATTTAAATATTACCATTTGACCTGATGTTAAGCAACATGAAAACCAAAATAGGCACAGAAAAGATCTTTATCATTCTTGTTCTTTTTAATATACTGTACTGTTATTTTTTGTGTTTGTTTCTTTGTATGTTATTCTCCTATGGTACAACCTCTTTTGACACTGTATTTATTCTGGTGTTCTACATCTTGTATATACAATTTTCTAATTTGGGCAAGGGCAAAGAAATAAAGAAATGCTGAACTAAGGATAAAGGATGACCCAATGTACCAATGAGACATATAAGACATGAAGTTGAAAATAAACTTTACAATTTTGTGGGGTGGGGAAGGAGGAAGAAATTGGGTGTGGGTGGGGATGGAAGAGATGGTAGATAAATAGGGGTAACAATGCTTGATAGCAAGTGAATTCATTACCTTGTCTTTGTAAAAGTAACCATTTCTCTCTCTCTCTCTCTCTCTCTCTCCCTCTCTCTCTCTCTCTCTCTCTCTCTCTCTCTCTCTCTCTCTCTCTCTCTCTCTCTCTCTCTTTCTCTCTCTCTGTCTCTGTCTCTGTCTCTCTCTCTGGTTAGTCGTGGGGCTTTGAGTCTGGGCTCGGGAGCTGTCCTTGCGCTCTTCAGCTCAAGGCAAGAGCTCTACCACTTGAGCTAAAGCGGCATTTCCAGTTTTCTACTGGTTTATGGGAGATAGGAGTCTTACAGTCTTTCCTGCATGGGCTGGCTTTGAGCCGCGATCCTCATATCTCTGCCTCCTGAGTAGCTAGTATTACAAGCGTGAGCCACTGGCGGCCAGCATCTCTCTATATCTTTATAATAAAAAGTATATTGTTTTATCACTTATTTGATTGCACTATAAAACAACTTTATAAATAAACCGGGATCATTTCTAAATCGTAACCCGGTCAAAACCAAGGATTTCCATATTGTTTTTGAATGTCAAATATATCTCCTAAAGTATCCCTTTCAGTTGAAAGGTGTACAGTTACATCATTGTGCTCGATTAGATTTACTCTGTCCTTTCTTTGAAGTGTAACATGACACAATTGTAATGTAATGTCCAATTAGAAGATTAATTGTAAAGATATTCTTTGGGAAAAAATTAAATCCACAAAGGTCAAAAATCTACAATTAGTTCTACTTCCTAATATTGGTGGGGGTGTAAACTTGTTCATCCACTTTGGAAAGTAGAATAGGGGTTCATCAAAAGAGTCAACATAGAGCTCCCCTATGACTCAGTCATCCCACTTTTGGGCATTTAACCAAATGGTCACAAACAAGACCATACTAAAGCTACCAGGACAACTAGGTTTATTGTAGTATTATTTACCATAGCTAAGATATGGATCAAGAAAATGTGGTGTATGTATGTATATACATATTTATGTGTGTGTATGTATATGTATACACACACACATATATATGTATATATATATACAAATGGAATTGTATGCCTCCATCAAAAAGAATGACAAAGCTCCATTTGTTAGGAAATGGAGAGTTGGAAAAAAATTATATTAAGTGAAGTAATCCAGGCCCAAAGAAACATAGGTCACATGGTGTCCCTTACTTGCAAAAATTAGTCTATGTCAGGGACAAGTAGAAAAGATGAAATGCTATATACATATGATCAGATAAGATGAATTTAAGTGAAATGAACCCCAAGATAGGGCCAAAAATTGTTTGTTTTCTTTCTTGGCATAGTTTTTAACATATTTATAAGGCACCATGTAATTAATTTGTTGCTTTGTTTGTCCCTCCCCGCCTATTTTCATTGTATTTGATACTGGCATCTTTGGAAAGGGAAAGAGAAAAAAACAAAAGGCTTAAATAGGGATACAGGTTGATCCATTACAACAATGAGATGCAAAAGACACTATGTTGAAAAACCACCTTTACAATTTAGGACCGAGGGGGGCGTGTAGTTGTGGAGGTGGGAGGTAAGGAATGGTATAGGAAAAACAAAAGAGGAGGCAACAACGCTTAGGAAAACAAAAGAGGAGGCAACAGTAGAATAAGAATTGTACTAAGTACCGAGTAATCCTAGCTACTCATGAGGCTGAAAACTGAGGAATGGTTTTCAAAGACAGCTGGGCAGGAAAGTGCATGAGACTCTTACATCCAATAAACAACTAGAAATCTGGAAGTGGCCTTGTGGCTCAAGAGGTAGAATGCCTCACCTTGAGATGAAGAGTCCATGGACAGCATGCAAGCCCAGAGCTGAAGTCCCAAGCAGGACCAACAATAAAAAAAAAAAAAGAAAAAAGAAATGTACTCTTTTTTTTTTTTACCTTGCTCATGTAACTATAACCTCTCTGTACACTAATTTCACATTAAAACCTTATTTATTAAAAATAAAAATAAAATAGTAAAAATGATAAAAGTGCATCATTAGAATCAGGAAATTTTATGCCAGTTTTTTTTTCAAATTTTCCAAACAATGCATGAAAAATAGACCCAATTCAGATGTCAAATATAGATAAAATAAAGCTTGAGATGTTGTTGTTTTTTTTTTCCTTTTTAGAAGCCAGTAATTTTTCTTGAAGTAGTAATTTAACTGTTGCTAACACAGTAATAATAGTACCCTTGGTTTCACACATTAAGCTGGATCACCAAAAAGTACTAAATCCACTGTCAGCAATATCTTGTATTGTATTTTCAATTCTTCTTGGTTAGCATTGAAGATAACATATTCAGCTGGCAGATAGTGTTTATGGACCTCTGTGCTTGTTTTACCGATTCAGTTTTTTTGAACTTTTGATAAGAGGAATGGGATTTGCAGGGAGAACAGGGAAAGCAGAATGAACTGTAGTGGATGATTTCTCTTATATTTTGCTTTTCTTGGGACTTTCTTTTTGATGACTCTGCCTGGGAAGGCCAACTTTCCCTGGGAGTAGAGCTGAGCCCCACAGATCAGATGCCTTTGACCTTTTGAATGGCTCCTATTGTCTTTTTTCCTGTCCTGACATGTGCTAGCTGCTCTGGACTGGTCTTTGTCAATATCTACTCCAGTGGTTGATGAAGGGCAACCTTTCACAAGTGTTCTGTGAGGAATTAGGATTTCTTGTGTGGTACACTTACCTTTCCATTCATTTCTGAGTCCTCCACAGTCTGCGACAGTCTGTGGTCAGCAGAATGAAGATTACAACTCCTTGTCAGTTCATGCTGGCTGTGAATATAATCTGCTTGCACACAGTCTTTGGAATCTTTGGCCCAGGCTCTGTCTGTTGATATGGCAGCTGCGGCTGTGGACAACTGCAAGTCCTTGAATGTGTCTCATTCACTAAGCTGCTTGAATTTTTCATCTCTTGCCAAACTTTCTGTATCATGATGGCATCCCTAGGCATGTCTGTCTAGAATTGGACTTTTCACAGGAACACGAAAATTGGTTTCAACTCCAATCTGAGCCCCCAACTTCTCCTCCCTCATCTTCCTCTGAAATTTGTTGTTCTTCTAAATGTAACTTGTGAAGCTATTTTTATCACTTGCTTTGTACATTAATTTTCTATGTTTTATCCAATGTTGTCACTGTATTTGACTTTAGTACCGTGTACAATTCATGTATATTAATACAAATTAGGAAAGGGAAGTGGAACAACAAAATCTGAGAGAAAGGACAAAGGACAAACCAATCCAACAACAATTCTCAGGAAACAACATGTTGGAAGTAAACTTTATACCTGGTGGGAGAGGATGGATCGAAACAAGAAAAATGTGAAAAAATAAGGAGTGGGTAAGAACATATGACCAGAAAAGTATTCACTGTCTTACATATGAAAGGCTAATCCCTCTGTACATCAACTTGACAATAAGATTAATTTAAAGATTATTGATACACTCTTCTCAACTCTCATAAAGTTACATGTAGATAAGCATGTCCATAAGTTTGCAGTCAATATACAGAAATGTGGAAATAGTTCCTTTCTCTTTTCAACTCAACATGAATAGAAATGACAGTTTCCCCTATATCTCCAGATTTCAAGTCATCATTTAAAATTAATGTTGAAATCATTTTTCAAACATTTCTGTAGAACTCCAAATAATTGTTTGAAATTACCAATGAGGAGAAATCCTATTGTTCAAATATGCCCAAACTCAGAGACCCTCAAATTTTAACACCCTCAAAAATAGGAGCAATATTCTCACATGTCAAGCTTCCTCTTTTGTAGTCAAATACAGGAACTCTACTTATTTCATAGGAATCCTAAACTCTAATAAATACTTTGGTAAGATATATCATCCTAAAATATGCCTCAACCGCTATTATATTTAGCAATAGGACTATTGTGGCCAAGGAATGAAAGTCAAGTATAAAATAGTGGGGAAAGCGACCATGGATATTCAAATAACCCTGAGGAAATTTCCCATCATTTCCAAAGAGAAGATTTGTATTAAATTTCATGTTGCTTCCTCCTGAAGAGGAAACCAGCTAACAAGGATTCAGGGAAATGGAAATTTTCAGAGATACATAGAGCTAAAACCAAAACCATGATCGCAAAATTGTTGAAGATAATGTAGGAAAATCTTTTTGAGTTGAACTGGATTCATTCATGGAAGTAAGATTATTTTAGAAGCCAGAGTTTTCATTAGTCACCACTGTTTCAGGAACATATTTAACTGTAAAAATTCTATCTGCACCTCTTTGTTGTACAGTTAGACAAATATACTACAGATAATTTTGTATCTAAAGTAACTTATTTCCTAATAGAATTTCCTTTTTGAAAAATATTCCTTTTAAATCAAACCTAAAATTACAAAATGGCAAAAACTGAAATTACAAAATTGCAAAAACTTCCATGCTCCTGGATTGTAAAAATTAACATCGTGAAAATGGCACTACTTCCCAAGGCTATCTACAAATTTAATGCGATACCTATCAAAATTCTAACCTCATTCTTCAAGGAAATAGAAGAGGCAATCCAAAAATTCATATGGAACAATAAAAGACCCCAAATAGCAAAAATGCTCCTCAACAGAAAGAACACTGCTGGTGGAATATCAGTACCAAATTTCAAACTCTACTATAAAGCCATAGTAATCAAAAAAGCTTCGTACTGGCATAAGAACAGACATCAGGACTAATGGAATAGAATTGAAAACCCAGAAATGAACCTACAGACCTGCAGTCATTTAATCTTCGATAAGGGAGCTAAAAAAAAAGAATGGAAGAAAGACAGCCTCTTCAGTAAATGGTGCTGTCAAAATTGGTTAACTACTTGTAGAAAACTAAAGCTAGAACCTTATATATCACCCTGCACCGAAATCAACTCCAAATGGATCAAAGACCTCGGAGTCAAAGCACACACTCTGAAAACATTTCAGGATGGAATAGGAAAAACCCTAGGTCTCCTTGGCACAGGCCGAAATTTTCTTAATAGAGACCCAGAAACACAACTAATCAAAGAAAGGTTGGTAAAAATGGGATTGCATGAAGTTGCAGAGCTTCTGCATGTTAAGGATATAGCTAGCAAGATCAATAGAAAGCCCACGGATTGGGAGATCTTAACTAGCTATACAACGGACAAGGGTCTCAAAAAATTAAATCTGCCAACAACAAATCCTCAAAGAAACACCTGCCCAATAAATAAGTGGACTAAATACTTAAAGAGAAACATCTCTGAAGAAGAAAGAAGGATGGCCAATAGACACATGAAGAAATGCTCAACCCCCCTAGCCATAAAAGAAATGCAAATCAAAACAACCTTGAGATACCACCTCACTCCAGTTAGAATGGCTAAAATCAAGAACTCCAATAACAATAGATGCTGGAGGGGATGTGGACAGAAGCGAATCTAACTTCATTGTTTGTGGGAGTGTAAACTTGTTCAACCACTTTGGAAAGCAGTATGGAGTTTCCTCAAAAGACTCCACATAAAGCTCTCCTATGACCCAGCAATTCCACTTTTGATCATTTACACAGGTATTTACACACAAGGCCACACTAAAGCTACCAGCATGACTATGTTTATTGAGATCCATATCTTACCTATGGTTAATAATACTGCAATAAACATAGGTGTGCTGGTAGCTTTAGCATGATCTTGTTTGTGATCATTTGAGCAAATGCCCAAAAGTGGGATTGCTGGGTCATAGGGGAACTCTATGTGGAGTCTTTTCAGGTAATTCCACACCACTTTCCAAACTGGTTGAACAAGGTTACACTCTTACCAACAATGCAGTATGGTTCTCTTCAGTCCACATCCCCTCCAGCATCTGTTGTATTAGTTCTTGATTTTAGCCATTCTAACAAGTGTGAGGTGAAATCTCAATGTTGTTTTGATTTGCATTTCTTTTACACCTAGAAATGTTGAGCATGTCTTCATGTTTCTATTGGCCATTCTTTTTTTCCTCTTCAGAGACATTTCTCTTTACGTTTTTAGCCTCCCTATTTATTGGGCAGCTGCTTCTTTGAGGATTTGTTGTTGGACAAACTCTTCAGTTAATGGTGCTGATAAAATTGGTTAATGATCTGTGCAAAATTAAAGCTAAAACCTTATATATCATCCTACACAAGAAAAAACTTCAAATGGATCAAAGACCTTGGAGTCAAAGCAGACACCATGAAAACATTACAGGACGGAAAAAAGAAACCCTAGGTCTCCTTGGCATAGGGTGAAATTTTCTTTTTTTTTTTTTTTTACTTTTTTAAGGTTATTGTTTTTATTATGAAAACACAAAACAGAGAGGTCACAATTACATGAGCAAGGTAATGAGTATATTTTTTATCAAGCATTGTGGCCTCCTCCTTTGTTTCCCTTTCCCATTCCTTCCTTGAATTTTTCTTAAGAGAGACCTAGAAACACAACATCTCAAAGAACAGTTGGACAAATGGGATTGCCGAAAGCTGAAGAGCTTCTGCATGGCACAGGCCATAGCTAACGAATCAATAGAAAGCCCATGGATTGAGAAAAGTTATTCTCTAGCCATACTACGGACAAAAGTCTCATATATAAAATACACTTGGAACTCAAAAGATTAAATCCCTCAACAATGTTCTTTATGAAAATCCCATAGTTTTGTACAAAGAATATGACATTTATCAGACAAGAACACGTACATCATTTAAGAATTTTCCTGTATATTGCTAAAATGTTCAAAGAAGATTAATCTGTAATTTTGGATTGTAATTCAAGACTAGATCATGAAACCATATCTGATGAATCTAACTTTGTTTTCATCTTGTATATCACTTGCCCCTCATATTTATGTGCCCCACCACCAAAACTTTATGGATGATTTGGCAGTTCTGGTCTACAACATTGCTATTGCTTAATGGAATAGCCTTTGAAGCATATTTTAGGAAGATATACCCTGCCAAAAATATTCATTAGTAGTTATGTAATCAATAGAGTTGAAGTATTTGACTACAGAAGATGAAGACTAACTTGTAAGAATCTTACATTTAAGAAAATGTGAACTTGTGAAAGGGTGAGGGTTTCTGATTTGTGCCATATTTCATCACCAGGACTTTTCCTGGTTTGCAATTTCAAATGAGTACTGGAATTTCCACAGTAATATTTGAACAATAATTATTTCAGCATTAATATTTCAATGTTGGCTTGAAACCTGGTGGCATATCATTTCTATTTATTTAAGAATGTAAAGAGAACAGAACCATTTGCGCATAGCTGTATATATACTACAAATCCATCCATATAAGTATCTAGGTGGAAATTTGTGAGAATTGAGAAGAGCGTATGTATCAACACTCTTCTTTTTAACAGAATCTTGTCAAGATGATGGACAAAGGGATTAGAATTGTAGATGTATCAGCAAGTGAGTACACTTCTTGTCATGTGTTCTTACCCACTGATCATTTCTCCTATACTTTTCCTCTGCTTCAATTATCCATCCTCCCCACTCCCTCCACCGGTAGTAAATTTAATTTCCAACATGTTGTTTTGTTGAGGTTGTTCTTGTTCGGTTGGCCCTTTGGCCTTTGTCTCAGATTTGGATGTTCCCCTATCCATGTTTAATTGTCATTAATTTACCTGTAGTACAGAGTAAACCAAAATAAAATACAGTGCCTACATGATAACAAATGTACTCATTCTATACTCCCTCTGTACAGTTTTTTCACAATAAAAACATTAAAAATAGGAAAATAAAGGAAAAACACAAGTAAAAAGAAATAGCTTCACAAAGTGCATTTAAATAAAGAGCAACAAAGAGAAACCTATAGTTTCTGTAGCTTGGAGTTCATTTTGCTTAGCCTAATCTTCTGTAGTCATATGGATATTTCTATTAACATATTGTGATGCTCTTTTGCAAAAAAAGTGGGCATTTACCAACTTTTACAAATAAGAGAAACCATGGAACCTATCTTTGTTTTGGTCTGGTCGCTTCAATTAATACGGTTGTATCCAAGTTTTATCATTTCCTTACCATTGGGACTATATCTTTACTAAGGAAACCTGGAAAGTCATTGTGAATACATTCCACATTTTCTTGATCCATAAAACATCTGGGGTGGTTCCTTGTTTTCCTGATGGTAAATAATGTTACAATGAACATGACTTTGCCTTTCTAAAGGGATGCACTGGAATCTCAATAGTGGTGTGATGTGGAATGATTTTATTGTTAGAGATGTTCAGCCTTTCTGTATATGCCCTTTGGACATTCTCGATTCCCCATCAATGAAATCTCTAAATATTTACACTTCTCATTTGATGGCTTTATTGTTTGGATTTGGGGGGGGATTAATTTTTGAATTTAGATTATATTTCAGGTAAGAAACTATTCTATTTTATGGCTAGTAAAGAAATATTCCCAGTCTTTTGGCTTTCTATTTACCCATTTAACTATGTCTTTGGCATGAAGAAGTCCTGCAGATTCAAGCATTGCCATTTGTGTGACCTTTTTATACTTGATGCATTTATGTGTCTATAATAAGAAAGTTTCAAACTCTTCTAAGGAACCCTAGTATTTCTCATATTCTTTCCATTCTGAGTATTTTCCTTTACCTTCAGGATTTGATTCATTTAGAATTCATGCAGACAAAGGGTGATATATAAGGATATAATATTAATTTTATAGGTATTTATCCAATTTTGCCAGCACTGGTTATTGAATATTGCTTGTTCATTTTCAGTGCTTTTCCTGCTTAAGTTTGAATTTACCTAGTGAAGTCACT
This sequence comes from Dipodomys merriami, assembly GCF_024711535.1. Taxonomy (NCBI): domain Eukaryota; kingdom Metazoa; phylum Chordata; class Mammalia; order Rodentia; family Heteromyidae; genus Dipodomys; species Dipodomys merriami. The sequence goes on along the minus strand of NW_027203159.1, from coordinate 1,081,992 downwards.
TTTTTTTAAACTGGTGATATTTAAATTGTAGGTTCCATGGTTTTCCTTATTGCAATATTTGGTATATATACATTCTCATTCTAATAGATGATTACAATTGCTCAATAGCTACGTACATATAAATATACAAGACTAGGTTAAGCAAAATAACCTCCAAATATGGAAACGAGGTCCATCATTGTTGGTATTTTTCTTAAAATACTATGAACAAATATTTCTTTTTTTCTTGTATTTTTAACTTTATTTTCCATAGGTTTTCTCTCTTGCTGCAACTCTATTTGATTTTGGGAGCATGTGCTTGTTTGCATGTTAATCTAAACAGGTCATGGAAGGGGAATGACAAAATCTTGAGAGTGAGGCATATGAATATCCAATGCCAAAATATTCTTTACTGGGCAACATGGTGGAAATAGCATTTGCAACTGTAGAGGGGGAGACTTGAGGCAAAGTAAGTGTGAGAAAAATGATGGATATGGTAACGTATGACAAGGAAAGGATTCACTGCCTTACATACATAATAATCATTCTGTACATTACTTCGACAATAATTAAAACAAGGGTGTTGTTACACACAATTCTCTTAATTTTCATAAGTTTACACATAAGTATATATATATTGGTGTGTATTCCATATACTGAAGTAGAAAAGGCACAGGTTTCCCTGAGTCTAAAGTTTCAAAACTATCCTTCACAAATTAATGTAGAATTTATTCCTGCTCACTATTTCTGTAGGAAAAACAATAAATATTTCAAATTACACACTAGATAAACAAATATGCCCCAAATCAGAAACTTTTCCATTTCAACTCAAATAATAATTATAAACCAAATTCCCAAATCTTTAACTCCCTCATCTATCCCCAAATAATTCAACAACACTGATTGCTTAGAAATTCCACCAACAAATTTTGACAAATATATTCCTAAAATATATGTCAAAAACAATTCCATGTTTCATCAGGAATATTGTGTGCCAAATCATCTATAAATATATGTGGACATATATATGTGCTTTAAATTACAAGTTGAAAGTGAAGATAGAATCATAGAATGTGGTTTCATGAAAGTGTTTTGTGTTATACTCGACAGTCACAGTCCACTCTTCTTGGTACATTTGAGAAATATATTGAGATATTACGAAAAGATGCATTCTCTGCACAAAACTCTGCTATCTTCACAATGTGCATTTCATGTACCTGATTTTTCCTTGCCACAGGCTTTGGACAGAAATTACAATGTCCTTCAGATGAGATTACACATTGAAATCATTGAGATGGATGAGGAGCTTGTATAGTAAAACATATAATACAGAATTTAGTTGAAAATTTCCATCAAAATTTTCATGGCCATTCTGTATGGAATAGATAATTGATGTTAGATTTGCATAAGGGATTATGTATCATTACACTTTTGTTAGGCTCTACAATTATTACAATGAATGTAATGGAAGATGACATTCATAGGAAAACTTGAGGATATTAAAAAATGAAGTACAATGTGTATTCTATAGGGAAACATGTAAATTTAGATTTGATAATTGAAATTTCCCAACCCCAACATTACGAGGTCTATGTAGTAACTGACATGGTAAATTGCAATAAAGAGATAAACACTTTGGCTTAATTCTGGATTCAAGGAAAACCATGTATATTCTAATAATAATTTGAAAAGTTGAATAGGTATTAGATATCAAAATTTATTTGGTTGAGGGAGCTTCAAAATATATTTATAAATTTAAAATGTAGGTAAAAAAATGAGAAATGGCTTCAACTCAAGTTTTGTTCACTGAATTATTAGTGCAAAGAAATAACACCCCAGTTAGAATAGCTTTAATCAAGAACTCTAATAACAACAGATAGTGGAGGGGATATGGACAGAAGGGAACCTTACTACATTATATATGTGGGAGTGTAAACTTGTTCAACCACCTTAGAAAGTAGTATGGAGGTTCCTCAAAAGACTCCACATAGAGCTCCCCTCTGATCCAGCAATCACACTTTTGGGCATTTACCCAAATGATCACAAACAAGACCATACTAAAGCTATCACCACAACTATATTTATTGCAGCATCATGTACCATAGCTAAGATATGGAACCAACCCAGACGCCCCTCAGTAGATAAATGCATCAAGACAATGTGGTATATATACACAATGGAATTCTATGCCTCCACCAGAAAAAAAATGACTTTGCCCCATTTGTTAGGAAATGGAAAGACTTGGAAAAAATTATATTAAGTGAAGTAAGCCAGGCCCAAAGAAACATAGGCCCCATGGTTTCCCTTATTTGTAATATCTAGTATATGTCTGAGTAAAGCAGAAAAGGTCAGATAAGATGATGTTAGGGGAATGAACCCCAAGATAAGTATTCAATTTTTTTCTTTTCTTTCATGCAATTGTTTCTATCATATTTATAAGATGATTTCTATGTTGCTTTGTGCGTCCCTCCCCCACAGTATAACATCTTCTTTCACTGAATTTGATGCTTATATAATTTGTGGAGGGAAAAGACAAAAACAAATAATCTAACTAGGGATACAGGTGGACCCATTGAAACAATGAGATGTGCAAGTCGTTATGTCGAAAAGCGAACTTTACAACTTTGGTGTGGGGGGGAAGATCAGGTGGGGAGAGTTGGGGAGAGTATGGGAAGGTATGAGAAGGGGAAACGAAGAGAAACAAAGAAGGGGAAACAAAACAAACAATTCTTGATAAGAAATCTTCTCGTTATCTTGCCCATGTAATTATAACTCCTCTGTATGGTATTCTCACAATTAAAAAAAGGAAATAAGAGAAAACAATATTATTTTCCTTTCTGTGGAAAAGACCCGAAGATACATTTCTGTATTCTACCTATAAAGAACAAGGAAATTCACTGGTAGGTGAAAGAAATGCAAAAAGTAATAAGAGCATGTATCCAGTTATTAAAATTTTTAATGAATCTTCACTTTCATTTTTATTCACACTTTGCCATTGTATACACCAGTGCTCAAAATTATGCTTGGGCACTCAAAGTTCATTGAACATTTTAAGTGTGACACTACTGAATGTATTTCTGTAATGATTATGGTGCAGTTCTTCAAAATTTAATGTTTTTATTCAGGCTCAGTTATTTTTTGGCACAATTTCTGAAATATGTCTCATAAAATATTTATGAATAAGTTATGCATCCAGGAAAATAAGAAGAAATATTTCATAGCTTTTATAGGAAAGAAAATCTATAGCGGATTTACTATATAACATTATTGCAATGAATTTAAATCAACATGATAATTTGATCTCCATTTTAAAATTTGTGAAGATATGCATTAAAAACAAAGCAAAAACAGTGATTATTTCATGAGATGCATCCTACTAAAGATACATACTTCAAGTTAGGCAAGTAAAATATAAAGGGATAGCATGCAAATAATTTCAGGTACAATTACAAGCAATGTGACATCACTCAAATATATAAACTCATTTTCCATTCTTATATGTGGACAAGACAAATACCATTGTGAAGTGACAATCACATTGTGAGGTGTTATCAGGTAAATATCTTCATCAGGCCAGAAAAGTAATTAATATTTAAAGAACACCTACCTGTCGACTGTCAGTATGAACATTGAAATATTGGACTTTGATATAACATTGAAATGATTGCTATTAACTTACTTTAGCATTTCTGTGTTAAGAATACTTTCTTAAATATATATGACTTTGAGAATTCTATGCCAGAAGCAAACCAACATTTAGAACACTTGCCTGGGATCCAGCCCAGGGTAAGAGGCTTGAGAGCAATGGGTCAATCATGGTTCCAATCTTCGTTACAAATAAAGAAATATAAAAATAAATTGTATAACCTTTGATTAAAGTTTATCATGGTTAAGTAAGCTCAAGTATTGAAGGCTGGCAAGTCTCCTGAGTTCTAAATTGCAAAAATCATAGCAATGTGGCCTGGTTCACTGTAGTGACCGTCTACTCGACCAGCGAGGAAAAACGACCACCACTCCAGGAGTCTTTTCAGATCACGCTTTATTGGAGAGCCTTTTAGTTGTAGGAGAGCTTGGGAGCGAGAGAGCGTGCACCCGAAATACAGCCGCTTATATAGGAGAATTCGAACACGGGTCTTTTCTATTGTTGGTCGCCTGCCTTTTACCGTCACCAGGTGTCATGGGATTGGCTGGGGACACTACCGGGCACGCGCGCACAGCCCAGGCGTCCCGCCAAGCACCGTCTGGAGTGGTAATCCTCAAAACTGTAAGGGAGTGGGCGGAGTCTCGCCTCGGCTCCCTACAGTTGCCCCTTCTTTGTTTTATGGCAACAGGTAAGAGTAGAGGTTGGGCCTCTGTCTAAGACATTAATGAGAGGACCTTGCACTGGCCTTCGCCTGAGGGGCGCGCCTTCCCCAGTGATGACCAGGCCCGTCCGATGCCTTTTTTGCAGAGGTGGGATCTTGGGCATCAACCCACTTGTAACCCAGCATGCTCTTCTTGAGGAGATGAGAACCATCTCCTCAAGTGCAGTGCACTTGCCTTGTACCCTGTCCCAAATTGCAAATTGCATACCTGTCCCGGTGCAATGGGATCCCCTGATCCCTCGGGGTGCTAAGGCTATGCAGAATGGTAAGGCTTAACTGCCTCTTAGGGCCGACAGCCAGATCTGGGGTGAGGATCCACTCTCCAAAGCGGCTAATGCTTGCAAGATAACAACCTTGTCCCTTCTGGTTTGGGCTCGAAGGCGACAGACCAACCATAGGCAGACCACGCATCCTCCCAAGCAGCAGGCTAAAAACATTCCGACTCCCACCCGCTCTTTGGAAAAGGACACCGCAGAGGCAATCCAGTCAGTAAATTGTAACAGCCCACAGCATCATTGGTTTAGCTATCACAGGGATTGCTATTAGCACTGTTGCTAACAGCAGGAAGATCAGCTGCATCTTCAAGAGCGGGTTCTGCTGCAGTCTCCACCGGCCTGGTCAGTCTCGTTGGCACCCAGTGAGGTACTTCTTGACTCTGTGGAAAAACACAAACAGCTCCCCTGGATCTCGTTATTACCGGATCCGGTCCATACCATTTATTATTAATAACATCCTTCCACATAACCATGTCTTTAGTATCCATGGAGTCTTTTGTCATATGCCGATCTGCGGCAGACTGATCGTTGTCATTTAGAATTAAAAAAATTAAGGGTAAAGAGCGCAAGAGAAAGTCTTTCCCTGGGGGACGCGGACTCAGCAACTCCCCCTTTTTGTTTTTGAAGCATTTTTTTTATGTTTCTATTAGCTCTTTTCACTATACCTTGTCCTTGAGGATTGTAGGGCAATCCGGTGGTGTGGGCAACCTGTATTTGTGCGCAAAAGGCGCGAAAACCATGGGAAGTATAAGCAGGGCCATTATCCGTCTTGAGTCTAAGGGGCTTTCCCCAAGCTGTCCAAGCTTCTAAGCAGTGTATTCTGACGTGAGACACCTTTTCTCCTGCCAGAGGTGTGGCATGAATGACACCAGAAAAGGTGTCCACAGACACATGTAAATATTTCAACTTACCAAATTTCGTCAGATGAGTAACATCCATTTGTCATAGGGCGTTTGGTCTCAACCCCCTGGGGTTTACCCCCACATGGGGAGGATGAAGAAAGGTGACACAAGATTTACAGGCTTTAACAATATCTCTTGTCACATGTCTGGACAAATTATATTTTTTTGTAAGGGTATTAGCAGGTACATGATACAATCTATGAAAGTCTTTTGCCAATTCTACAGGATCAGCAGCGACCAGAGCCACAGCCCGAGTTGTCTGGTCTACCAAATCATTACACTTTGCCATCGGGCCCGGCAACATAGAGTGGGCACGAATATGTCCAATATAAAAAGGATGTTTTCTGTTTAAGATAAGGGACTGAATCTGTAACAAAACATTAGAAATTGTACTGGCCTGCTTAACTGAAGCAGCAACTTCAAGAGAAGCAACGGCATTTACAACATATAATGAATCAGAAAATAAGTTAAAAGGTTGATCAAATCTTTTAAAAACTTCAAGCACAACTAAACATTCAACAGCCTGTGGGACATTCGGCCGAAAATTAAAGACTATCGGCTGTTTGTGTCCTTGAACAAAAAAGGCACCTTGTCCAGATTTTGATCCATCCGTAAAGATGGTTAGAGCATCAACCAAGGGCTCCTTTGAAGTGACAACAGGAAAATACACTAAATTTTTGTTAACTATGGCAAGCAGAGGATGCTTAGGATAATGATTATCAATTACATTTGGAAATGAGCAAACAAGAATTGCCCACATATCCATTGTGGCTGCTAAAATTTCAACTTGTTCACGGGTGTATGGAATAATTAATTTATCTGGAATTTTTGTAAAGTGCATTAAACAATACTTCATACCCAAAATTGCCTGTTTAGCCACTAATTCAGGAAAATGTTGAACAGTTTTTGCTCCCACAGAATTGCCGTGGAGCCACAATAAGGGGCCATTTTGTCAAAGAACCCCCGTGGGATAATTTTTTGTTTTTAATATACATAAATCAATAGGTAATTTTAAATCAACCCGTGAAAGTTGAGCCCTAGACAAAGCTGTCTCAACCTTTTGTAGGGAATTTAGTGCTAAAGGTGTCAGGGATCTAGAGGAGGTGACTTCAGGGTCGCCCTCCAAAATAGCAAATAAAGGTAACAACTCTGACCGAGGGAGATTAAGAAACCCCCTTATCCAATTAATATCTCCTGCCAATTGCTGAAAATCATTAAGTGTTTTAAGATGACCAGTTTGAATGGAAAGTTTTTGTGGTTTAATCTCAGTAGGGGAAACAATGGTTCCCAGAAATTGAACAACAGTAGTCTGCTGAACCTTCTCAGGGGCAATAATTAATCCTTTATTAGCTAAGGTCTCCGTTACCTGTCCAAACACTTTATGAAGAGTCTCTACCGAGGGAGCAGCCAACAAGATATCATCCATATAATGGACAATCCGTACTTTTGGAAATTTTTCCCTAACAGGGGTTAATGCAGCCCCCACGAACAATTGACAAATTGTTGGGCTATTAGCCATCCCTTGGGGGAGAACTTTCCACTGATAGCGAGCATCCGGGGTTTCATGATTAACCGAGGGCAAAGTAAAGGCAAAGCGCTCCCTATCCTTTTCATAAAGAGGTATGGAAAAAAAGCAATCCTTAATGTCTAAGGCCAGAATAGGCCACTCCCTAGGTAACGCAGACAGCAGTGGAAGTCCCCTTTGGATGGGTCCCATAATTTGTATCCGGGCATTTACTGCTCTAATGTCATGTAATAATCTCCATTTTTCGGAGGCCTTTTTGATAACAAAAATTGGGGTATTCCAAGATGACACTGAAGGCTCAACATGCCCCAGCTGCAGCTGTTCCTGGACAAGAGTTTGAGCCGCTTCCAATTTTTCTCGAGAGAGGGGCCACTGAGGAACCCACACCGCCTTTTGCGTTAACCAAGGTATGGGTACCACACCTTCAGTGGAAGCTTTGTTTTCAGAGGCCCCTAAGAAAAACCCAAACCCTTCCTGTCCTGTTTAGGAAGTGGCTCTATCGGCTCCTTGCGTCCTTGGAGACGCCGACCAAGCCCCAAGGCTGGCACAAATCCTTGCTGTTTCATCATATTCTGACTGGCCTCAGAATAATCATTAGTTAAAGTTAACTTTAGCTGTTGTTGCACATCTCTTCCCCAAAGATTGACAGGGACGTCTACCACAAATGGCTGCATTTTTTCAACCTGGCCTTCGTCTGTTCTCCAAGTCAATTCTTTTGCACTTAACTGTGGGGCATCAGCATAGCCCAGCCCTTGCAAGGTCTGGGAGGATTTCTGAGTTGGCCATTGCTTTGGCCACTCCCCTCTTTGGATGATGCTTCGATCTGTCCCTGTATCCACCAGTCCCTCAAATCTTTTCCCTTCTACTTGGAGAGTTAACATGGGTCTTTGGTCTAAAGTTATGGACAGGCATGTAAGGTCGACTCCAGTGGAGCCTAGCCCTTTATCTCCTCTCTCTATCTCCTTAGCAGGGAAGTTGCCATGAAGAGAAGGCAAAAGCAGGAGCTGTGCAATTTTATCCCCGGGAGAAATGGACACCACTCCATGGGGGACATGGCAGAGGACCTTGATAGTCCCCGTATAGTCAGGGTCAATCACTCCCGGGAAAATTATTAATCCTCTCATTGTGGAGGAGGAGCGTCCTAAAACTATTCCTACAGTGCCTTCATCTAGGGGTCCTGTCATGTCTGTCTCCACAATCTGGACTCCCATCTGCTGTGTTAATACCCGTCCGGAGGTGGCACAGAGGTCCAACCCTGCGGAGCCTGAGGTTGCTCTTCTTGGCTGGGGGGTTGTAGCAGGTGCTGTCCGGGAGCCAGAGTCTGAAATGCCCCATAAACTTTCGGGCCCTGGGGACGAGGGCCCTTCTCTCCGTTTTTTGGCTCCTGTTCCGAATTAGTGTTTGGAGTAATTTGGGGGATAAAATGTCCATTGATGTCTCTAACTGACCTGCATTCGTTGACCCAATGCTTTCCCTTTTTACAACGAGGACACACTCCTGGAGTCCTTGGCGGCCTGGGTATGTTTTGTGTAGGACCACCATTTTGTGGGCATTGATGTCTAAAATGTCCCAACTGACCACACCGGAAACACCCTTTTTCTTTACTATCTTTTGTGGCCCCGGCAGCCGACAAGACAGCAGCTGCCAGCCCCGCATTGGTCAGGGGGCCACCTACTTCTCTGCAGGCTTTTAACCAAGCTTCTAGGCTTTGGGTTCTTACTGGGGTAATTGCCCTCTGACATTCCTTGGTGCTTTGTTCAAAAATGATTTGTTGTACAAATGGCATGGCTGTTTCCAGATTTCCTAACACCCGCTCGGCTGTCTCTAGCATACGGGCAACAAAATCAGAAAATGGCTCATTAGGGGCCTGCATGATTTTTGTTAGATTGCCAGCCACCTCTCCCTTGTTTGGGAGGGCTCGCCAGGACATGTAAAAAACCTCGTTTACCTGGCGGTATACTTCAAAGGGATATCCTGTCTGGTCTACCGAGTAGATTCCCTGCCCGAGAAGCATGTCTACGGTCCAGTCCGGGTGCCCGTCACGGACATTTTGTCTGTATTGGGCTTGAGCCTTGTCTTGAACAATAGACCGGAGATCGAGGTACTGCCCATGATTAAGGCAGGTACGGGCTACCTCAAACCAGTCCGTGGGCGTCATGGCATTGAAGGTCAGTCTTCGGAGCAAGGCAGTGGTATAATTAGCCGTCACTCCATAAGTCCGGACTGCCTCAACTAAATCCTTAAGCTGGGAGTAGGAAACCGGCTCAAAATTTCGTTCAACATTAATCGGATTTTCAAAAACTGGGAAAGCAGCTGCCAGCTGCAACCAGGTATTTTTTTTAATAAAGTGACTCTTCCCTGCCGGCGGGCACGGCGGGGGGGCCGACGGGTGAGGGCCAGCTCCGTTTCCTCTCCCTGGCCGTTGCGGTACTCCCACCCCTAGGGGGCGCCACCCCCCATACCTGTCTGCCACGTGTTCCGCCGCAGCCTCTTCTAACTCTTTACTATCAGCTGGATCGAGCTGCTCTCCCTCCTCCTCTAACATTTCTTCCTCTGAGTCACTCACAAGATTACTATATTCTTGGTCCCGCCCTTCCACATGTAGGGCTGAGAACCGGTTTGCTTTTAAAGAAGGGCGCGGGGGTCTCCTCGAGAGCCCCTCCCTAAAACCCTTCTCCTTTTGTGAGGGCTGCAGCCCCTCTTGCTTTAATTCTTTAGGATCCTTTTCTCTTTTTTCCCTTTTTCTTTTAGGCCTATTTTCCTCCCCATTACTGTATACTGACTCTGATAGACTATCCTGATGCTGCGTTAGTACTTTGCGTCCTTCCTGGATTAAATCAAACCCTCCCTCCTCGAGGCAACTGCGCACCATCAAAAAGACAAGCCACAAGGGAAGAAGCAATGCAAGCAACCAATAAATATCTAAATCTACAGTGAATAGCATACCGGGGGATATTTACCGACGTCTCCACTCCGCGTGTTGAGTTCTGGCTCCGATTCGGCCTCTCGCGCGGGTCCCGTCCCAGGTTCGTTTCTGGGTTTCAGCACCAGTTGTAGTGACCGTCTACTCGACCAGCGAGGAAAAACGACCACCACTCCAGGAGTCTTCTCAGATCACGCTTTATTGGAGAGCCTTTTAGTTGTAGGAGAGCTTGGGCGCGAGAGAGCGTGCACCCGAAATACAGCCGCTTATATAGGAGAATTCAAACACGGGTCTTTTCTATTGTTGGTCGCCTGCCTTTTACCGTCACCAGGTGTCATGGGATTGGCTGGGGACACTACCGGGCTCGCGCACGCACACAGCCCAGGCGTGCCGCCAAACACCGTCTGGAGTGGTAATCCTCAAAACTACAAGGGAGTGGGCGGAGTCTCGCCTCGGCTCCCTACAGTTCACCATATCGGTGATGAAACAGAGTAGGGAAAAATTGTGAAACCATTTCAATTTGTACACATACACACACACACACACACACACACACACACACACACACAAATACAGAAACACACACACACAAAGATTTGCATCTACAAATGGACAGGTAACAAAAATATCCGATTATGAACACAAATCTTCTCCCATATGTATAATGGCAAGACATGGTGGGTTAAAACTTTCAGAGACACAACAACAAGTAATATGGTCACCTACATTGTCACAGATTCTTTTATCAATACACAGGTTGCTAGTATCATCCAATGTTTAAAGCCAGAAGAATTAGGCTTCCATAAGTAAGACATATTAGCATAAGGGAACAGGATTAGTGTTACCATGGAGTCACATTCAGTGTTTTAACAACCAAGGAAGTTAGGGAAATGTCACCCCCCCATCAAACATTACTGTCTGAATTTCAAAGATAAAATGCAAGATGTTCCAAATAGGAAGTGAATAAAAGCTAAATTACCCTTATTTCAGTGAAAATAATTCAGAGATTTTGGAAATACCCGTGAGTATGGGGCATTATTGATAAACATTGCATTCCATTTTTGTCTCTGGATTTTGTTGGTGGTCGTTATTGGGCTTGCACTCTGGGCTTGAACACCCAGAGCTCTTCACATCAAGCTCTTCACATCTACCAATTGAACAACAGTTCCACTTCCGATTTTGAGGTGATGAATTCGTGATGAAAGCTTCATACAGGCTTCTGATGGGTTGCCATGAACCTGATCCTCAGATCTCAGCCTCCTATAAGTTTCTAAGTGACCTGTATCAGGCTTCATTTCTCTGTTATCCATACTGTGTTGATGGCATTTTTGGCTTATTTGTCCCCTTATTTCATGCATACTGGAGGTCTATGAGTAACCATGATTTTCCTCAAGGATAATGATCCATTTTGAGGGGATTCATTCTGTAAATGAAGCTGAGAAATTTCCTTGACTTTATTGATTTGTAAGGAGATCCTGATGTGTCAAACACCTGAGATGCTAGAATTAACAACATTGTCACCTGACCTGGCTCCAATGGCCTTTTGACCACAAAAATCATTTCCCATGCCTGTTCGTTTTCCTCTGCATGAAGAAGGATGCTAATCACCCTAATCACAAGAATAAACACATTCTGTTGGTCAAATACTGAATTGATCTGTCATTTTGAAAGCAGTATATGTTTTAGGACTCACTAATCTTCACGAATAAGAACATTGTCATCCTTTGTAAGGATGAACTTTTCCAGTTGTGTTAGTCTCCTCAGTTAGCACTTTCATTCCTATATAAACTTCCAATTTATCCTTCAGATAACGTTGTAATAGTTTTGACATACAGCTGATAATTGAATACAATTTTTCTAGTATGCTTATTACATTTTCAAGGGTAGAATACATGAGACCTAGCTGTGATGACTGGCTTACATATAAACAACTTGATTGTAAGTTGAATAAGCTTGTTTTTTTTTTCAGTACTGATGCAAAGGAAATACTTGAAAACACCAATGTATCTAGAATCTATTATCTCACTTATAAAAGGATGGAGGTCAATATTGGGAAGCAACACAAATCACAGGATTCCAAATGAAAGAAATGCTTATGAAGAACAGCAAGCCCAAATACTGTTCATTTGTTCCTGTATTCACCACCTTTCCATGTCAGTAAGAGAGACTTCTTATTTTCACATTTCATAAATTCAAAAATGCCATCTATTTTGGGCCCATAGAAGGACAAGTACATTCTAGCAATTACAATTTTTAAACAATCACATAAATTCTCTCATGAAATGATACAATAACTCTACAGTAGAAGCAATATGTATTTTGATTTTCCTCTTCACACTATTAAATGTATTTTCATATTTCATACAGCAATGTGAAATTTGAAATCCATATGTGTATAGATGGTTTAACAATCACTCTAAATACATTTATTTAATGTAGTTCTACAAGTCCAAATTCTGTCATCTTAGGAAGATACTCAAATATTTTTGTACAAATGCAGAGAGACAATTAAATGATGAAGTTATTTGTACATTTCCTTAATCAAATTCAGAATGAGGACATAATACCCACCCACATGTTAATACATTGATCAATTACCAGTTGAAAATACTTCCATTCACAATTTCAAAATTGTTGAGATGAGTGAATACTGAAATCATGAAAACGGAAACAAAAATATTTTGTCTGACATATCATTGCCATCTACTCCTTCCCTGATTGAAACTGATTATGAAAGAATAAGAAAAAAAGAAAAAGAAAAAAAAATACAGAAACTGATTTTAAGTAGTTTGGGTGATGACATTTTTTATTGGTCCTAGTGAAATCATACTTCAATTTTGCCACCAATCACAGGTGCCCAGGTAGAAGAGCAATTCAATACTTGCTTTGTAGTGAGGAAAATTTATGGGTTTGGAGATTAAAAAGTTTATTCATTTATCCTATTTCTTTACTTTTGATTTTTACAGACAATAGTGTGTCATAGCAAAACAGCCCATGATTATACAGCATATATGTGAATCCACTGCATCTTATGCCCTAGCAGGTTCACTAGTACTAACAGACCCAAGGATTCCAGGGTGCACATGCATAGTACTAGGATCCCTAAATACCAATGCTTCATGTGCAGTAGCAAGATCGCCAGCACTGACAGACACAGGACCCCAGGATATGCATTCACAGTGCCAGTTGCCCATAGCATAGATGATGCATATGCCTGAGCAGGCCAGTCCAAATTGACAGACCTGAGGACTCTAGAGTAAAACTCCCAGGTCTGTACTTCAAGTTGCAGACCCTGAGTACAAGGCCCAGGACCTGATTTCAATCCTCAGACCCAGATTTCAAGGACCCAGGCTCCAGTTAAACTGTGAGTTCAAGTCTTAGGCCCAGTTTCAGTCCCAGCTATGGGTTCAAGTCCCAGGCACCTACTTCAAGGCTGAAGCATCCAGTTTGAGGCCTGGGTTTTAGTTCAAAGTCTGAGTCTTGAGTTCAAGTCACAGGCCCCGACTTCAAGGTTCAGAGTCTCAATTCAAATTCCACACTGAGAGTTATGGCTCCGCCTTTGAGTTTAATTCCAAGGCTTTGAATTCAAGGTCCAGACTCCAAGTTCAAGGCCCAGGCCTAAGTTCAATACCCGAGTTTAAATCCCAAGCTTTGAGTTCCATGCTAGAAAGTGATATGAAGGCCCATGATTTTAAGTTCCCAAGTCTCAGTTGAATTATCAAGCTCCAAGTTCAAGCTCCAGGATGCATTTATGTGGTAGGCTGTGTTAATATCCCTGTCCTCAAGTTCAAGTTACATACTGCAAGTCCAAGTCCCCAACACTGAATTCAAGGTCCACAGCCCCAATTCAAGTCCTAGTTTGTGAGTTCAAGGCCTAACATGGAACTTCCAGTCCCAAGCATGAGTTAAATTCCCAAATTCCAAGTTCAAATTCCAGGTCCCCTGTTCAAGGGCCAGGCCACAAATTTAATTCCAGGGAAGTGAATAAGTCCTAGGCCCAAACCCCAAATTAAATGCTCATGATTCATATTCAAGTCCCAGGCACCAAGTTCAATGCTAAGTCCCTAAGTTCATGGTTCAGGTCAGAATTTCAAGGCTCAGGCTGGGAATTCAAGTCCCAGGCACTGAATTCAAGTCTCAGGCCCTGAGTTCAAGGACCAGATCAAAAGCTGAAGACTCAAGGACTGAGTTAAAGGCTCAACCTGGGAATTCAAATCCCAGGTGCTGACTTCAATGATCAGACTCTGAGTTCAGATACCATAGTGAAAGTTCAAGTCCTTTGCCCAAATTCAAAGCCAGGCAGAAAGCTTAAAGCCTAGACCCGAGTTCATAGCTCAGGTTCTGTATTAAAATCCCAGGCATTGAATTCAAGGTCTAGGCCTGAGTTCAAGCATAAGGGTAATTGTTTAAGTCCTAGGCCCTGAGTTTAAAGTTCTGGCCACAATCCAAGTCCCAGTCCCTGATTTCAAGCCCCAAACATGATTTCAAGGCCCGGGATGTGAGTTTAAATCCCAGGTTCCCTCTTCAACCTGTACTTCCAGGTCCAGATGCCAGTTCAAGTAGCAAATTTTGATATGAAGACCCAAGCTGTGTGGTCAGGGTTCAGTTTGTGTATTCAATGACCGGGCTTATAGTTTCAGGCCCTCACCATAAATTCAAATCCCAGACCCCAGTTTAAGGCCCAGGATCCAAGTTCAAATTCTGGGTTTTGAATGCTAGGCCAATGCCTTGAATTTAGGCATGGGCCAAGAGCTCAAGTCCCAGGCCATGAGTAAAAAACCCTGGTCCCAAATTAAATTTGTAGGACCGGACTTCAAGGCCAAGGCCCCAATTTGAAATTCCAGCCCACAAGTTCAAGGTGCAGGAGTCCAGTTTAAATACCAAGCCATGTGTTCAAGTCCAAAGCTGTAAGTTCAAGGCCAATGACAAAAGTTTCAATCCCAAAGATGAATTCAAGTCCCAGGACCCCAGTTCAAATCCCAACCTTGAACACAGGTCCAGTGTTCCAGTTCAACTACCAGATCCTGACTTTCATGCCCAGGCCAAGATTAAGTCAGATGCAGTAATTTCTACTTCCAGGAGGTAAATTCAAGGCCCAGGCTCTATTTTCAAGGCCCAACCTGAGTACAAGGCCCAGGCAGCAAGTTCTAGTCTCAAGCCATGCATACGTGGCCCAAGCCATGAACTCAAATTCCAGTACTATAATTCAAGGACCATTCCCCAAGTTAAATGCCCAGGCCTCACATTCAAGACCTAGACAGCAGGATGCTTTCTATGGTCCCTACAGCCACAATAAATCAATCTTTAATTTTTATTATTCTCTCCCCCTCTTCATTTCTTTATTTTCCTACTGATAGCTAGAAAAATGTAAAATGCTATCTTTGTTAAACAAACAGGCTGAACTATTTGAACAATAGAAAAATTCTCATGTTCATAATGAGCCAACTGAACAGCAAAAATAACACGTCACAAAAATAAATTTTACTGGTGCATGTTTATTAAAGCCAATTTATTTGGGTTAAGTTTGAATGCTGTTTATACATAGAACTTTCATGTTCATTCTGTGACTTTTCTGATACAAAGTTGGCCATATTGTTGTAAGGGTAGAGTTTGTCTCAGAATGACTGTTTATTTTGATAAACAGGAATCCCAATTATTAATATGTTTATTGGAAAGTAGTTACAAAACAAGACATTTTCAGAATGTATTCAACTTAAGCCAAAAAGTTCCACTGCCTTACTTGTTGTGCATCATCTTTCTATATATCTTTTTAATTCACACCTTAAGTTCATATTCATATTCATGTAAATTAGAGTAAAATGGGCTGTTTTCTGAAAGAATCTATAAATATAAAATAAACAGAACATGAAAAAGACAATTTCACAGAAGGGTTGTCTCATATATATATAAATATATATGTGTGTATATATACATAAATATGCAAATATTATTGTTATTATATAACATGAAACAAAAACATTTACTCTATAAAGAAATATTAGTGAATGTGTGGGTTTATGTAAATTCATATAAGCTTATGGTATTGGTGTTGCAATTAATAGTGATAGAAAGAATTTCAAATTTCATGGAATATAGTTTGTAGAATTTTCAGTTAAAGCCTGTTGACAGAATTATCCAGAAAACATGAAATTAAATTACGTATTGTTACAAATAGTTCTTATTCAAAGTGTTAAAAAGTGGAAGTAACACGTGTAATAACACGTAGTCCATTGTATTTGTCACTTTTTTAATATTAGGAAGATTCCCTATCATTAGAGTTGATAAATACAAAGTAATTTTATTTAAACATCTCCTACCCAGTATTTTGGAGTCATATTAAAGGAACTTTGGGAGCAGAGAGGCTTAAGGAAATTGGTAATGTGTATTCATCAGTGGCACGTTCCTGCATCAAATATCTATTGTATCTGAATAAAGTAGTGGAAATATAAGTCGCTGGTATTAAAATAATCAGGGACAACTAATGTGGATTTTTCAAATCCTCCTGTTTTGAATTGCTCTTTTGTGAACCTGAGGAACTTAAGAATTTCAATATTGCTATGTGTAGAACAAGAGATAATGATCTGAGACAATTGTAACAAAACCAAAACAGGAGAAAAGTATTAGAAAGCCATGATTTATGGGGCTGGGAAGGTGGCTTAATAGTAGAGCACTTGACTTGCATGCATGAGGCCCTGGGTTCAATTCCCCAACACCACATAAGCAAAAAGAAAAAAAAGCCGGAAGAGGCGCTGTGGCTCAAGTGGTAGAGCACTAGCCTTGGTTTGAAGAGCTGAGGGACAGGGCCCAGGCCTAATTCAGGCGCCATGACTAGACCCCCCCCCCAAACAATTAAAAAAATAAAGAAAGCTATGATTTGTCTTTAAATGGAGAATCTGGCAAAATCCCCAAACAAAACCAAAAACATGGACACTTAGAACTAATAAGGGATGGTATGGCAGTGTTAGATATCTAATGAAGCAGAGCAGGAGCCCGCTCTGAAGTAGATAGAAATGATTCCCATCACAAGGCTTTTCAGGAGTAAAGAGATGTTTGTGTCTGTTGTGGATGTGCTCATCATTCTTGTGATGAAAAAGCAAGCTCATGTAAGAATCAGGATCGCCAGACTTCCAGCCCAACATGTCAATTGAGTCAAAGTCTAGGACAACATTCACCTTCTATTCCTCAATGAAGTAGAATACATTTCAAGTGTATTAAAGTTCAGTAATTTGAACTGTAGATGGATTTGCCCCTGTTATTGACCAGCCTGCAATTTGATCCTCATTTTCATTCCTTCTACTAGACAGCCCTGTTTTCACTCTCTCCATTGTGTAGGCTACTGCACTGTAGTCTACAACATACAATATACTTTTGTTAACACCATTTCAATGAAATTAATAGAGGTAAATTTAGACACTACATTTGAAATAATTAAGCACCTTTTACAGATGGAGTAAGCTACGACTGGTTTTCTTCATAAAAGTAGCCTACTACTACCTACAATTACTAATAATTAGTGCACAGTCTGTTGGGAAAATATAATTTGATAGGACAGTGTGACTCATGAAGAAACAAAAAATCACTGAAGTTGCATTCTAGACAATGACAGTCAAGGATTTATGAATATTTGAAATTTGTTCTAAGAATAATCAGGCAGAAGGTGCACACAGAATAAGTAACAAAGAAAAATTGTTAAATTAACCTTTTCCTTTGTGGCAATATTGGAGTTGGGATGTCAAGGAACAATCTAAAAAGCTATCCCTAAATGGTTTCTCACAAATCAGTGATCTGAGATGAACATCTATGAATTGATGGATGATAGAGAAATTATGGTACTTCTGAAATTGATGAGTTCATAAAATTTGGAGTGACTAACCTGGCTTTAATTACTTTACACAGGTGTTTTATACGTGGACAGCAGAATCAGAAAATGTGAATATTGATCAATGCTTTGCTCACCACAAACAGATTTCCATTTTCCTGACATGAACAAATATGGAAATGTGTAGAAATTTATAAAAACGGTTATGTTTTTTTATGTTGGCCACTCTCTGGAAGCGCTGAAATATTCAATCCATTTATATATTCTCACATTTGTTCTATTTTAATATGTTGTGACCTATGTTTGTCCTTATATTGATTTCTTTGTATTTATACAGTCTCTACACAATCCCATAGGAATAGAAATGACCCAGGGTTACCCATATACTCTTTTCCAGGATTTCATGTAAGTATTACCTTTGAACCAATCCCAAGAATTGTTAAAAATTTCTGCAAAAATTGCAGGCAATATTTTATATTGAATAATAGGAAAAATACTGATGACAAAATATGCACATCACAAGAAACAACCTGTTTTCAAAACCAGCATATTGGTGATACTTTTCTGAATTCATATATCTAACCTATTCCCTAACTACACCACTCCTATTTCTATCACAAGGTAGAACTTTTAGGAACCAGTCCTATAAGCAACATGAATTTTTCCACAAAATTATTTATTCATACGCAATACTGTCAAAACAAATTAAAATTTTAGAAAAAAAGATATGCATAACACTTGTTTGAATGAACAAAGGAAGAAGTTATGTGGAAAACAAGCAGTAATTAGGGCTTCAACTTATGTGCAAAATTGTTAAAATTGGTATGACCTTGGGTAGCTTGTGCTTCTGGCACATCAGTACTTTAAAAATGTACAGGTAATAGAGTTTTTAGCATTTATCTTAATTGTATATTAGAAGATTGTAATTTTTGGGTGACAAGAAAAAATGGTCAAATCATTCTTTTCTAAAATTCTCATGAAACATTTTGAAAAATTAAGATTGCATTGATCTCAAGCAAACGATATTTAGAATTTATTTTTCCATTTGCTCTATGAAAGACATAGAAAGATAAGTTTTCATGGACTTTCTTCTTCATATTTCATGCATTTTGTTTGTTGCCATATTTTGTTAATATTCAATAAGCAAATTCCAATCCTTCTTTATGCATCTATTACTAGGGTACTGAAAATCACAGAGTATTGGGCTTGATGACTACCATGTGAAATTAAGCATAATGAAGTATATTTAAAATAGAGTTTGAATTTTTAATATAGATTGTTTGACTTGAATTCCTGGCAGTAATTACATTGTTTACACTTTATATCAGAATACAATTCATCAGTCAACTGATGTTTGTGTCCCGTTTGGTTTTTGAACACAAGCCCAGGTCTCTAATTTTAATGATCCCAAAAGGACAGGAAAAATTTATATCAAAATTAATGAAAATATGTTGAAATATATGATGTTGCAATTGTCCACCAAATTTTATGTTGGTTGTAATTGGACAGGTAATAATTTTATCTCACTATACCTGAGCAGTATCTAGTTTTGAGACTACTTTTTTCTTTTCTTGATGTGACTGGTATAGGAAGTTAGAATCTCTTGTGTTAAGACGTATTTGTATTGGCCCTTCCAAATGAGCAACTCAAAACAGATCATTTGCATATGTATATGGTAATTTTATCAGATGAGCAGAAAAATTCAAGACTGTGTACACTGATATGTAGATAGATACATACATAGATAGATACATAGATATGTACATACATACATACAGACAGACAGACATAAATCATAGATACATAAATACATAGATACATAGATGATAGATATCAACATAGGTATATAGTTAATGTGTTACTATATAAAATGATGTTACATGAAATGAAACAATATATAGACAGGAGATGTATTTGTTTTTCTTGATTTTAATATACTACATGATTTTTTGTTTCTACTTTATGTTCTTCCTCCTATGGTATATTCCTTTTGTCACTACATTTGATGTTGGTACCAATTTTCTATATAAATTTGTCTAATTTGGGAGGGGAAGGAGAAAAACAAAATCCTGAAACAAGAACAGAATCTGACACATTCAAATAATGATACTCACATGACGATATGTTGCAAATAAAATTTACTGCATTGGAGTGGAGGAAGAGGAATGGAGATGGAGGAGAAAAATGTTAATGGGAAAAAAAACAAAAAAAGAAGGATGGAATAACAAGAAATGTACACATTATGGACATAAATGTAACTCCTCTGTACAGTACATTTAAAAAAAATTAATAAAAATCCCAAAACAAAACAAAAATGAACTGATTGTGGCATCCAAATGGGCCTATTACTCTCTGTGCTGTATAGGACGCTTTATCACATATGACAATAACTGCATTGCGAGATTTTTCTCCTTTGAGTTCTCAAAGGAAAATAGTCTTTCCTAAAAGAAACAGAAAATCTGTATGTATGGATGTAAGGTTGATACAGACAATATGCCAGTTGACATTAGACTGCATTATTTCCCAAACGCTAAATTGAACAAACTGTGTTAAAGAATAATCATCTTTTTTTTCTATTCTCAAGGGTGGAATTGGATTGATTTAGGAAGAAAAATTAAAAGCAATTAAACTGAAGTGAAAAATAATATTTCCCTCATATTTATTGATATTCAGAATGACTTAAATGCCCAAAAATTTTGTCAAATATATTCTGATTTGAAATAAAATAGACAAACATCATGAATTTGGAAGCATACATTGTGGTTTGGAAATGAAAGTGTCCTAAAGAAAAAGAGAAATAAAAAGAAAAAAAAACTAAATATCAAGAACAATAAAAAACATCACACTTTTATTATGCTATAATGTCCAGCGAAGAGAAGGAATAGTTTATAAATTTTTATGGGCAAGCTGTGACTCATGAATGCAACAGGTAGAAGGATCTTGCTTTTAAAACCAACTAGAGAGTCTATGTAGCTTAATTGGAGAGTTAAGTCCGATAATGTTGAGAGTTAGGACTTACAGGTGTTTGGTAGTTCCTGCCATGTTATCCACTTTCTCGGGGGCTATGGCAAATGGTTTCTTCCAATGGTTCTTGGATTCTCAATTTGGGTGCATTTTCTTAACCTTTATTGTGGTCTTGTTGATTGCCTATTTGTAGGATATCTTTTGTAGGGCTGGTTTGGTGGAGCTATATTGTTTCAGTTTTTCTTTGCTATGGAAGGATTTATTTGACCTATGTTTATGAGGCAGAGTTTAGGTGGGTACAGTATTCTTTATTTAGAGTTGTTTGTCTTTAGGGAATAGCATAAAACATACCAGGCCCTTCTTGCTTTAATTGTCTCTGCTGAGAAATCTGAGGTGATTCTGATTGGTTTCCCTTTATAGGTGATTGACCATTTCTCTGTGACAGCTTTAAGGATCTTTTCCTTGGTCTGAATTGATCCTGTGAGGATTATAATGTGACGGTGGTATACCCTGTTTTGGACTGGTCTATTTGGGGTTCTAAAAGCTTTTTGTATCTGAATAGGCCTATCTTTTTGCATGTTTGGGAAGTTCTCTGCTAGGATCCTGTTAAACAAATTTCTTGACCATTTCCTCTACACCCATTATCCTCAGATTAGGCTTTCTCATGGTGTCTTCCATATATTGAATAAGTCTTTCATATATTTGGATTGTCTTGGATAGTTTTATGTTCTTTGTTGTTGTTGGTGGTGGTGGTCATGGGGCTTGATCTCTGGGCCTGAACACTGTCCCTCAGCTCTTCAGCTCAGGGCTTGCATTCTACCACTTGAGCTACAGTGCCACTTCTAGTTTTATGGTGGTTTATTGGAAAGAAGATTTCATGGACTTTCCTGCCTGGGCTGGCTTTGAACTGTGATCCTCAGATCTCAACCTCTTGATTAGCTAGGATTACTGGAGTGAGCCAGACTGGCACCCAGTCTGTATGTTCTTTCTCTATAGTATCTAGGCTGTCTTTAATTCCCAAGATTGAATCTTCTATATGGTCTAACCTACTGTCAAGACTTTCTTTTTGGGGGTTGGAAAGGCGGCTCAGTGGTAGAGTGCTTACCATGTATGTTTGAGGCTGTTGGTTCAATTCCTCAGCACCACAGAAACAGAAAAAAAAAAGCCGGAATTGGTGCTGTGGGTCAAGTAGTATAGTACAAGCCAAGCCTTGAGCTGTATTGGTGAGGGACAGCGTCCAGGCCCAGAGTTGAGGCCCCACAAGCAGATCTTCCCTCCCCCCTCAAAAAAAAGACTTTCTGTTTTCTTTTTTATTTCTTTTCTTTCTAGTTGGTCAGCTTTGATGGCTTCAAATTCTTTCTTGGAGCTTTGTTTTAGATCTTGTATGAGCTTCTTTGCTTCCTTAATTTGGTGTGTAGTCTTTATTCTCAAGTCACTTAGTTTATCGGTTATGGTTTCCTTGGACTCCCATTCCTTCTGTCGGGCTCCATTTAGCATTCCCTTTGTGGTCTCCCTATGTTTCAGCTGTCTGTTTATGGGTTCCATGGATGCATCTGTTGATCCTTGTCTAGTCTCACCCAATTCCTGTATTACTCTTTGATTAGCTTTCTCACACTCATGCTATTCCTGTAGTTCTCTTTGAGTGTCTCAGCCTGCTCATGCAATTCCTGCTTTTCTCTTTGATTGTTTTCAACCTGCTCATGCAACTCCTGTATTAATCTTGAGTAGCTTCCTCATGCTCAGGAGAATCCTGCATTAATCATTGGTTTGCCTCCTCTCTCACTCTATTATGCTCATACTGAGTCATTTGCAGGTTTTCAGTCTTTTCCGTCACCATGTTTATGAGTAGTGTTTGTAAAGCTTTTTGGTAACTCTCCTCTAGATTATACATTAACTGCTCTGTCACCGAATTATCATGAGTGGGAGTTGAGATTCTCGGACTTGACATGATTCTTGTATTTTTCTGGCTTGTTCTGCCAATTTGGTTTGAAAATAACACCAATTTTTTTGTGAGAACACTATTTGAAGGCAAGCATCAACCAAAGTCCTGTATTTGCACAGTTAAAATTACTGTAGATAAAATCTCGTTCAACAGATACAATCTCTTCAACATTAAACAACTATGGAATAATGGGCTAAGAACAGCAAAGAAGAATCTGGCAAGCCAGAAATTATTAGGTTTGGGAAGAAATGTGGGGAAAAATAAAGTTTAAGGGATGTGGAGCATCCTAATCTCAGAGAAGGAAATGGATTGGACAGAATGATAGCAGAGAGAAAATAAATTGAAAAACAAAAATTTAAATTTAAAAAGTGAAACATTGTTAAATTATCTAAGATTAAAGAAGTGATATTGAGAGGAGAAAAGGATAGGATGGGAAGAGGGGAGAGATAGAAAGGGGACATACACTGGCAGGTGGTTCATGCCTGTAATCCTGAGGATCAAGTTCAAAGCCAGCACAGGCAGGAATGTCTCGGAGTGTCCTATCTCCAATAAAAACCACTAGAGAATCAGAAGTAGCACAGTGGCTCAAGCAGTAGAGGGCTTGCCTTCATCTGAAATGTGAAGGGACAGCGCTCAAACCCAGAGTTCTAGCCCCAAAATTGACCAAAAACATAAATAAATGAATAAAAGGGGACATAAAAAACTAAAAAATAAAAATTCTTAAAATTAGTTACTTGCAAATTATATAGGTATAAAAATATAATACTGCTATTAAAGAAGTTAAGCCTAAGAGGTTGTGGATTGAGTAATAAATTTCTGGATTAAGTATGTACAAAATGGGGATAAGGTCTAATAATCGATGATTGGCATATATCTGGGGATGAGCATTACCGCAATTAAGTCACACTAAAAAAGGAAAAAGTGAAAAGAATAAAAAAAAATTAATAAAAAGACCAAAGAGTCAAAAGAGATTAAAAACAAAGCACACACACACACACACACACACACACACACACACACACGTACACACACACACACACACACACACACACAATAAAAATCATGAGAGGAAAAAAGAGAAAAGATTAATAGAAAACAATGTAAAAAATAAAAATTAAAAAAGGTACAAAATTTATTTGGTATTCTTTTTGGGGGGGCTGTGGGGAGGTTGGAAAGGTCCTATATCTCCTCTGCGTCTGTAACCAGTCTTTTGGTGGATTCTCTGGTCTTCTTTGGTATTTTCCTGTGCCTTTATTGGTTTCTTAAGTCAAGCAGAAAAATGCTCTACTTTATCCAGGATTTTGTGATCCTCCTCCAATGCTAGTTCAGTGGGAGGGAGATCTGCTTTTAATATCACAAAAAAGGGAGATGGCTGTTTCCCCTAGTTTGAAGATGCTGTGATGAAGGTAGGTTCTGGCTAGTGTTGAGGCCTTTCAGGAAACAGTAGCTTTTCCCTGAGGGGCTAGCTCCAGAGACACTCACAGAGCCCAGCCTGGAGCCTTTCTCAGAGTTTATGTTTACTGAATTTACATTGATTTTCTAGGCTGCTGTAGCGAGGAGCAGCCTCTGGCTGTGTTTACCCAGTGAATAAAGTCACTCCTACCGTGTTAGAGCTCTCTCTGCCTGGGCTGGGTGACTTTCCCCTGGATGGAGCTGAGCCTGGCAGGTCAGGTCAGGTTCCTGAACCTGCTAAATGACTCTTTTGTTTATTTCCAAGGCCTGAGTTGGAACTAGCTAATCAGCCTGGCCTTCTCTGTCTCCTTGCCTGGATTTTTCCTCTCGGGCCAAACTCTCTGTACTGTGATGATACACTTGGTGTGATTCTCTAGACATGGAATGTTCACTGGAAAACTAAAACTGCTTTCTATGCAAGAGCTTGTTTAGCCTCCAGGTCTCCTCTGCCATCTTCCTCTGACTCCCTGGCCAACTCTGAGAATTTTTTTTTAAGTAAAGCAAATTGGAATTATTAGGGCATTTCACAATGTAAAAGCTAGAAGATATGCAGGATAACCAAGTATAGAGTTGTACTGTACCACATAAGGATACAGGGGACAACACTGGCCTTACATAGGAATGAATCTAAATAACTAGAAGTTGTTCTTACTAGTAGAAGTTGGTCTTTTATTTGTTTATCATTTAATAATGGATGAGATGAACATAATTATTTAAATATACCTGACTTTTTTGAAGAAATACTAACAAATAATATAGCAATATTTTGCATGTTCAACATAGAACAAAATGTCAAATTAAAATACATGAGATTATCCTTGATGTAAACAAATCATTACAAATAATGTAAACCATGGAGCTTATGTTTCTTTAGTTCTGGCTTCCTTCACTTAATATGATTTTTTCCAAGATCTTCCATTTCCTTACAAACCTTTTGGTGTCTTCCTAATGATATGTTGTCATTCATAGTGTGTATGTATGAATGTGTGCAAGTGCATACGTGTGTGTGTGTGTTTGTGTGTGTGTGTGTGTGTCATATTTCTTGATCCATTCATCTACTGAGGGACATTTAAGTTGCTTCCATATATGGGCTATGGCAAATAATGTTGTGATAAACATAGTTGTGCTGGTAGCTTTAGAGTAACTTGGTTTGTGGTCATTTGGGTAAATGTTCAGAAGTGGGATTACTGGGTAACAGGGGAGCTCTATTGTGTACATCAAGGATAATATTAATAGATGAGCAGAATAGCTTAATAGCTATGTGCATATGACCATATAAGATGATTCCAAGAGATATGAACTCCAAGATATGCTCTTTATTGTTGTTGTTCTTAGTGTACTACATGATTTCTTTTTAGCTTTCATATTTTCCCCACCTATGGTTTATCCCCTGTTGTCACTGTATTTGATTTTGTTACCCGGGGTATTGTATATATGTTGATCTGAACTAGGGAAGGGTAGGGACCAACAAAATAGTGAGACAAAGGTCAAAGGGGAACCTATGCAACAGTGATACAAGACATTATGTTGGAAATAATCTTGGGTGGAGGGAGAGGTGGGGGTCTTGGGAGGTAAGAGGAAGAAAAATGGGGATAGTGTAACAAGTTAGAAAAGAAGTGAATTTACTGCCTTACTTATGGAACTGTAACCACTCTGTACATTATCTTGATAATAAAATTAAAATGAAAAATAAAATAAAATGCATGAGAGTAGCAATACAGTAGATGGCAGTGAGAGAAATACTGTACTATACAAAGAAGAATAGAACATCTTTGGAGAGCAGTAATTTTACTTCAAACTAGGAAGTATTAAACTAGCATACAAATTTTCATCCTCATGCCTGTCATTAAAAAGTGAAAATAAAATGCACAATCACTAAACCAATAGAGATAAAATAGAAAACTAAAGATGATGAAGATAACTTGGACCGAGAATAACAAATGAGACAATTAGGAAACAAATAATAAGCTGGTAAATATAAAAATATTATGCATAATTGTATTTAATGTATTTACATGACAGTTTGTTAGAACTATAATTCATATAAAAACAATCATATATAATTTTAATAATATGTTATTATTGCTCTTTAACAATTAATGTTTAATATATAATTCTAATTTTAGTAGCTGTAGAAACGAAGCAAGTGAAACTAATTTTAATAATATATTTTATTATTATTATTAAGAACCATAGGAAGAACCCAGTTTTCGCAGCCCCCAAGAAGGTGGATAACATGGCAGGAACTCCCAAATACCTCTCAGTCCTATCTCTTAACGTTAACGGACTGAACTCTCCAATTAATCCTTGAATTTTTAAATGTTTGACCACATGTGGGAGCAGGCCAATTGCTGAATAGAAATAAAATGTCATCCCTCTGATAGGAGGCACAATATTACATTAGGAAATATCCAAGCTAGATTTGTAATAAAAAAGAGAAAAACAATTATTCCAAATGAGTGTTACATTTGTTTTGATGTAACAGTTTCTGATTTACGTGCTAGTGATTACCGTACAACTGATTCATTCCCACAGTTGAAATAATATTTAAAGCAGTATTCACACATGAAGGAAAAGCGAAATTTACAAATTTCTGATGAAATGAGTTTGGGGGGAAGTGTTATAATAGTGTTATCTGAGATTTAGACATAGGTGAAGATGTAGATTTTCTTTTTTTATAGGAATCCCCCATTTTAGCCTGGCGCTGCTGGATTACACCTGTAATCCTATCTACTCAGGAGGCTGAGATCTGAGATTTTACTTCAAGCCAGCTTGGACAGCCAAGTCCCTGATTCTCTTATCTCCATTTAACCAAGAGAAAAACAGAAGTGGCACTGTGGCTCAAGTTGTGGAGCACTCACCGTGAGTTGAGTGGCTCAGTGACAGTGTTGAACCCTGACTTCAAGCCCCAGGACCAAGAGCAAAAAATTCACTCTTGTCTTAGATTGGCTACATCTTTAATTAACATTCAACAAAGAAGCCATTTTTATCGCCCACTACATTTACATCCCATCCTAACTACTGCAAATACAATGACTTGGTATCTTTTATCAAAAGGTTCATATTTGAGGAAACAAATACCAGCAGTGGTAACTTTTTTTTTCCCGTTCCTTGAACTCTGGGCCTGGGCTTTGAACATGGTTATGCTGTTAGCTTTTGTATGAGCTTGTTTGTTATTTATTGGATTACTGCCCAGAACGGGAATTGCTGGGACACATGGGAGCTATATGTTAGTTGTTTGAGGAATTTTCATACTGCATTCAACAGTGGTTAAACAACTTTAATTTCCCACCTACAGTGTAATAGAGTTCCCAATTGGCAACATTCATGCCAGCATTTGCTCTTGTTAGTTTTCTTGATAATGGCCATTCTAATTAGGATGAGGTAGAATCTCTGTTTTTTACTTGTAGATATATAGGCACCTTCCAGCTATCATTAATGAATGACTCCATAAAACCTATATTTTTGTGAGTTTGCATTCCTTTCTCAATATAAATGTCCGAAATCATTCATTTTCCTTAAGACTTGTGCAATATGAATTTTTTCTGATGGGTGAGTAGAATTCCTTCGTGTGTGTGTGTGTGAATGTTTGTGCACGTGTGTGTGTGTAAGATGACCATAGACCCATGTATTCATTTCTACGCCTTCTGTTTCATTGGTTTCAAGCACATTCTTGTTTAAGGAACAAGCTGATTTTTATTACTTTGGCTTACTGATGGAGTATGGAGTTTGATATTGATATTTTACCATTTCCTGCTAAGAATGTCTTTTTCATTTCAGTGTCCTTTGTAATTCCATGTTAAATTTGGATTGTTTTCTCTACTTCCTTGAGGAATATTGTTGGGATTTTGATGGGTATTGTATTATCAATTGTTTGGGGACAGTGTAGTTTTTAAAATGTAAATTATTCCTGCCAAAATCATGGACTTTCTATTTCATTAAATCTCTTTCAATTTCCCTTTTTAGATTTTTAAAGTATTCACAATAGAGGTACTTCACATTTTTAGTTGTTAATTAATTCTTAGCTCTTTTTTTTGTCATTTTCTCGGTTTTGGTTTGATTTCATTTCATTTTGAGGCTAATACATATAAGGTTGCTCTTTGGATTTCAGCCTGCACCTTCTCATTGTTGGTAACACGTGAAACTACTGATTCTTGTGGGTTTTATACCCTGCTACTTTGCTGAAGGTTAATATCACCTTTACTAACTTGAGGAAAGTCCTTTAAATACAGAATCATGTCTTCTGCAAAAAGGGATAGTTTTACTTCTTCCCTATTTGGATCCCCTTTATGTTTTTCCTTTGTCGATTACTCTTGCTAGGAATTCTACTACTGTATTGAAGTGTAGTAGAAAGAGTGGACATCCTTGTCTCATTCCTGATTTTACAATTAGTGTTTTCATGGTTCTAAGATTAGGTACATGCTTATTATATCTTTGTCAAATACATACTCTGTATTGTATTGAGGAATGTTCCATGCAATCCTAGCTTCTCAGATATATTAATCATAAAGGGGTATTATCAGAGCTGGTCAAAAGCTATCTCTACATCTATGTAGATGATCATGTGGATCTTGTCCCTGCTTCTGTTGAGGATTTGTATTATGTTTATTCACTTAAGTATATAGAATCAAATTGTATCCTAGGATGAATCCTGTTTAATCATAGCATATGATTTTTTATTTGTTAGTTGTTGAGATTGGTTGGTGAGAATTTTATTGAGAAATTGTGCATCAATGCTTATCAAAGGGATGGGTTTATAGTTCTCTTTCTTTGATGGGCCCCTATCTGATTCTGTGAATAATCTGATTCTATCTTCATACAATGTGTTTGATAATTCTGTTTCCCTTTTTATTCCATTGAGCAGTTAGATGAGTATTGTAACTTCTCTTTGAGGGACTTAATTTCACTGTAAATCCATTGAGTACTAGACTTTTCTTGAATGGGAAGAGGTTTATTGACATTTCAGTTTCATTACTTCTAATGTGTCACTTCTTGGTCCACTTGGAGTATATGAAAGCATTAATTTCTCCAAGATTTTCCAAGTGATTGGCATAAGGTTTTGAATGTGCTCACTTAGATCACCCTCAGTTTTGCTTATTTCTGTTGTGACTTCTCTTTTTTGTCTCTAATTTTATCTCTTTTGCTGATTTCTCTTATTTTTTTATTATAAAAATGATATAGAGAGTGGGGATTACAATTACAGAACTAATGAGTACGTCTTTCTGAAAAGTGTTTCCTCTTCCACATTTTTTCCTGCTTTCCCCCATGCTGATATGCCACTCCCCCAAAGTTGTAAAGTTCATTTCTACCATAGTGTCTATTGTATATCACTGTTGCTTTGGTTTACTTTTTATCCCTCCATATCTGTGATTTCCTTTCCCTTCCCCAAATCAGATAAATTTATATATAAGACACAGGGTACAGAAATAAAAAAACAGCGACAACAGGAAGTAAAACAAAGGGGGAAAATATAAACAGAAATAACTACAAACGGTTCACTCTACAATACTCTTGTATCTATTTCTTGGAGCTCATTTTGTTAAGTGTAATTTTATATGGTGATATGCTTATAGCTAGTGAGATATTGCGATTTTTGACAAGAATATCCTAGATATATACTAGTTTTTCCAAATAAGGGAAAATATGCAGCCTACGATTCTTTCGGTCTGGCTAGTTTTGCTTAATGTTTTCCAAGGTTTCCATTTCCTTACAAATGGGGCAATGGCATTCTTTCTGATAGAAACACAGAATTTGATTGTGTATATATGCAACATTTTTTGATCCATTGATTTAATGAGAGGCATCTGGGTTGATTCCATATCATAGCTATGGTAAATAATGGTGCAATGGACATAGTTGTGCTGGTAGCTTTAGTGTGGTCTTGTTTGTGGTCATTTGCATAAATGCCCTGGGGGGTTGCTGGGTTATAGGGGAGCTCTTTTATGGAATTTCTATACGTCTTTACAGTGTGTTTGAACTAGTTTACATTTCCACCAATAGTGTAGTAATGTTCCTTTTTGGCCACGTCCCCATCAGCCCAGCATCTGTTATTAATAATTTTCTTCATAAAGGTCAGTCTAACTGGGGAGAGTTGGAATCTCTATGTTTTTATCAAATTGTTTTATTGAGTTTTTTTCTTTTTATTTTTTTAATTTGTATTTATTTTTATTGTGAAAATAATGTACAGAGAGGTTACAATTTGTGAGGGGTGATTAGGGGGTTGGTTTTTTAGCTGTGTCTTATCTAGGCATCTATTTTTTGCTTGCACTCCCTTGCCTTCTCTGAATTTATGATCTTTTAACTTCCTCATCTGTACCCACATAATTTAACTATATTGATTGCATAGGAATCCTACCAACAATTATTGACAAGGTGGATCTTCACAAAATAAACTTCATAATTTTCCATTTTGCATCAAAAACTTTGCACACCACAGTGTCAAATCAACTATAAATGTATGGGGCATATATATATATATATATATATATATATATATATATATATATATATATATATATATATATATATATATATATATATATATGGGGCAAATTACATACAAGTTGAAAATGAAGGGAATCATCACATATGGTTCCAAGAAAGGATTTTTTGTTATACTCGACAGTTACAGGCCACTTTTCTTGTAACATCTCAGAAATACATTGAGAAATTAGCAAAAGATGCATATCCTCTTGACCAAAAAATATCACATTTTCTGCATAAAATCATGCTATCTTCACAAATTGCAATTTCCCTCCTCAAAACAATACATTTTGAATGATATTTTGTGTACACATATAAGAATCTCGGTATTTCCTGCCACAGATTATGGAAAGAACTACCAGAATCCTTGTTCAGATGAAATTACACGTGGAAATTATTTAGATAGATGAGAAAATTGTATAGTAATAAATTGCAACAATGAGATGTACAAGTCGTTATGTCAAAAATGAACTTTACAACTTTGTTGTGGGGTGGGGGTGGGAGGATTGGGTGGCTGGGTGGGGGGAGGATGGGAAGGGATGGGAAGGGGAAACAAAGCAGGAGGCTACAATGCTTGATACTCATTATATTGCCCATGTAATTTTAATCCCTCTGTACTGTATATTTACAATAAAAAAGAGAAAAAAAACTTCATAAAAAAGGAAATATACTTTAGAATGTTGACTGAAAAATCCCTTTGAATGTTTCAGATGGCCTAATATGATTACAGCTTTGTTATGTATTTATTAGGCTCTACAGTTATAACAATATATGTAATGGAAGATGCTATTCATGAGGAAAATTAAGGATAGTGAAAAACGAAGTATGATTTGTTCTCTGTTGGGGAAAAATGTAGATTTTGATTTGATGATTGAAGTTTCCATACTACAACCTTAACATGTCTATGTGGAAACTGACATGGTGAATTCTAATATAGACATAAAAACCTGGTTTTAGTTCTGGATTCAAAGTAATGTGAATAAGTAGAGGAAATCAAAATGAATTCATTTGGTTGAGTGAACATTACTATATATTTATATATATATAAATATATATAAACATTTAAACATATTTATACATTATATTTATATACATATAAATATACATTTACAAATACATAAATATATAAAAATTAATCTATAAATATTTGTATATAAATGTACAAATATAAATATATTTATATATAAGTATATTATATATAAATGAACAAATATAATATATAAATATAATGTATATTTATATATAATGATATAAATATATTTATATAAATATAAATTACACGTGGAAATTATATATAAATATACAGTTATATATTCTATATAGTTATATACTATATTTATATATTTATGCATATTTTTATACATGTATAAATTCATTATACATTTTATTTATATATATACATATACATATATATATATATAATGTAGCTAAAAATGAGAAATGCTTTGAACTCATGGTTTGTTAACAATGATTTCTGCTAAGAAATGAGAGAAAATATTATTTTACTTTCTGTGGAAAAGACCCAAATATATATTTTTGTGTTTTGCATATGAAAAAGAACTTCACTAGTAGTTCGGGAGATGTTTAGAAAACTTATAAAAGCACATGATTAGTTATTTTCAAAAAAGTTAATGCTTGCTTCAACTTTCATTTCCACTGAAACTTGGTCATTGTATACAAATCTTCTCACAAATCATGCTTGTACACTCTCTGTCTCAACACATTTAAAGTTAATTGAATATTTGTAGTGTTACCCTAGTCAATCTATTACTTGAACGATTATTGTATAGTTCTTCAAATCTTTCCCTAATGTCTCCCATTCAGGCTAAGCTATGCCTTGACAGAGTTTCTGAAATATGTGTCTTGTAAAATATTCATGTATGTATTATGCATCCAGGAAAATAAGAAGAAAGAGTTTACATGCTTGTATAGATAAGAAAATCCATATTGTATTTACTTACTATGTGATGTAATAGCAATGAATTTAAATCAATATGATATTTTGATCTCCATTTCAAAATCTGTAAAGGGATTCAAAAAACAAAGCACAAAAAGTGATTATTTCATGAGATGTATCCTATCAAAGGATACATGTTCTGTGGTCAGCAAGTAAAATGAGCAACATGATGAATCCATTTCCTCTCGAGCATTGTTAACACTCTTTGATTTTCCCTTACCACCGTTTCCCCCTACCTCCCCAACCTTCCCTCCCCCACCCAATGTTGTAAGGTGCATTTTCAACATAACATATTATACATCTCATTGTTAAAATGGGCCATCCAGCATTTTGATATTTCTAATCCCCTTGCCAAATTAGAAAAATGTATATACAAAATGCAGGACACTAAAATCAAATATAGTGACAACGGTGGTTATTCCATGGGGGAAGAACACACAAAGAACAACAACAAGTAATATTACATAGTAATTTATAAGTACATTAAAAAGAAGAGTAAGAAATTTAAAAACTTCTATCTCTTTATGGGGATCATTTCATTTAGCATCTGCTTATATGGTGATATGTACATAGATTTAGAACACTTTTGCTTATCCTAAACATATACTAGTTATTTTAGATAAGGGAAAGCATGGGTCTGAATTATTTCACTTAATATAATTTTTTCTAATTCTTTCCATTTCCTAACAAATGTTACCATGTCATTCTTTTTGATAGAGATATAAAATTCATATATATTCCTTGATCAATTCATCTACCGTGGGGCAACTGGACTGGTTCCATATCTTAGCTGTGGCAAATAACGCTGAATAAACATACTTGTGCTAGTAGTTTTAGGATAGCCTTATTTATGATCATTTGGGTAAAAGACTAAAAGTGGGATTGCTTTATAATAGGGGAGCTCTATGTGTAGTTTTTGAGGAACCTCCATATTTTGCAAAGTAGTTGAACAAGTTTACACTCCCACCAACAATACAGTAGTGTTCCCTTTTTTGCCACATCCCCTCCAGCATCTGTTGGTAGCACATTTCCTGAATATAGCTATTCTGTGTTAGGTGTAATCTCAATACTGTTTTTTTCTGTTTTTGTTTTAATTTCTCTCTCTATATATATGTATATATATGTATACATATATATTACACATATATATGTAACACCAGTTTTTTATTACAATTTCTTTGTTCATATACACTAGATATTTAATGCAGGAATGTGCCACTGAAGAATATATACTTCCAATATCCATATTTATTTCCCCATACTCACAAAGTTCCTTCAGTATAAACCCAAAACCTTTTGTAGGAGATTTTGGTATAAAATTACTTGGAATTTATGAAAAAAAAATAATGATAGGTTATGTACCAAATACCAGAACAGTGACATACACTAGACAATACTTTCTATATATCAGTAAACATTTTACTCCCACTTAAAAAAGTTGGATAATGATATCGCATTTTTAGTAATTCCCAGTTCACTTTCATGTGTTCTACATAAACCTGTCAACAGAGGCTTTACTGAAAAATTATACGGTTATTATATATGTTCCAGGAGGTTTGCAAGTCATTTCTATAATTTTGATTAAATGTAATATTCATTCAAAAGCCTATATGTATATGCATAAACCACAATTCACTGATATATCTCTATATATTCCATGTTTATTTTTTATATTAGATAGTAACATTAATATTTGTTTGATAAAATATACTATATATACCAAAAAATTCCTTCTGGGAAACTTTCTCTTTCCTGCTTATTTTATTTAACATTTCCTAGTACTTGCTTTGAGAAATCTTAACCCATTTTACTGTTACTTTGAATCAATATGAATTTAAGATGTGAATTAAGAAGATATATACAAAGATAAAACAAATCTACAAGGCAGGCAAAGCAACATATGTGCCAGAAAATGGATTACTTCTAAAAAATGTATTGAAATTACCCTCTAATAAACATAAACATAAAACTGGCAGTCTTACAAAAAATAAACACTGTCATTCTTATACAAAGTCTATCCATAGTAGAATGTTGTCACCTTCGTGTCAGAATGGTGACCGAGAATATGCATGAAAGTTTATGTAAATAGCATACGAACATAACCTAAATCAGTTTGGAATAGAAAATTTTCACTGGAAACATTTATATTTGTGATGTGTTTGCATCATTGTTCAGAAGTCACCATTCACGAGCACAAGCATATTCTGAAAGCCCAAATAATACAGCATGTTTCTTTCCCTAAAAAACCATTTTCAATTTTATTTAGCTATATCCATGAAATAAAGATAGATGTAAAAGAATGGCAAATACTCCTCCAAATGAGTATATTTTAATAGGTGTTTAATTTTTTTAAACAGTTAATGGATTGGTTAATTCAGACAACCATAATTTAGAAAACCTTTTCCAAATTCGCTCAAAAGTTGTCCTTCTACTCGTTGTTCCTTTACTGGTTGTCCATGATGAAGAAAAAAGCCTGAAAATTATGAAATTTTTTGAGTACAAAAGCTTTAATTTCTGTTACTTGATGTATGTGACCCTGATCTGTGAAATACAGAAATTAATGTATTTCAGTTCAAGTGTCTAGCTACAAAAAGATTTAGAAATGAATATATTCTACTGTTAGCTTTTCCTTTCATTAAAGAATACACATTTAAGATATTGAATTTTTAAATATGTAATCATAATTTTTCTTGAAAAAAATTGCTCCCTACAGGACTTGCTGACATTTACTTGCCTATAACAATGGAAGAAGGTACACATGTTTTAAGAATTTATTTTCTTGGTCTAGTTCATGTTATTTTCTTAATTTATTGATTCACGGAAATTATATTCTTAGGAACAGACAGTACAGGTTAGATAGCATTAGTCCTGATGGACTCTGAAATTTTAAACATGTGAGAGTACATCAGAAGGTAATTTCCATAGTAATACTGTGTCATAGTTTAATCTTGACTCTCCTAATAGGGATTCCTAAGGTATGCTATATCTCTAAAATGAATAACAGCAAAGATTTGTATTTTCCGCAATATACTGCTTTTTCTCAAATACAGATTTTTTTTTTTTGGTTTTCAGAGTAATCTGTTGATCACTAGATTTTATTTCAATGTCCCTATGATCAAAATCATAAAATTAGGTTTTGCTGGTTCTTATACCATGTGGGGAAATGTAGAAAGGTTATGTTTCAGTGGAAAATGTTGGTAACACATAGTCTTAATTTCATGGATAAATTTTGGTATCTTTACAGGTAAATGTTGGAAAACTATGTCAATTATGTCAGAGAGTGTGTGGGAAGAAATTTCATGGACAGACTTTTGTATATCTTCTGAAATCTCAGCAGAATTCAATGGAAATTATGACAGTGGAAGTTTAACTTGTGTTTCTAGAGAAGAGCATAGTTGAGATATTTTGTGTTGTACAATTATTTTAAACTTGTTTGCAAGATTTCATTAACGTTGGAGGTAGATTTTACACACCATTAACTAATGGTGAAAATTGTAAATTACTGACATTATTAAAGATTAAATTTTAACATGTTAAGAGATCCACTCTATTACTATATAGTCTGAATTTAGCTTCAATTCTTTAGAGTTCAGGCCATGGTTATAAACAGATAACTTTGAGAGATTTCTTGTGTCTCTTTCTAAATCTAGGGTAATGATTACAAACTTGCTCTTCGTTTGATTTAAGAAAAAAACAAAACAAAAAAATACATAGTATTTGAAGGTTGAAAGAACTTTTTCTTAATTTAACATTGCAACAGTAAGTACTAGAACCTAGAAGAGACAGTTTCTGCTGTTGTGTTTTGTAAGAAGACACCTGTGATGTCCCAACATTTTGAAAGTTTTAAAATATCATTTTCTATTAACTTTTTCATACATTCATCAAATATATAAAAATAAACATTATTTGCATAAACTATATATATGTTTCTAAAGTATGATAAAAATTTTTATGGCTCTTTGCACTGGTTTTCAATGTATGAAATCATATCAGTGAAAGAGTTTGAGATCCGAGTATCATTTTTTAAAATTTTTTGTTGTGAAAGTGCCATAGAGTGTCATATCGACAAGATAATGAGTACATTTCTTATCAAGCATTATAGCTTCCCCCTTTGTTTCCCCTTCCCATCCCTTCTCATCTTTCTCCCTCTCCTGTCCCTCCTCGCTTCCCTCTCCCCTCCCACCCCTGCCAAAGTTTGTTTTTCAACATAACGATTTTTTACATCTCATTGTTGCAATGGAAACGAGCTTGGACACAAGTTTCATAGATTCTTATATAAGCAATCAAATGAGAAAAAAAAAAAAAAACAGTTTCTCTTGCTAACTAACTAACCTACCAAGCAAGCCACCAACCACCAATCATCCCAACAACCCAACCAAATAACCCACAGTCCGACCAACTAACCCATCTTTTCTGAGTGAGGTCAGACCTTTGCCAGAGGCCTTCACGAACAGAATTTTTCCTGAGATGCGAACCGAAGCCCTAAATCTCTGTGAATTCCATCTATTTCTTAAATTCCCTACTCCATCTACATGCACTCCTCTTCCCCAGCGATTCCTGATCCTGGTGCAGGGTTTCCTGCTATCTCTGGTGTCCTGTGGCTGAACTGGCTGTAGCATCGTGCTATGCCTTTTCCCAATGATAATCTAATGGTTGTCCATGCCCTCCTTGGGGTTAGTGGAGGTTAAGAAGAGGAAGAGGAAGAGGAAGACAAGGAGGAGGAGGGCAGATGCTCCCGGGCCCCTCCCCCCCACCTACCTGGGGCTCCATGGATAATTCAAATGAGGCTCTGAGCACACTGTGGAGAAGATAAAGAACAAATGCTGACCACTAGCAGCCAATTTTCCCTTTCCTTTCCTTGGCATTTATGCAAATATATTCCGGCCCACCCTCAGGCCCAGAAAGTATCTGGGGCTGGATCAAGCCATGGTTGGCCTTGAGCTGTCAATACAGAACAACTTGGAGTTGAACGTGTGATTCGTTGCCTTTAAATTCTCTAACACAAATACAGGACCAGGATAACAGTTATTTGCCAGCCACTACCCACCCCCCCAGACCCAAGTTCAGAATCTAATGCCTTGGATATCCCACATGGTTAGCAAGACCCAGGATGGAAACAAAGTCAGTTCAGACACCCCAGCTCTGAGTGTTGTGTGAAGAAAAGAGCTCCCTCCACAGTGTAACATGATCACAACTCCACCTCATCCTTTATTTCCCTTCTTCCTTACTTCCAGGTTTCCCTTCTTTTCCCTTTCTTCCTCCCTTCCTATCTTTCTTTTCCTTCTTCACTCTCAAGTTTTATTCCCTCCTTCTTTTCCCCTTACCTCCCTTCATTACTAGCTTCCTTCTAACTATCTCTTCCTCGTTCCTACCTTCTTTATTACCTTCTTCCTTCCTGTCTTCTGTCCTCTTTTCCCTACATCTTTTCCTTGTTGCCTACTTTCCTCCCTACTTCCCTTCATCCCCTCCCTCCCTCTCTCATTTTTTCTTTTATAAATTCATTTTTATTGTCAAGATTGTGTAGAGAGACGTCAGAGTTACATAAGTAAAGTAATAAGTATATTACTTGTCACTTCTTAGTCTTTATTTTCTTTTTTTATTATTTTATTTTATTTGTGAACATATCGTACAGATGGGTTACAATTAGATGGGCAGGATAATGCATACATTTCTTACCAAGCATTGCAGCCTCCTCCTTTGTTTACCCTTCACATCCCTTCCCAGCATCCCCCTCCCCCTCATATCCTCATATCCTCCCCCCACTCCCGCACCACCATTGTAAAGCTTGTTTTCGATATGACAACTTGTACATCTCAGTGTTGCAAAAGGTCCACCTGTATCCTTAAACGACTTGTTTTTCCCCATCTCCTCCACAACTTATACTGACATCAAATACAGTGAAAGCAGGGGTTATACTGTGGGGGAGGGACATACAAAGCAACAAAGAAATAATCTTATAAATGCTTTAGAAACACAGGAATGTAAAAAAAAACGTTGAAATTCATGTCTAAGGGTTCATTTTCCTAACATCACATTATCTGACCTTTTCCGCTTGACTCATACATATACTACATATTGCAAATAAGGGAAACTATGGGACCTATGTTTCTTTGAGTCTGGCTTATTCACTTAATATAATTTTTTCCAAGTTTTTCCATTTACTAACAAATGGGGCAATGTCATTCTTTCTGATGGAGGCATAGAATTCCATTGTGTATATATATCACATTTTCTTGGGGGCATCTGGGTTGGTTCCATATCTTAGCTATGGTAAATAATGCTGCAATAAACATAGTTGTGCTGGTAGCTTTAGTGTGGTCTTGTTTGTAAACATTTGGGTAAATGCCCAAAAGTGGGATTGCTGGGTCATAGTGGAACTCTATGTGAAGTCTTTTGAGGAAACTCCATACTACTTGCCAAAGTGGTTGAACAATTATTCATTCCCACCAACAATGAAGTAAGGTTCCCTTCTGTACACATCCCCTCCAGCATCTGTTGTTGTTAGAGTTCTTGATTTTTGCCATTCTAACTGCAGTGAGATGGTATCTCAATGTTGTTGTGATTTGCATTTCTTTTATGGCTAGGGATGTTGAGCATTTCTTCATGTGTTTATTGGCCATCCTTCTTTCTTCTTCAGAGAAGTTTCTCTTTAAGACTTTAGCCCACTAATTTATTGGGCAGTTGTTTCTTTGAGGATTCCTGTTTGGGGGATTTAATTTTTTGAGTTCCAAGTATATTTTAGATATGAGACCCTTGTCAGTTGTATGGCAGGTGAAGATCTTCTCCCAATCTGTGGTCTTTCTATTGATCTTGCTAGCTATGTCCTTTGCCATGCAGAAGCTCTGCAACTTCCATTTGTCCAACGTTTCTTTGATTTGTTTTGTTTCCGGGTCTCTATTCAGAAAATTTCGGCCTGAGCCAAGGAGACCTAGGGTTTCTCCTATTCCATCCTGTAATGTTTTCAGATTGTCTGCTTTGACTTCGAGGTCTTTGATCCATTTGGAGTTGATTCTGGTGCAGGGTGATATATAAGGATCTAGCTTTAGTTTTCTACAAGTAGTTAACCAATTTTGCCAGCACCACTGACTGAAGAGGTTGTCTTTCTTCCATTCTATTGTTTTAGCTCCCTTATCAAAGATTAGATGGCTATAGGTCTATAGGTTCATATCTGGGTTTTCAATTCTATTTCATTGGACCTGAGGTCTGTTCTTATGCCAATACCAAGCTGTTTTGATTACTGTGGCTTTATCGTAGAGTTTGAAATTTGGTATTGATATTCCTCCAGCAGTGTACTTTCCGTTGAGGAGCATCTTTGCTATTTGGGGTCTTTTATTGTTCCATATAAATTTTTGGATTGCCTCTTCTATTTCATTGAAGAGTAAGGTTGGAATTTTGATAGGTATCGCATTGAATTTGTAGATAGCCTTGGGAAGTATTGCCATTTTCACGATGTTAATCTTTCCAATCAAGGAGCGTTGGTGGTTTTGCCACATTCTAATTTCTGTTTCCATTTCCTTTTTCAAGATTTTAAAGTTTTCA
This sequence comes from Dipodomys merriami, assembly GCF_024711535.1. Lineage (NCBI taxonomy): Eukaryota > Metazoa > Chordata > Mammalia > Rodentia > Heteromyidae > Dipodomys > Dipodomys merriami. The sequence continues at coordinate 1,041,868 of NW_027203159.1, read as the reverse complement.
TCATAGAGGTCCTTCACTTCTTTGGTTAAGTAAATTCCTAGGTCTTTTATTTCTTGTGGGGCTATTACAAATGGAGTTGCTTTCCTAATTTCAGCCCCACTTTTCTAATTCGTGGCATACAGAAAAGCCATTGATTTTGGGGGGTTAATTTTATACCCTCCTACTTTGCCAAAGTTTTGAATCAGCTTGAGTAATTTGGGAGTGGAGTCAATGGGATTGTTTAATAGATGGTTGCATGTACTTTCTTTGTAATATCTAGGCTCTCTTTAATCGCTGAAATTCGATCTTCTGCATGGTCTAACCTGCTGTCAAGGCTCTCTACTTTGTTTTTTATCTCTTTTCCTTCTATTGGTCAGCTTTGATGGCTTCAAATTCTTTGTTGAAATTCTGTTTTAGATCTTGTATAAATTTCTTTACTTCCTTAATTTGGTGTTCAGTGTAACTCTCAAATCACTTTTTATTGGTTATGGTTTCTTTGAACTCCCATTGCTTCTGTTGGGTTCCATTCAGCATTCCCTTTGCGGTCTCCCTGACTTCCTTCAGCTCTTTGTTAATGGATTCCATGAATGCCTTTAATGATCTTTGTGTATTCTCTCCCTGCTCTCTCAATTCCTGTTTTGCTCTTTGATTAGCTTCCTCCCGTTCGTGGGATTCCTGCAGTTCTCTTTGAGTGTTCTCAGCTTGCTCAAGCCATTCTTGCCTTTCTCTTTGAGTATTCTCAAGCTGCTCACGCAAATCCTGTATCAGTTTTTGAGTAGCTTCCTCACGCCTATGATATTCCTGTATAAACTTTTGGATTGCCTCCTCTCACTCCCTATCACGCTCATTGAGTACTTTGCATGTTTTCTATGTTTTCATTCATCATGTTTGCCAGCAGTGTTTGTAGAGCTATTTGAGAATTCTCCTCTTGATTATTCATTATCTCTTCTGTCCCCTGATTATCAAGATTGAGAATTGAGATACCCGGATTTGCCATTTTTCTTGTGTTTTTCCAGCTTCCTCTGCCTATTTGAGATGAAAATAGCACCAGTTTTGTGCTCGAACACTATCTTAAGGCAAGGATTAAGCAAAGTCTGAATTTGCATAGTCAATATTCTACAGATACAATCTAGTTCAACAGATACATCTATTCAACATAAAACAACTATTTGTTAATGGGCTTCGAACCGCAGAAAAGAATTTGGAAAACCAGAAATTATGAGGGTTAGGGAGAGATGTGGGTAAAAAATAGGAATAGATTGGTGTGGGGAGGCACAGAGAGAGTTAAATAAGTCTTAATCTCAATGCAGGAAATAGGTTGGGTTGGATGAAATTAGAGAGAGGGGAAAAAAAGAAGAAAGGGAAAGGGAAAAGAAAAGACACAAGAAAAAATAGAAAAGTAAAAATTATTAATATTATGGAGAAACAAAACCAATCTATTTAGAGAAGAATGTGAATATATTGAGAGAAGTGGAGGGACATAGAGGAGATGTGAAAAAATTAAAAATAAAAATGCTTGAAATATTATAGAGGTATAAAGAGCTAGTACTGCTATTAAGGAATTTAAGTCTCAGAGGTTTTGAATTGAGTAATAAATTTGTGCATTAAGTGTGTACACAATGGAGGATAGGGTCTACAAAGTGTTAAGTCACATAAAGAAGAACAAAAGAGAGGAAAAGGGGAAAAGGATAGGAAAGGAAGAAAAAAGATCAGAAGTTCAGTAGAACTAAACAAAAAACAAAATGGTAATGAAAAAAAATTGAAAGAAGGCAAAAAAAAAAAAAAGACAAACGCACATTCACATATCCCTAAAATAAAAATTATGAGAGGGAAAAAAAGTTACTGCAAAACAATTTTTTTTCAAAAAATTAAAGATTAAAAAAAGTTTTAGAAAAGAAAAAACAATTTTTATATAAGTTACCAAAAAAAAGAGAAGAAGAAGAAGAAGAAGATGAAGAAGAAGAAGAAAAAAAGTTCTTTGATTTTTTTTTTTGGAGGGGTGGGAAAAATCCTGTATCTCCCTTGTGTCTGTAACCAGCCTCTTGTTGGAGTCTCTGGTCCTGTGGCTTGGTTGGTTTCTTAAGTCAGTTTGTTCGAACAGGCAGAAAAATGCTCTGCTTTACCTAGGATTTTGAGATCCTCCTCCCAGGTTAGTTTAATGGGAGGCTGATCGGCTTTGACAATCACAACTGAGGGGGATGCAGTGATGAGGCTAGGTTCTGGGTAGAGTTGAGGCCTTTCAACAAACAGTAGCTTTTCCCCGGGCCTATTTTGTGAAAAACTCACAGAGCCCAGCCTGGTATCATTCTCAGTTTTTCTGTTAACTGAATTTCAATTGATTGTGGAGGCTGCTAAAGGGAGGGGCAGCTTCTGGCTCTGATTACCCAGTGAAGAAAGCCTCTTCTAGGGCTGGTGCCCAAGCTGGGTTACTTTTCCCTGGGTTGAGCTGAGTCTGGCAGGTCACGCTGCCGCCTTTAAGTTCTTGTGACCTCCTAAATGACTCGTTTTATTCCAAGGCCTGAGTTGGAGCTAGCAGCTCCTCTGAGCTTTGTAGGTATCCAAGATGGAGATCTCCGGTACTGTGGGGGGGAGGGGTGGCCTTCCTTCCTCTGCTCCTGAGAAGGAGTGAGGACGTCGGGCTTCTACTCACACTGAGAATTGGTTCCTGGGTCGTCTCTGGTCTGTGAACTGCAGGATGAAGATGTCCGCTCCTTGTCGGTTCTTGCTGGTGTTGAGTAGAATCCGCTCGCCTGCTGCGTCTGGCTCCTTCATCCTGGCCTCTCTGTGGCTCAGGTATTGTGCCCTGCAGTCTCTGCTGCCACCAATTCCACCGTGGCAGCGGCTGCTGGCAAGCACTCAGATGTGTCTCCTTGCCTGGATTTTCCCTCTGTGGCCTGTCTCTGTTCTGTGATGGCACACTTTGTGTGATTCTCTGGCTTAGGACTGTTCACTGGAACTCTAAAACTGCTTTCTCTGCAAGAGCTTGTTCAAATTCCAGCTTCTCCTCCGCCATCTTCTCCCTCTCTCATTTTCATTCTTCTTTCTATCTCCCATCCTTTCCTCCTCCCTATTTCCTTCTTTCCCTACTTCCTTCTTTTCTCTGCCCTCCTTTATCTCTGCCTTCCTTCTTTCCTTCCATGCCCTCTCCCTCCTTCCTTCTTCTCTCTCTCTTCCTACATTTCTTCCTTTGCCCTTTTCTATTCCCTTAATTCTTACTCCCTTCCTTCCCTCGTTCCCTACCTCTTTGTCCCCTCCACCTTCCTAGAATGGTCCATATTTCTTTTCATGTTCCATCTTTCCCTCCCCCTTCCCTTCCCTCTTCCTTCTCTCCTTCCTGGCTTCTCTTTTGCCTTCCAGCCTTCTTTTTCCCACCGTCATTGCCCCGCTCCCTCCCCTCCCTTTGCCACCTTCATCCCTCCTTCATTATCCTCCATCCTTTCTGCGTTCATCCCTTCCCCCTTCCTTCCTCCTTTACTTCTTCCCTCTCTTTCTTCAGTTCCTTTCTTCTTCTTGACTGAGTTTTTCATTTTCTCACCATGAGGCTCCATTACCTAGGGAAGAGAAAGACAACTATGCCAGGTTTCACCCATGCCCTGGAAGAGAATCTAAGATAATATAATTGTCTTGCCACCATCGGCTTCTACTACTCAAACTCACTAAGGGTGTTCCATGCAAGAAGCAAATCCTTAGGAAAACCGTTCTAACAAACAAACAAACAAACATGTTGAGGCCTTCCCACCTAGATAGCAGCAGGACAAAGAAGAGGAGGAGAAGGATGGGTAGAGGAAGCAGAAAAAGAAGCAAAGAAAGGAGGAGACTCTTCCACTTCACAAAGGGCCTGTCTCAGGAAACCATGGTCTTTCTTAATATTGAACAAAACAGGTAAACAACAACAATAAAACAACAACTCATGCTGTGGTGTAATTTTCGGAGCTGTTTGATCTTCCCACAGCAGGGCAGGTTGGCCTGTGGACATTGGGAAGATGAGGTGTATGTGGAAAATGTCTCTGATTAGTATCAAACCCTCAACCCTAACGTGAAGGAAAAACAGCTGGCATAGTAGAGAACATCTTATGCAAAGCCTGGCCTGGTTCTAGAATCTTCTCTCAGCCCTCTGTGTGTGCACATGTGTGCAACGTTATTCCTGTGTGGTTTATACTTTGGCCTTGCCACTATTTCTTTTTTGTACACACCTGTTTCTGTACCCTGTCCATCTACTTATCCCCCAACAGGCTGGAAAGCCTGCTAATGCCCTCTCCTGCCTTTCTGTAGAAAGCATACAAGTGTAGATCACCTCCCTCCACAGACATTACACACTCCCTGCCTCCCATCCCAGTCCCTCCACTTTCACATAAAGGGAAATATTTACATATAAAGGGGAAGCAAACAAAGCAAATGTGAGAAATATGGAACCAGATGGATTAACTTCTCTTGTAGCAAAAAGTAGATTCGTGATTCAAAAACTAAAACAGAAAATCCTTCTCCAGTTATGGAATAAACAGAAAAACCATTGAGTCTCCAGTAGTTGAGCACCAGCATTGAGCACAGAAAAGCTCAGGAACATTGCTGACTCTCCAAATTCAAGTCCATGGACCCATATTCAAGGTTTAGGTCACTCGTTCAAGGCCCAGAACTGAGTTCAAGCCCCAGTCTCCTAGTTCAAAACACAGGCTGTGAGTTCAATTCTCAGGCCCTATATTCAGGGCCCAGGCTACCAATTCAAGGCCCAGATGAGTTCAAGTTCCCGGCCCAACACTCCAGGCATAGACAGTTAGGTCAAGGAACCAGTTTGGAATTCAAGACCCAAGCTGTGATTTGAAGGCCCAGGAACTCATTTCAAAGCCTATGCTGTGAGTTCATTCCCAGGCAATGAGTTTAAGGCAAGGATCCCAGTTCAGGTCCCAGGCCCCTATTTCAATCCCAGGTCACAAGTTCATTCAGGACATGAATTCAAGGCCCAGGCTCTGACTTTAAGGCTCATACCTGACTTCAATGCCTAGCTATGAGTTAAATGCCTAGGATCAGAGTTCAGGTCCTAAGCACTAATTCTAGGAACAGGCCCTGAAATCAAGTGCAGCCCCTCAGTTCAAAGCCCACACTGTGAATTGAAGGCTCAGGCTCAGCCTCTCTGGACCGGGATAGGGGTTCAAATTCCACCTCAAGAGTACAAATCCAGGCCTTTGAGTTAAAGGCCCAGATATTAGTTCCAATCTCAACCCCAGTTTTCACTCCCAAGCAATGAGTTAAACTGCAATCTTCATTCTTGGGTCAGTCAGGGAGGGTAAGGTGAAAGGAAAGAAGGAAACGAGTGTGGATGTATGTTAGCAGAGAGAAGTTAAGTATGAGTAGGAAGAAAGAATGAAGTATAGAAAGGGAGAAAAGAAAACTGGAAGAAGAAAGGAAGGAAGAAAGGAAGGAAGGAAGGAAGAAGGAAGGAAGGAAGGAAGGAAAGAAGGAAGGAAGGAAAGAAGGAAGGAAGAAAGGAAGGAACGAAGCAAAGAAGGTTGGGAAAGAGGAAGGGAGGAAGAAAGGGGAGGAGCGAGGAAGGTAGAGAGGGAGGGAGGGAGGAAAGGAACGAGGGAGAGAGGAAGAGAAGAAGGGAAAAGAGAAGAATGGAAAGAAGTAAGGCAAGAAGGAAGAGTAGGTGGAGGGGGAAGAGGATGAGGAACAGCAAAAGGAGGAAGAAGAGGAAGAGGATGAGTAGTGGGAAAAGAGTGGGAGGGTGAACAGGAGGAGGAACAGGAGAAAGAGAGGGATCTTTTCCAGGATTTCATGTAAGTATTAATGTTGAATCAATCCAAAGAATTTTATTCATGTTCAAAGTTTGCTTCAAAAATTGGAGGACAGGAATGGTAGGGAAAAAGGAAAAGAGGAGGCGGCAATGCTTGATAAGACATGTACTTATTACCTTGCTCATGTAATTGTAACCCCTCTGTAAGGTATTTTTACAATAAAAAACTTATTGAAAAATTGTAGCCAATTTTTGATATTATTCAATTATTAATATGTTGCTGTATAAATATGCACGTCATCAGAAACAACCTGTTTTCCAAACCACCATGTCTGCTGATCATCTTCTGAATTCATATATCTAAACTATCTAACTACACTGTTCCATCTTTCTTTCACATGGTAGATCTTCAGAAAAAATACTTGATGTTCCAGTCCAATTAGAAACAGGGCTGTATTCAGTGTATTATTTTTTCCTGTGCAATACTGTCTGAAAACAAATCATATTTTCCGAAAGAAGACAGACATAGCACCAGTTTGTGTGAACAATGAAAGATTCTATGTGGAAACGAAGTAATAATTAGGGATTGAACTCATGTGTAAAATTCTTAAAATTGATATGACCTTAGGTAGCTTGTGCTTACTCCACATCCATAATTTCAAAAAATCTAATAGAGTTCTTAGCGTTTATCCAAATTTTACACAAGGAGATTGTTATTTTACTTTGACTCAAGAATAAAAGGAACAAAAGTTGTTTTTTTTTTCTTAAAATTCTCATCAAGAAGCATATTTGAAATTGATCTGAAGGAAAATGATATCAGTTATTTATTTTTCTCATCGTTCTCTGTAAGAGAATGAAAGATGCAGTGTCTTGCGTGACTTCCTTTCTTCTTCACAGTTCATGCATTTTGGCTAGTCAACTGGTTTTGAATAAATGTTCAGATTTCCCATCATCCGAAAAGGACAGGAAATAAATGATATCAAAATACATGAAATTAAGTTGAAATGTATGCTTCTGCAATTTTCAACCAAATTATATGAAAATTGTAATTCAGGAGGTAATAATTTTATCTCACTAACAGTATCTACTGAATGTATTTCTCGAGATAATTTTTATCTCTTCTTAGTGTGAATTGTATAGTAATTATTAAAATTCAATTTTTGTCCATTGTGTTCAAATTTATTTTTATTGTCTTTTCCATCCCATCAACACAAAAATGATCATATCTTTGCTATAATTAGCATATACTTATGATAATTTTATCAGATGATTAGAAAAGCTGCAAATCTCTATAATTTGGTAAAGAGAAAGAGAGAGATACTATATTATTATTTAAAATTAAGCTGTAGGAAATGAACATTAAGATAGGTTCAGAAGAGTTTACCCTTATACTTCTGGATTTTAATAGAGCATATGATTTTTTTTGGTTCTATTTTATATTTTTCCTCCTATGGTATACACCTTTTATCCAGGTATTTGAATTTGGTTCCATGTTGTATATCGATTTTTGTAATAGGGAAGGCAGGAGGGTAAAAAATTTCTTATGTAAGAACACAGGATGAGTTGGGAGTACCAGAAAGATGGCAGAGGAGAAGCTGGAGGCTAAACAAGCTCTCGCATAGAAAGCAACTTTGGTGTTCCAGTAAACAGTCCTAGGACAGAGAATTACACCAAGTCTATGACAGTACAAAGAGTTTAGCTAGAGAGGGAAAATCCAGGCAAGGAGACAGATCTGAGCACGTTCCAGTAGCCGTGGATGAGGCTGCTGAGGTGGTGGTGGCGGTGGTGGCAGTGGTGGTGGCAGCAGTGGCCCTACCTTCAACACAGAGAGTACGGGACAAAGGTGCCAGATGCAGCAGGCAAGAAGATACTATTCAACACCAGCAAGAACTGACAAGGAGCAGATATCTTCATCATACAAATCGAAGACCAGAGATGATCCAGGAACCAAGATTCTGGCATGAGTAGAAACCTAACATCCTCACTCTTTCTCAGGGAGCAGAGGAGGGAAGGCCACCCTTCCGGGAAATCTCCATCTTTGATACTGACAAAGGCCCAGCTGAGCACTTAGCTCCAACTCAAGACTTGGAAGAGAACAAAAGAGTCATTTAGCAGGTCACAGAAACTTGACTTGACCTGACAGGCTCAGCTCCACCCAAGGGAAAGTCACCCAGCACAGGCAGAAGGTCTGCCCCCAAGGGAGTGTCTTTTTTCACTGGGTAAACAGAGCCAGAGGCTGCTCCTCCCTAACGCTAACTAGACAAGCAATTGAAGTTCAGTAAACATAAACCATCCAGGCTGGGCTCTGTGTATCTCAGAAGCTAGCCGCTCAGGGAAAAGCTACTGTTTACTGAAAGGCCTCAACCCTACCCAGATCCTAGCCTCATCACAGTAGAGGAAACAGCCAATTCCCTCTTTTGTGATACTCAAAGCAGATCTCCCTCCCACTGAAGTAGTTTAGGTGGAGGATCACAAAATCCTGGGTAAAGCACAGCATTTTTTTGCCTGCTCAAGCAAACTGACTTAAGAAATCAATCAAGCCACAGGAAAACCAGACACCACAAGCAGATCAGAGACTCAACCAAGAGACAAGGGTGATTCAGGATCTTCCCATCCACCCTCCACTCCCGAAAAAATAAAAATAATAAAACAACTCTTTTTTGTACCTATTTTTAATTTTTAATTTTTAAAAGTTGTTTTCTATTGTGTGTTTGTGCTTCTTTTTTAATTCTAGTAACCTTTTGGTCCATTTATTCTTTTTCTTTTCCATTCTTTTCATTTTTTTCTTCTTTCCTTCTTTTTTGCCTGACTTAATTGCTGTTCGGCTCATCCTCAGATTTACCCATAGTCAATTGTATCCCCCATTGTGTGAACACTTAATCCAGAAATTTATTACTCAATTTAAACCACTTGAGCCTAAATTTCTTAAAAACAATATTATCTCTATATACATATATTATTTTTAAGAAGTTTTATTTTTTAGTTTTTCATATCATCTTTCTATCCCTTCCCTCCTCTCATCCTAGCTCTGCTCTTCTATCAATTTCACCATTAAAAACAGATAATTTTTAAGTTTCAGTTTTTAAATTGAAATTCTGGTTTTCCATTTTTCTTGCCTCTTTTTTGTCTCTCTCTCCCATCATTCTGTCCAATCCATCTCCCTCTTTATTATTGACTTGGTTAATTTCACCCTCCTTTTACCTTTCCACATCCCTTTAATCCTATTTTCCCATTTCTCTCTAAACCTAATAATTTCTGGTTTGCCAAGTATTTCTTTGCTGTTCTTAGCCCATTAAGACATAGTTGTTTGATGTTGAATAGATTGTATCTGTTGAACTAGATTGTATCTGCAGACTTTTGACTGTGCAACTACAGATGTTGGTTGATGCTTGCTTTAAAATAGTGTTCTAGCACAAAACTGGTATTACTTTCATCCCAAATGGGCAGAACAAGTCGGAAAAATACAAGAAAAATGGCAAATCTGGTATTTCCACTCCCACTCATGATAATCAGGGGACCGAACAGATAATGAATATTCCAGAGCAGAGTTCCCAAAAAGCTCTACAAACAATACTGGTAAATATGGTAACAGAAAAGAGTGAAAACCTGCAAAGACTCAATGTGAGCATGATAGGGAGAGAGAGGAGGCAAACCAAAGATCAATAGAAGAATCTCATGAGCATGAGGAAGCTACTCAAAGATTGATACAGGAAACGTGTGAGCAGGTTGAGAACACTCAACGAAAAATAAAGGTATTTTGTGAGCATGCTGAGAACAGCCATAGTGATAGACAGGAATTGCATGAGCAGTCTGAGAACAGACAAAGAGAAAGTCAGGAATGGCATGAGCAGGCTGAGAAAAGTCAAAGAAAACTACAGGAATTGTGAGAACATGAGGAAGCTAATCAAGAGTAATACAGGAATTGTGAGAGCAGGATGAGAATAGACAAAGATCAATAGAGGCATTCTTGGAATCAATAAAGAGACAGCTGAAAGAATTCAGGGAGACCACAAAGGGAATGCTGAATGGAGCCTGAAAGAAGGAATGGGAGTCGAAGTAAACCATGACCAATCAACTAAGTGATTTTAGAATAAACACAACACCAAATTAAGGAAGTAAAGTAGTTCATACAAGATCTAAAGCAAAGCTCCAACAAATAATTCAAAGCCATCAAAGCCGACCAATTAGTGGGAAAAGAAAGAAAAAAAGACAAAGTAGAAAGTCTTGACAGTAAGTTAGACCATGCAGAAGATTGAATCTCAGGTTTGAAGACAGCCTTGATATTATAGAGAAAGAACATAGTTATCCAAGACAAATCCAAGAAATACGACAGATCTATTCAACATTTGGAAGACCCCATCAGAAGGCCTAATCGGAGGATAATGAGTGTAGAGAAGCACCTAGAGACACAAGTTAAGGTGTAGGAAATTTGTTGCACAGGATCCTAGCAGAGAACTTCCCAAATATGCAAAAAGATAGGCCTATTCAGATACAAGAAACTTTTGGATTCTCTGCTTTTTTCTAGCTTTTTCTCAGCTATTTTCTTCTCTTCTCTTTCCCAGCTCTCTTCTCTTTCCTAGCTCTCTCTTTCCGACCTTTCCCAGACTCTCTCTGCTCTTTTCTATCTCTTTCTCATCTCTTTCCTTCCCTTCTCTTTCCCAGTTCTCTCTCTTTCCCAGCTCTCCCAAATCTGTTTCCCAGGCCTTTCCCCACCACGAGGAGGACCAAGATGGCCTCGTGTCAGCTGGAATGATGAATCAACCTACGCCTTACCTGAATACCACGCGTATGATGCTGTTCTTATTCGGCTACTTCTTTTTAAAAACCTAACATGTGGTGCCATGACTTAGATAAAGGGCTTAAAGTCAGGATAGGTGGGATTCCTCAGTTTTTTTCCTCTTTTTTCTTTTTGTTTGTTTTTCCCTTTTTGCTCTGAGGAATTCCCACAATTCTGATGGCCTTTTGTGAAACGGTCTGTCTGCTGTGGACACAGCACATTGATACCATTGCTTAACTTCACATTCACGTCCACACCACTTCTCTACTCTGGTGAGTGAAACTACTCTCTACGGTTCTCTGCTGCTTGGTCTCTGTCAAGATGTAGCACCAAGCCAGAGAGCTCCTAGGGCCTTTAGCTGAAAGCTTTGTTACCTCTGAAGCCCAGGACACTTAGTTTTGGGGGGCTTGGCCATTTCTCTCTAGAGGGCTCTGGGGGAAGTCGGACGCTGCTTCTGGCTGGTCAGCTCTCCTTCACTCACCAGACTGACTCTCCTACTCATTTAATGGGGTGCTGCGAATCACACCTGAGCTGTGAAACCCCTTTGAAATGCCTCCTGCACTGCCTGGAAAGCCAGAGTGCCTCATTTTTATGCCATTCTCAGATGTATACAGTTTTTGCCACTGCAAAGGTAAATTGTCAGAAGTCTGCTTTCAGGCTCTGTTTGCTCTCTGCCATTCATGTCCAACTTTCCCTATCTTTCCCTTACTCTTTTCTACATTTTGAATTGTGCCCTGCAAAGTGCGACACAGGCTGAGTCCCAGGGACCACCCTCTAGGTTCCCTCTCAAAGGCTAGCCAATGTAGGCTTGATCTATTTGTAAAGGGATTCTTTGCGTTTTTTCAGAAATTCATCATCTTGAGTCCAACATCTTGGCAACATGGTGGGTTAAGGGTTTGGCCACATCTGACCTTTAACCTTCCACCAAGCTTACTACTCCATCCATCTATTCTAAGGTGCCTTGCTAACAAGTTGCTCTTTTCTAAACTTTGTTGTCAAAAATTTTAGAGTTTGAGTTTTGCCTTTTTTGTTTTGTGTTGTGTATACTACTACTGACTACATGGCTCTAAAATAATGGGCATATCTGTACTAAGATTCTCACATCTAAGAATTTTTGTCATTCCAGAATATTTGTCTGTCACTTCTTAATAAGAACCAGGTAAGCTCTACTTATTCTACTTGATCTCCTTGTTGTTTTAATTGAAAATAATAAAGGGCTTTTGAGGCAAAGATTGCAGTTCAAAGCCAGCCCAGGCAAAAAAATCCCTAAGATTCCATCTCCCAACTAACTTTCAAAGAGCCAGGCTGGAAGCATTGCTCAAGACTCTTATCTCTAACCAGCCAAACTCTGCAAGTGGTACTATAACTCAAAGTGGTTCAGTACTGGCCTTGAGCAGAAGTGCTCAGGGGCAGTGTCCAGGCCTTGAGGTCAAACCTCCTTGAATAGCAACTGGGACAATCCATCCCAGCAATGAGCACCTAGACTCAGCCAGTCTGGGGAACAAGGGAACATGGAGAGGAGTAATAGGAGATGATGGCAAATTAGCTACTTTGTGCCTGCCTTTTCAAAATTAACCAGAGCCGGGAGGTCAGTAGAAGTAAGAAGTCTGCCCATCCAATGTCTATAACTGTCTACTATTAACTGAACAGGAATTTATATTCTTGCCTTTGTCACCTGACTTCGCTACTTAGTCGCCAGATTTCAGAAGTAGCTAGGGACATTTCTACCAACATTTTCAGCCCCAAGTCCTTCCTCTTGCCATTTATTTGCTCTCTAGTATCTTTTTCCAGCCCCTCAATGCTCAAGAGACTTCTCCAGCCTTCATCTGAGGACTCAATCCAAGTAGGGATAGCTGTTGGTCACTGCCTTCTCTGGGAGGGGACCAAATTCCAGCCTTTTTCTCCTATTGTCAATGCTCCTTATCAGCAGGAAGTAGCCAGATAGAATCAGTGCCCTCTTTCATGATTATTAAAAGGCTGGAATGTAAGGTCCTCTCCTGGATGGCGAGCAGACTCCACACTCCTCGCAGCAAAGTCTCCACCCTGTACCTGTGTTACCTAAGCAACTGGGTCACCTGGAAGAGGTCACATCTGAATTTAATGTGGCCACACCTTTCTCCACCCATACCCTTGATAAGGCCTAGACCAGGCCCAGACATTCTCTCTCTTCTCTTTTCTAGCTTTTTCTAAGCTCTTTCCTTCCCTTCTCTTTCCCAGCTCTCTTCTCTTTCCTAGCTCTCTCTTTACGACCTTTCCCAGACTCTCTCTCTGCTCGTTTCTAGCTCTTTCTCTGCTCTTTCCTTCTCTTCTCTCTCCCAGATCTCTCTCTTTCCCAGCTCTCCCAGCTCTCTTTCCCAGGCCATTCCCCACCATGTGGAGCACCAAGATGCCTAGTGCCAGCCAGAACGATGAATAAACCTTCCCCTTACCTGAATAAAAAAATAAAAGAAGAAGCTTTTAGAAACCCAAATAGAACAGACAGAACAGGACATCTCACCATCACATTATAATATTCACAGGATCAATTCAGACCAAGGAAAAGATCCTTAAAGGTGTAAAGGAGAAAGGATATATCACATATAAAGGGAAAACAATTACAAGCACCTCAGATTTCGCAGCAGAGAAAATTAAAGCAAGAACTAGAACTATGTATGCTATGCCCTAAAGAAAAACAACTATCAACCAAGAATACTGTACACAGCTAAACTCTCCTTCATAACTGAAGGTTAAATAAAAAAATCTCCCATATCAAAGAAAATGTGAAACAATATATCTCAACCAAACCAGCCCTACAAAGTCACTTAAAGATATCCTGCACATAGGAAAACAACAAGACCACAATAAAGGCCAAGAAATCACTCCCAAACTGAGAATCCAAGAATCATAGGAAGAATCCAGTTGCCATAGCCCCCACAAAGGTGGATAAAATGGCAGGAACTAACAAATAGCTCTAAGTCCTATCTCTCAACATTAATGGACTCATATAAAGTGACATATACTGTCTAGTTGGCTTAAATCCAAGAGCCTTCTATCTGATGCCTTTAGGAGTGACACCTTGCCCATAAAAACAAACACATTTTGAAAGTGATAGGCTGTTACAAAATCTAACAAGCAAGTTGCAATCCTAATATCAGATAAAACAGACTTAAAATTAAAATTAGTGAGAAGAAATAAAGAAAGTTGCTACATACAAATATAGGGATCTCTCCTTCAGGAGCTATTACAATTCTAAATATTTATTTGACAAACAACAGATCGCCCAAATTTATCCAAGTCACACAATTTTCTCTCAGTCTTACATAGATCCAAAGACATTAATTGTTAGGGACTTTAACACATCTCTATCCCCATTATGTAGATCAACTCGACAAAAACTCAACAGAGAATTGGCAGATGTAAACAACTGCATAGATGAGCTAGGTTTAACAGTCATCTACCGAATATTTCATCAAGCATCATCAGAATAAACGTTTTTCTTAGCAGCACAAGGATCATTTTCCAAAATAGACCACATTTTAGGTCACCAAGCAAAGTTATCCAGACTCAGAATCTTTGAAGTTATACCTTGCATTTTCTCAGATCACAAGGAAATAAAGTAGAACTCAACACCAAAAGTCACCAAAGAAAGTCCTGTAACACATGGAATCTGAACAACACACTCTTGAATCATGAGTGGGTAATGTAAGAGATTAGAAAGGAAATTTAAATATTCATGATATGGAACAAAAATGACAAATTACCATTTTCTCTGGGACACAACAAAGGCAATACTTAGAGGCACGTTTATAGTTCTGAGTTCCTACATCAACAAATTGGAGGGATCTGAAACCAACAATTTAATGAGACATCTGAACCTCCTTGAAAAAGAGCACCAAGATAAACCCCAATCCAGCAGATGGAAAGAAATAACTAAAATTAAATCAGAATTAAATGAATTAGAATCATATATATATATATATATATATATATATATATATATATAAAATGAATCAACAAAAGAAAGAGCTAGTTCTTTGAAAAAATTAACAAAATTGACAGACCCTTAGCAAATCTCATCAGAAAAAGAAGAGAACCCATCCAAATAGATAAACTCAGAGATGACAATGGAAACATCATTACAGAAATAACCAAGCTTCAGAACATTATAAGGAATATTGCTCAAACCTTTATGTAAATAAGTTTGAGGACTTGAGAGAAATGGTTTTTTTCCTAGCAAACATTGACATCCCGAAACTAAACCAATATGAGTTAAACCATCTTAAGCGGCCCATATCAAGCATTGAAATAGAAACAGCAATAAGAGACCTCCCATCTAAGAAAAGCCCAGGGCCAGAGGGATTTACACCAGAATTATTCAAGGCCTTCAAAGCAGAGTTCATATCAATATTCCTCCAACTCTTCAATAAAATTGAAAGAGAAAGTTCACTACCAAATTCATTCTATGAAGCCTTCATAACCTTCAGCCAAAACCAGGCAAGAATTCATCACAGAAAAAAAAAACTATGGACCCATTTCTTTGATGAAAATTGATGCAAAATTTCTCAACAAAATTTTGGCCAATCGACCTCAACAATTCATCCAAAAAATCATATACTACGATCAAACAGGATTCATTTCAGGGATGCAAAGCTGGTTCAATATACGTAAAACAATTAATGTAATTCATCACACCAACAAGCGCAAGGATAAGAACCATATGGTTATCTCAATAGATGCAGAAAAAGCATTTGACAAGATTCAACACTCCTTTATGATGAAGGTTCTGGAAAAATTAGAAATCCATGGATTTCTATATGACAAAAATACAACCAGCATTATACTCAAAGATGCAAAACTAAAGCCATTTCCTCTTAAGTCAAGAATGAGAGCAGAATGTCCACTCTAACTACTGCTCAATCTAGTATTAGAATGCCTAGCTACAGCAATAAGACAAGACACAAACCTAAAAGGGTTCCAAATTGGGAAAGATGAAGTAAAATTCTACTTCTTTGCCGATGACATTTTATGTTTAAAAATCCCACGAACTCCGCTCCCAAATTACTCAGCTGATTAAAGTCTTTGGCAAAGTAGCAGGGTATAAAATTAATCGTCAAAAATCAATGGCTCTTCTGTGTGCCAACAATGAGAAATGCGTGGCTGAAATAATGAAACTCCATTTAATAACCCCACAAAAAATAAAATACCTAGGAATTAACTTAACCAAAGACGTGAAGAACCTCTAAGAAGAAAACTTTAAAAATATGAAAAAGGAAATCAAAACAGAACTTAGAAAGTGGAAAAAATCCCATGGTTCTGAATTGGAAGAATCCACATTGTGAAAATGTCAATGCTTCCCGAGGCTATCTACAAATGCAATTAGATATCAATCAATATTACAAGAAAATAGAAGAGGCAAAACAAAGATTCATATGGACCAATAGAAAACCATGAATAGCAAAAATAATCCTTAACAGAAAGAACAGTTCTGAATATTAATACCAAATTTCAAATTCTATTATAAACCCCTTGTAAACAAAACAACTTGGTACTGGCACAAGAACCGACCTCAGGACCAGTAGAATAGAATTAAAAATTCAGAAATGAACCTACAAACCTATAGCCATTTAAACATCTATAAGGGAGCTAAAAATATAGAATGAAAGGAAGACAGCCTCTTCAGTAATTGGTACTGGCAAAATTGGTCAATCACTTGTAGAAAACTAAAGCTAAATTCTTATATATCACCATGCACCAGAATCAACTCCAAATTGAACAAAGACCTCGGAGTCAAAGCAGACACTGAATACATTAAAGGATGGAATAGGAGAACCCCTAGGTCTCCTTGGCACAGGTCCAAATTTTTGTAATAGAGACCAGAAACACAGCAAATCAAAGAAACTCAGACACACTGGATTGCATGAAATTGTAGAACTTCTGCATAACAAAGGAGATAGCTTGCAAGATCAATAGAAAGTCCACGATTGGGAGAATATCTGCAATATACAGTGGACAAAGGTTTCATATCTAAAATACATCTGGAATCCAAAAATTAAATCCCCCAAAAACAAATCCTCAAAGAAACAAGTGCCCAATAAATAAGTTGGCTAAAGACTAAAAAACAATCTTCTCTGAAGAGGAAAGAAGGATCGCCAATAGACACATGAAGAAATGTTCAATCTCTCTAGCCACAAAAGAAATGCAAATCAAAACATTGAGATACCACCTCAGCCCAGTTAGAATGGCTAAAATCAAGAACTCCAATAACAGCAGATGCTAGAGGGGATGTGGACAGGAGGGAACCTTACTGCATCGTTGGTGGGCGTGTAAACTTGTTTAACCACTTTGGAAAAATAGTATGGAGGTTCTTCAAAAGATTCCACATAGATCTCCCCTATTACCCAAAATAACACTTTTGGGCATTTATCCAAATGATCACAAACAATTCCACACCAAAGCTACCACCACAACTATGTTTATTGCAGCATTATATACCATAGATAAGATATGGCATATATCTTATATACCATATAAGGGGTAGATGCCCCTCAGTAGATGAATGGATCAGAGAAATGTGGCATGTACAGACAATGCAATTCTATGACTCCATCAGAAAGAATGACATTGCCCCATTTGTTAGGAAATGGAAAGACTTGGAAAAAATTATATGAAGTGAAGTAAGCCAGACCCAAAACAACATAGGTCCCATGGTTTCCCTTCTTCGCAATGAGTAATATATTTCTCAGACAAGCAGAAAAGGTTAGATAAATTGATGTTATATGAAATGAACCCCAAGTTAAGTATTCATTTTTTTCTTTCATGTGACTGTTTCTAACATAAAATAAGATGATTTCTTTGTTGCTTTTTATGTCCCTCCTCCATGGTATAACCCCTGCTCTCAATGTATTTGATATTGGTATAATTTATAGAGGGGAAGGTAAATAACAAATCGTTTAAATAGGGATACAGATGGGCCCATTGCAGCAATGGGAGATACCAGTCGTTCCAATGACAATCGAACTTCACTACTGGCCTGGGGAGGGGATGAGGAGGGGAGGCGGGGGAAGGTAGGAGGGAGTGGGGGAAAATGGGAAGAGAGGGGAAGGGGAAACAAAGGAGAAGGCAACAACTCGTGATAAGAATAGTACTCATTACTTTGCTCATGTAATTGTAACCCCTCTATACGGTATTTTCACAACAACAACAAAAAAGAGCATAGGATGACCCACAGGAATAATGATATTCACAAGACACTCTGTGAGAAATAAACTATGTAGCTTTTGGGTGTAGGAAGAGTGGTGAAGATGGAGGAGGGAAAGAATAGTAACAAAAAGAAAAAAGGGATAACAGTGCTTGACAGAAATACACTCATTACTGACATGAAGGTAGAAACAATAAACAAACTGATTATGGTATTCAAATGACCTATTAATCTATATGAGGTAGAGATAATTTCATCACATGTGACTATCATTGCACTGTGAGATTTTTGTTCTTTTTAAGTTCTCCAAGGAAATTAGAGTTTCCTGAAGGATACTGAAAATCTGAGCAGGAAGTAAAATTGATATGGACAATATACTGTTTGACATTATACTGTATTACTTACTAAATGCTAAGTCAAACAAACTGTGTTAAAGAATATGATCTTTTCTTTATATTCTCAAGAGTGAAATTTGATTTATGAGGAAAGTGAAAAGCAATTAAGTCAAATATAATGTTAACTTCACCTGAATGACTTAATCCCGGAAAATTCTAATCAAATGCATTCTGACTTGAAATAAAAAATCAAACAAATGTTATGAAATGAGATTACATTGTGGTTTGGAAACAAAAGTGCCCTAAGGCAAAAAGAAAAAAATAATACTAACAACAACACACTTTTGTTATAGTGGAATGTTCATCCAAATGTTGTTATAGCTTATCAGCTTTAATATAAGCAGTAATTCATTCAAGTTACAATAAAATGAGAGAAAGTAAAAGAGATAGTTTTAAAATTGTGATTCATTCATGGCTAAAGAACTTCTCAGGAACCTTGCTTTATATACCTTTTTTTTTTTTTTTTTGGTGGTGTGTGTGGGTTGAAGTTCAACTTGGCCATAGTTGTATTGAGCTGTAGAATATTTTCTAAAATTTACGAATTTCAGCACATAGTATAATTATATGTATTGCTAGGTTCAATAGAGGTTTTGACAAATCACGTTCTTAAACTATTTGACATGTGTTCTCTATTTGTAGCTCATATTTTACTATGAGTAACTAATGCAATCTAAAGCAATCATACAATTTTCACGCATTTACTCAGTGATCACCTGTAATAGAATGATTCTGTCAAAACTCTGGCAGTTTATTCATGACTAAAAATTGTGTAGAGAGTTCTCATTCCATTATGAGTGTGCATCGTGAGTGGAGCACACATATCCACATGAAATTTTGTAATGATTTAATTGGTAATAAAAAGTAATATGTAAATGGAAGAATACTATTCCCTGTTAACAAAACCATATTTATATATTTTCTGTGCAAAAGACCTTACCATACCTTCTGTAATCAGGAAATAACTGACAAGGATATTCATAGAGATTGTTATAGATACAAGAATTCTAAAAATAACAGTGGTCTAATTAGCCTAAAATTCTTTTCTCCTCTGTTCATTTTGTATATGAAAAAGGAAGCTAATTGCAAAATTAGAATTGAAAGCATTGATCTATATCTCATAATCATCTCTTTCAAAGTGTGAAGATGTGATATGTAACACTAGTGTTCCCATCAGTTCCGTTATTTACATTGAATTTTTCTTTCTTATTTAAATTTTATTGTCATAGTGACCTAGATTGGGGTATAGTTACACAAGTAATGAGTCCAATCCTTCTTGAAATTGTTAGTCCCTTCCTCATTTTTCTCTCTCTTTCCCATTAACCTCCAATGTTGCACAGATCCTATCAACATATTGTCTTGTGAGTATTGCTGTTACACAGGATCCCCCATTTTTATTTGTCATACAATATTATTTTCACACTAGTCATTGCATAAGTTGTGTATTTTAGGTCGAACTTTTTACACTAGTATCATGGTGAACAGACAAGCCTCCACAGAGTTTTATAAAACTTATGGAAATAAATACATCGATAAAACCGAATGTACTATCAGGAATTACAGACTTTCAAAAATCAGGATGTGTTGAAGTAATACAATACAACTTTACTAACTTTGGAAGGACTTTATTCATGATTTTATCTGACTTCTGTATTCATTTGCTCATTTCCTAAGCTCTTGCACATCACAGTGTGAAGCGATCTGTGTTCTTTGATGAGAAGGCTAAGATGAATTCATTCAAGAATTATATCAATATTCAAAATATTTTGAAGTAATAATATCCAAAATCTTTAACATACTTCCAAAAGATGTGTCATGCTACCCCTATATTTAATCATTATAAGTGTGAAACATGCAAATTTTTGTAAAGTATTAACTGTCACAGTACGTAGTGATAATAGGGAAAGATATAGAATGCTGCAGAATGTTTTCTTTTCATAAATACATTAATATCTGTCGATGTGATTATTGCAATTGAACAGTGAAACATTAGGAGTTCCTAAAGTCTGACTTGTGTTAACAATTGATTTTAAATTCCCTGTATCATCAGAACCCGAGTGAAATGGAATATCAATATTTGTAAGCTCTCTATATGTTAGAGAAATTAATGGTTATCCTAATTGCATGATAAGAAGTGAGGAGTATAAGCATCAATCATGCAAAAAATGATTTATTTTAAACATATGGCAAGGTGCCAAATTGTACATGTTTAGGATGATCACATTAATATAATGGCCATATTGATGCTTCCCCAATTAATGTAACAAAAATTTTGTTTTTAGAACCAAGGAGGCATAAATTGAAACAAGACTGCACCAAGTCCAACCAAATACTTCGGAAACATGCATAAGGGAGAATTATGTGAAGAAACTGACACATAGAAAGGTTTGAATATATACACATTAACACAGTTCATCACAAAGAAGCAAATCAATGATTTAAAAAATATTTGATAAAAACCAGAAAACATTAATTTGCACTTTATATTTTCTCATGATATCTCAACACAAATATCTGGACTATTGGTATCCTTCTCCCCCTAAAAAAATTTTAATTTAAGCTGCCAATTATATTTGGCAGCAGGTAAAATATTTAAATTATCATGGAGTCATATTAGATGGTATTTCTATAGTTGATCATTGGGAAATTTTATGAAAACAATATATATCCCCAAACTGCCTTTGGGGATTTTCTCTCAAGGAAATTAAGAGATATATTATTTCAGATTTGGCAAATGTGGTGCTGCCTCAAATTGAACAACTCTTTGAAGTTTGAATAAAGTTTCATGATAAAATTTACTTTGATCTGATAATAAAAGCAGCTGGTGATTTTGTATCCACTCATATTGTTATTCTTGTTAGGTCAGATGCACGTAACACATACACCTAAAAGAGCATATGTAAATATAATGCCTATTGACTGCATGAAATGTTCATCCTATGGAGGACATACAGTTAATCATTACCCATTCTCAGGGAAGAAATTAATTGAAATAATAAATTACTCAATTCAAAAAATAGTACAGGTAATGTAAAATGGCACTAATTTTCCAAAATTATTTGTGGAGTTGTTTTTTATCCTGTTTATACTTGAAATACGTTTTCTTTTTCAGAATTGACAATGACTATTTGGTTATTGATGATTATGTAGTTTTTAACAAATTAGGTGATTGTGAATCCTTAGTCAGATTCAACCCTAATTGATTATTTTTATTACTCTTTCTTGTATCTTACTTTTAGTTTTCCAATTTATTTCCCACATGATTGCCAGAAAATGTGTTTGCCTTCTTTAGTCCAATTCCCAGAGTTGTTACAAGCATGGTAGGACTGATTATTGCAGAAGACGTTTAAATGCTTTCCTGTTTTCCTCAAATCAAAGGCCATGCTAACTCTCTCCTTAGTCCAAATGATGACATGTAGAAATTTGAAATATTATCTTAGAACACAGTGCCTATATATAGGTGATTTTTTGAAATCCTATTTTTTTGAAATCTTGTTTTAAACATGAAGATTTCCCAATATAGCTTCAGTATACATTTTGACCTTAAAATTTAGTAATATTTAGTAATATTTGCTCAATCAAGTTATATTAATTGGTGCATAGCATATGAATGATAAGCAGCCAAATTCACAAAATTATGAAGATGACTGTCAATTTATTAATAAAAGATGGTTTTAATTGTATATTTTCTTTAGTGAATTTGGTAGAACATTTGTATATTGTGGAACATAGTAGAAATTATACCTGAAAACTCTCAGGAGGTTACTGAAAATGCATAGTTATATGAAACGTCATGTGCCTGGATAATATTATTTTTCCAAAGTATAATTTGATGTTTATCTGCCTACTATACGTAAAAGATAGGAAATATTTCTCTTTTTTGGGGGGGGGAGTCCAGTCGCGGGGTCTGAAATCTGGGCCTGGGCACTGTCCCTCTGCTATTCAGTTCAAGGCTAGCACTCTACCACTTGAGCCACAGTGCCACTTCCTTTTTTTTTTTCTTTTTGCTTATGTGGTGCTGAGGAATCGAACTCAGAGCCTCATGCTTGCACGGCAAGCACTCTACCACTGAGCCACCTTCCCAGCCCTGCTAGGAAATATTTCTAAAGAGCTTTTTAGCAAAGATTAATGTTGACAAGAGCTTACAGAAAATTTGAATAGAAATTGTTATAATTCTATGATAAAATCAATACTATACTTCAGAGTATAGTGGCCTGGTCTTTCAATCAAACTAGAATATAGGATGTGAGAATGAACTTCTAGGAGATAACAGCTGATGTTCAGAAAACCTCTGAATATGTTCAATGTTTAGATCCAAGAGTAAAGTGAATAACATAAATGAGTACACCTGGGAAGATTGATAACTGATGTGGGCACAATAAGGTGTTTATGAAAGATAAACACTGCAAAGGTAGCAGGAAGCCCTTCCATCAAATAGACATGTTATTTGCACTGGTCACATCCACTGTCTTCTTTATGTGGGGTGTTAATTTTTGTCATACTGACAAATCATTTTCCTTTTCATGATCTCAGGTATTTCATCAGCAAGCCAGCCTATGTCAAGTGAAATGACTCCTTCTGAACCAAAGAAAGAAGGGAAGATTCCACTTCTGAGTACTATGATTTTCATCACAAAGTTCACTGGAATTCTGCTATAGATCAACAAAAGGGTGCTGTTTTGTTTTCTTTACCTCTAACTCATGTGAACTGGGACCTTTGTGTTTATACCAACGTAGAAGTGCTTTACATCATTCTTATTTGGAAGGTTTCTTTGTTCTTGAGAATTAATTATTCTCTTTCCTGCATATATTCCCAGCCCCCTCCCCCCAGAAAATTCCTGGATTGTAACATTTCAGACACTGAAGCAGGGTGATTGGAGCGCAGAATATTTTCATATCTTTATACGTGAGTGTATATCTTAATAAATATATCTTTAATTGGGAGATATATATATATATAAATATATATAAATAAAGTATCTTTAGTTTGGAAATATTTTATGATGTATAAAAGTATGTGAAAACCTGTGCCATAGTCTATGACATCGAGGAATATAATATACTGTGTAAAACGTTTTCAGAAATTAAGAATTGTGAAGGGAAAATGATATCATGTTCTCATATAACGCTAAACCTCTTGTGGTTTTGTCAAACTACTCCTGAGTAAGAGCAAGACAGAGGGAAGTACTCAATATAGGTATTTATTGTGTAATAAATCAAACAAAAAGAGATATAAAGTGGCAGTTACTTCTTATCACTTTCTATGTCTTGATTGTATTACCCATATTTTGTAGACCTTTTCCTGATAATAGCTGAAAGAAGAAAACAATTCACATGCATATTTGAAATTGCCAAACTGTGAAATGCTTACTGGTGTGTAATAATCACTAGCCATAATGACTTTTTTCCCCCAAAATTCTCTTTTTGCAATTGGCATCTTCTTATACATATCTGATTGGCTCTTGCAAAGGTCATTTGACTTGACCTCACGGCCGTTCCAATATCTCTAATGTCTTTTAGTTCTCTATTTCCACATTTATGAGGAATGCATAAAAACAAAGCACGGAGGATTATTATTTCATTGGATGTATCTTAACAAAGATACATGCTCAATGTTAGACAAGTAAAATATGAAGTGTTAGTATGCAAATACATTCAGGTACAATTAAAAGCAATGTGCCATTGCTTAAAACAATGAACTTTTTTTCATTGTTATATATAGACAAAACAAATTTCATGGTGAAGTGGCAATCACATTGTGAAGTGTTATGAGCAAAATATGTTCACCAGGCCAGAAAAACAATTAATATTTAAGAAATATTTGCATGTCATGTTAACCTGCCAGTATGAACATGGGAATATTGGACTTTGCTATTAGTACTTCTGTCTTAAGTTCATTTTCTCAAATATGATTGACTTAGAGAATTCTATGCCAGAGAGACACCATTTGGAATACTTGGCTGGGATCAAGGCCACGGTAAGAGGTTGAAACCAATCATGAAATCATGGTTTCAATCTTTATTACCAAGGAAGAAATATAAGAAAAATATCCTGGACAAACTATGATTAATGTTCATCATGATTCAATAAAATCAAGAATTGTAGGCAGGCAAAATCCCCGCAGTTATAAATTCCAAAAATCATAATAACTTGCCCTCCTTTACTTTCTGTGTGCTGAAACAGAGTAGGGACAAATTGTGACATTCCAGTTTGCATACACACACACACACACTCACACACACACACACACACACACACACACACACACACACACACACACACACATACACAAGTTTTGCATCTACAAATGGACAGGCAACAAAAATATCTGATTACACATACAAATCTGCTCACATATATATAATGAAAAATGTAGAGTAGATGAAATCTTTGATACAAAGCAGGCAGTAACATGGTCTCCTATATTGCTAGATTTTCTCATTAATTTCTCAGATTTTGTCATTAATTCTCAGGTTCTCTAGTGTCATCCAGTTTTGAGAAGCCAGAAAAAAATTATTATTCTGTTAGATATATAAACATAAGCAAACAGGATTCATATTACCATCGTGTCAAATTCAGTTTTCTAACTACTGAGGTATGTAGGGAAATGTGACTGCCACATCAAACATTACTCTCTGAGTTTCAAAGAGAAAATGGAAGATGGCACAAATAGAGAATGAATAAAAATAAAATGGCCTTTTTTTCGGTGAAAATAATTCAGATTTTGGTAATACTGTGAGTATGGGAGTTTATTAATATTCCTTTTCATTTCTTTCTCTGCTTGTTGGTGTGGTGGTCATTATGCTTGAACTCTGGGAGTGGGTGCAAGCCCAGAGCTATTCACATCAAGGCTAATGGTCTACCAAGTGAGCAACAATTCCACTTCGAATTCTGAGGTGATGAATGAGTGATAAGAACCTCCTAGATGCTCCTGATGGGTTGCCGTGAAACCTGATCCTCAGATGTCAGCCCCCTATAAGTTTCTAAATGACCTCTATTAGGCTACTTTTCTCTGTTATACATACTGTGTTGATGCCATTTTTTGCTTGTTTGTCCCTGACTTTCATGCCTTCTGGAGATCTATAAATAACCATGATTTTCCTCAAGGATAATGCTCTCTAGTATTCCATTTTGAGGGACTTCATTCCCTAAATGAATCTGAGAAAAATTCTTGATTTTATTGATTTATAATGAGAGCCTTATGTGTAAAAATTATATTGTAGTGAGGAAATTTTATTGTTTTGGAGAAAAGAAAGTGTGTTACTCACTTATCCTATTTCTTTTCTTTCAATTTTGACAGACAATAGTGTGTCATAGCAAAAGAGCATGTGATTAAAAAGCATGCATGTGCCTCCAGAGTATCTTACATGTCAGCAGGTTCACTGGTACTAACAAACCCAAGCATTTCAGGGTTCACATACACTATACTAGGAACCCTCAATACTGATGCTGCAAGTGCAGTAGTACAATGAACAGCACTGACAGAACAAAAGATCCCAGGATAAGCATGCACAGTGCCAGAAGACCACAGTATCGATGACACTAGGCCTGAGTAGACCTTCCCAAGTTAAGAACCCAAGGATTCCAGAGCAAAAACGCCAGGTCAGTACATCAAGTTGCAAGCCCTGAGATCAAGGCCCAGACTATGATTTCAATCCACAGCCTCTTATTTCAAGGTCCCAGGCTCCAGTTAAATTACCAGCCCATGAGTTCATGTCCCCAGCTATGAGTTCAAGGCCTAGGCTGTGACTTAAGGCCCAGGCATAGAGTTTCAGGCCCAGCAATAATTTCAATTCCCAGGAAAATAGTTCAAGGTTTTAAAAGTAGTTTGAGGCCTGGATTTTGAGATTAAAGTCCAAGCCCTGAGTTTAAGTCACAAACCCTGAATTAGGCTCCAGGGCCCAGTAAAAATGCCAAGCTGAGAGTTCATGGCTCAGTCTCTGAGTTCAAGTTCTAGCCCCAAGTTCAAGGCTCAGGACACAAGTACAATACCCAATCCCTGAGTTTAAATCCCAATCTTTGAATTCCAGGCCCAGAAGTTGATACCAGGGCCCATGAGTTTAAGGCCAAGCTCATCAGCTAAGGTCCCCATCCCCAATTTGAAGTCCCAGTGCCCCCTTTCCCACTGAGTTCAAGATCCAGGGCCCCAGTTCAAGTACCAGTCCATGAATTCAAGGCCCATGTTGTGTGTTTTAGGCCCAGTCTAGGAGTTCATTACCCAAGTTCAGCGTGTTAGGACCAGACTATGAGTTCAAGTCCCAGGAACAGAACTCAATGCCTCAGTGTTGAGTTCAAGGCTCAAGCCATGATTTCAAGTTACAGGCCCTGAGATTAAGGCTCAAGCTATGAGTACATGTCATAAGCATTGAGTTAAATACCCCAGCAAGGTTCAAGGTCCAGGGAGTTCAGATCCCATGCCAAGGGTTCAAAGTCTAGGCCAGGAGTTCAAATCCCAGGGCAAGATTTTAAGTCCCAGACCTTGAGTAAAAATTCCAGGCTAAGAATTCAAGTCACAGGCCGTGCGTTAAAGGGCCAGCTCTTGAGTTGAATGTCCATGGGCCAGTATAAATCCCAGGTTATGAGTTCAGGGCCTATGTCCTGAATTTAATGCCAAACATAGGAGTTCTATTCCTAAGCCTGGAATTAAAGTCTCAGACATAATTCAATGCCAAGACCAATAATTTGACTTCAGGCACTGAGTTCAAGGCCCAAGCCCTGAATAGAAGTCCTATGCTGAGAGGTCAAGTTTGAGGACCCAAATTAAAGTCTCAGTCTGACAGTTCAAAGCCCAGGCCAGGATTTCAAGATAGAAGCCTCAAATTCAAGTCCCAGGCCTTAAGTTCAAGACCTATGACCCAGTTCTAGTGTGAAGATGAAAGTTCAAGGCCAGGCCCCAAGTTCAAGGCTCGGGCTGCAATACAATTCCCAGACATGGATTTCAAACTCAGGGTGCATGTTTAAGGCCCAGGCTATGAGTTTAAGTCCTAGGCTCCATGTCGGAGCTCTGTTCCTGGGACTTGAACTCATAGTCTGGTCCTAACAAGCTGGAATTGGATAATGAACTCTTTCTGTAGTTCAACATTTTGGGATCAAGGTCCAAACTGTGAGTCCAAGGACTACTCTGTGAGTTCACGACCCAGGCCCAGAGTTTCAGGCCCAGGCTATGAATTCAAGTTCCAGGTCCCAGTTCAAGGCTGAGGCATACAATTCATCACGCCTGTTACAAATTGAAGGTCAAGACATTGAATTCAAGGCCTAGGCCCAGAGATCAAATCCCAGGGTTCCAGTTCAAGGCTCAGACCATGAGACTAAGGCCCAGACTATGAGTTAAAAGCCTAGGCCCCAAAATGAAGTCTCAGTACCCACTTCTTGTCGAGTTCAAGGTCCAGGGACCCATATCAAGAACCAGGAAATAAGATCAAGGGCCAGGCTGTGAGTTGAAGACATAAGCCAGGACTTTAAGGCATGGGTTGTGAGTTCAAGGCCCAGGGTGTGAATGCAAGGCCCAGTTTGTGAGTTCAAGGCCCTGGCCTAAAGTTTTAGCCCCTAATATGAGTTCTATTCCCAGCCTTCAAGTTCACAGCCCCGGCACCCAGTTCAGGACCTGGTTTGTGAATTCAAAACCCACACTGTGAATTCAAACACCATGCTCACAGTTCAAGGTCCAGGTTAACATTTTACATACCACCCCATGTGTTCCAGCCCCAGACTGTGAGTTCGAGTTACACGCTCTGAGTTTAAGCCTGGACCATGAGGTCAAGTGTCAGATCCTGAGTTCAAAGCCCAGGCCAAGTTCATGTCCCAGGCTTTTAATATCCCTGGCTCTATGTTCAACTCTTCAACTAACACACTATGAGTTCAAGGCCTAGACACTAAGGACCAGGGACCAGTTCAAATCCCAATTTGTGAGTTCAAGGCCCAGCATGCAAGTTCCAGACCCAAGTTTGAGTTCAACTCTCAAATTCCAGTTGCAACTTCCAGGCAGAATTCATGTCCCAGGCTGTGTTAACATCCCTGGCCACATTTAAAAATTGAACACTGAGTTCAAGACCCAACACAGTGTACAAAGTCCAGACACCTAGTTCAAGTCCAAGGTTGTAAATTCAAGGCCCAGCATGTGAGTACCAGCCTCAAGCCTTAGTTCAAGTCCCAAGCTCAAATTCAAATTCCAGGTCCCAATTTCAAGGCTCAGGCCACAAATTAAATGCCAGGGATGTAACTTTAAGTTCCAGGCCCCAAATTCAAGTCCCAGGCCTAAACCCCAAGTTCAAATTTCATGCTGAAAATTAATTCCCAGGTCCTGAGTTCAAGGACCAGGTCACAGGTTCAAGGTTCTGGTCCTGAGTTAAAGGCTAAGACTGGGAATTCAAGTCCCAGGCACCGAGTTCAAGGCTCAGACCATGAGTTCAAGTCCCATGCTGAAAGTCCAAATCCTAATCCTAAATTCAAAGCCAGGCAAAAAGTTGAAAGCCTAGATGCTGAGTTCAAAGCTCAGGCTGGGAATTCATTTCCAAGGACTGAATTCAAGGCTGAGGCCTAGAGTTCAAGGACTAGGGGAAAAAGTTTAAGTTCCAGTCCCTGAGTTGAAAGTTCTTACTACATTCCAAATCCCAGGCCTTGATTTCAGGGCCCTAGCACAAGTTCACGGGTGTGAATATAAGTCCTAGGTC
Organism: Dipodomys merriami; assembly: GCF_024711535.1. Taxonomy (NCBI): domain Eukaryota; kingdom Metazoa; phylum Chordata; class Mammalia; order Rodentia; family Heteromyidae; genus Dipodomys; species Dipodomys merriami. Next base: position 1,013,143 of record NW_027203159.1, on the reverse strand, counting down.
CTCACTTACTCCTGTAATTCAAAGTCCAGGGCCCCAGTTCAAATACCACATTTTGAGATGAAGTTCCAGGTTATGAGTTCAAGGTTCAGTGTTTGAATTCAATGTTCAAGCCTATAGTTTCATGACCACACTATGTTTTTAAGTCCCAGGCCCCAGTTTAAGGCCCAGGATCCCAGTTCAAACACCAGTTTTGACTGCTAGGCAAGGCCTTGAATATAGGCCCAGGCCCACGTCCCAAGTCATGAGTAAAAATCCCTGGTCCCAAATTGGAATTGTAGGCTCAGAGTTCAAGGTCAAGACCACAACTTGAATTCCCAGACCGAAGTTCAAGGTCTAGGGGCCCAGTTCAAATGCCAGGTGTTCAAGTACCAAGCTTTGAGTTCAGAGCCATGGCCAAGATATGAGCTCAAGTCCCAGGACAGCAGTTCATGTCCCAGGCACCGAGTTCAACATCCAGGGCCTCAGTTCAATTCCTAGGTCCTGAGTTTAAGGCCCAGTACAAGTTTTAGGCCCTGCTGTGATTTCAAATTCTGGGAGGTGAATTCAAGACCCAGGCCCTATTTTCAAGACCCATCCTGAGTTCAAGAACCTGGCCATTGTTTGAAGGCCTAGGCAATGAGTTCTGGTCCCAGGCCTTGAATACATGTCCCAAATCATGAGTTCTTTTCCCAGGACTTCATTTCACGGACTGGTCCTCATGTTAATTGCCCAAGCTTCATATTCAAGGACTATGTGTTATTTCTCCTGCCTATACAGCATTATACATTGTATGGTCCATATGCCCACAATTAATCAAATTTTACATATAATTTTCTTCACTTCCTTAATTCTCAATTTTCCTACTGAGAACTATGAAAAGTTGAAAATGTTATCTTTGGTAAGCAAACAAGGTGAATCATTTGAGCTTTAGGAAAATTCTTATGGTCATAAATGGGACCTGAGAAACAAATAAATAAATCTTCTGGTGCAAAGTTACTAAAGCCAATTGATTAAGGTTAAATTTGAATGCTGTTTATACATAAAACCTTTCCAGGTGATTCGTGTTCTGTGTTTCCATTCTGAGATGAAGTTGACAATATTGTTGTAAGGATAGAGTTTTTCTCAGAATGACAGTGTCTATTTTGATAAACTGGAATGCCAATTATCAATATGTTTACTAGAAGGTTCTTTCAAAACAAGACATTTTCAGAATGTATTCAAATTATGCCAAAACAGTCCTCTGCCTTCTTAATGTGCTTCAACTTTCTATATACCTTTTAAATTCACATCATAAATTCATACTCATGTGAAGTACAAGTAAAATGTGCTCAGAGTTCTGAAAGCAACTGATTACAAATGTAAAATTAAAAGAGCAATAAAAGAAGTTCCATAAATATTTCTCTCATATATATATGTATAAACATACATACATATTTATATTTATATACTTATATATGTGTACATATACACAAATATACATATATATTTTGGGGGGAGTCTTGTCGTGAGTCTGAACTCTGGGCTCAAGGCTTGCGCTCTACCACTTGAGCCACAGCGCCACTATCAGCTTTTTTCTTTTTGCTTATGTTGTGCTGAGGAATTGAACCCAGGGCCTCATGCATGCAAAGCAAGCACTCTACCACTGAGCCACCTTCCCAGACCCATACATATATATTTATATAGATATTACAGTTTAGATTATAATATAAAGCAAAAACCTTGTGATAGAAAGTATTTGGAAATTTCCTGGAATATAACTTTAGGTTGTAGAATTTTCACTTAAAGCCTTGGTTGACAGGCTTATACAGAACACATGAAATTCAATTAGGTATTAATAAAAATAGCTATTATTCAAAGATCTAAAAAATAGAATTAACATTTGTAATGACATATAGCAGGTGGTCCATTATGTACATATCACTCATCTAGTATTAGGTAGATTACCTAGCCATAGTTTTCATGAATACCAGTAATTTTATTTAAAAAATCTCCTACCAAATGTTTTTGGGTTAATATTCAGAAAAGTTTGAGAGTATAAAAACTTAAGGATATTGGTAGTATGCATGTATTACTCAGTGTCAAGTTCCTTCATTAAATACCTAGTGTATCCGAAAAAAGTACTGGAAATATAAGTAGTTGGTATGAAAATAATAAGGAAAGGAAAATGATGGTTTTCTTTTTTAATTTTAATTTTAATTTTTTGTGAACATACTGTACAGAGTGGTTACAATTACATGGGCAAGATAATGAGTACATTTCTTATCAAGTATTGCAGCCTCCTCCTTTGTTTACCCTTCACATCCCTTCCCAGCCTCCCCAGAAAATGTTGGTTTTCAAATCTCTTTTTTTGGATTGCTGTTTTGTGAACCTGAAGAACTGAAGAATTTAAATATTGCTATGTATATGTATAGAACAACATTTTTGAGACAATTCTAACAAAACCACGAAGGGAGAAAAGTATTACAAAGGCATGATTTGACTTTAAATGTAGAAACTGGCAACACCCTAAGAAAAAAACAAACAAACAAACAAACAAACAAAAAACACATGGACCCTTAGGAACTGATAAAAGAAAGGGTCATATGGAAGTGCTTGCTTTCTCATGAAGCAGAACATGAGAACTCTCTGAAGTAGAGAGAAACGATTCCCATCAAATGGTGTCTCAAGAGAAAGATGAGGTTTATTGTGGGTGTGATCATCATTCTTGTGAATAGAGAACTCAAGCTCATGTAAGAATCAGGACCTCCAGACTTCCAGCCCAACATGGTCTTCTCTCAATTGCGTCAATGTGTAAGAAAACATTCAACATTTTTTAATGCTTCAATGAAGAACAATTTATTTCAACGGTATTAAAATTAAGGACTTTGATCTGTAGATGCATTCCTCACTGTTATTGAACAGCCTGCAATCTGATCCTCAATCCAATTCCTTCTAAGGCAGTGCTGTTTCTTCTGTCTCTATTGTGTAGGCTACTGTATTGTAGGCTACTGCATACAACATAATTTTGTTAACACCATTTTCAATGAAAATAATAGAGATAAATTTAGACACTTCATTTGAAATAACTAAGCACTATGCACATATGGGATAGGCTTCAACTGGCTTTCTTCATAAAAGTAATCTGATCGTGACTAATAGCGCACATTGTATATGTTGGTAAAAGATAATAGTACAATGTGACTCATGAAGAAATAGATAAAAATCACTGAAGTTGTATTCTAGTCAGTATGATTCCAGAGTTTATGAACATTAGGAATTTGTTCTAAGAACATTGGGGAAAAGGGGGATACAGGATAAGTAACAAGGAAAATGATTCTAATAACTTTCATTCATGGCAATATTATAGTTGGAATGGTAAGAAACAATCTCAAAAACTATCCCAAAATGTATTCTCACAAATCACAGTGTTCTGAGGTAATGAATTGATTGATTATAGAGAAATTATGGTACCTCCAAAATTGAGGAGTTTATGCAATTCTTCATGACTATCGTGGCTTTAATTGGTTTCCCAGGTGATTCATGACTGGAAAACAGTTAACACAGAATCAGAAAATGAAAACATTAATAATTGTTCTGCTCAGCACAAACAGGGTTCCATTTTCCTGATCTGAACAATTCTGGAAATGCATAGAAATATATAGAAAATGATTTATTTCTTGGTTTGTGTTGGCCACGGTCAGGAAAAGCACAATTACTCAATCTCTTTCTATTCTCACATTTTTCCATTTTTATATGCCATGTGATAGGTTTCTTCTTTATTGATGCCTTGATACTTCTGCAGCCTCTACACTATCCAATAAAAATAGAAAATGCTTAAAGTTACCCATAAACTCTCTTTTCCAGGATTTCAAGTAAGTATTATTTTTTAATCAATGATAACAATCGTACTCATTTTGAAAATATCTGCAGATTGCAGTCAATGTTTTTTTTTGGTCCGGTTGTGAGGCCTGATCTCTGGGCCTGAGTGCTGTCCCTCAGCTCTTCAGCTCAAGGCTAGCACTCTACCACTTGAGCCACAGCACCACTTCCGGCTTTTTTTTCTTTTGGCTTATATGGTGCTGAGGAATCAAACCCAGGGCCCAAGGCATGCAAGGCAAGCGCTCTACCAATGAGCCAACTTCCCAGCCCTGCAGTCAATATTTTATATTATTCAATAGGAAATATACTGCTGACTATTATGCACAACACCAGAAATAACCTGTTTTCAAAACCACCATATCTGGTGATCATATTCTGAATTCACATATCTAATCTATACCCTAACTACGAAATTCCAATTTCTTTCACAAGTAGAACTTCATAAAATATGCTTGAAGGACCAGTCCAATTAGCCAGAGGATTGTATCCACTCTATTATTTATTCATGGGAAATACTGTCTGAAATCTGAAAATTGTAACTCCAGAAAAAAATGCTAGGCATAACACCGGTTAGTATGAGCAATGAAATACTTTATATGGAAAACATGTAGTAACTAGTGGTTCAACCCATGTGAAAATTGCTAAACTTTGTCTGAAATGTGGTAGCATGTTCTTCTGGCACTTCAGTACTTTCAAACTGTGCAGGTAATGGAATTCTTAGTGTTTATCCTAATTGTATATTAGAAGCCTGTAATTTTTCAGGGACTCGAGTAAGAAATAATGATGGAAACATTTTTTTTTCTGAAATGCCAATGAAGACATATTTTGAAAAACCAAGATTGCATTGATCTCAAGCAAAATGTTACTGGATATTTATTTGTCCCATTGCTCTATGACAGAGATAGAAAGATAAAGAACCTTCCTTGTTTACCTTTCTTCTTCATATTTCATGTGTTTTGTTGGTTGGCATATATTGTTATTATTCTATAAGTGAATTCCATCTGTAGTTTTTGCATTTATTACCAGGGAACTGGAAATCTCAGAGTATTGACACTGATAACTACCTCGTGAAATAAAGCAAGGCAAAGTGTATTTGAAATGAGACATTAAACTTTTAATATAGATTTGACTTCCTGACAGCTTGCAATCCATCAATCAAAAAATGTTTGTGTCCTTTCAGCTTCTGAACACAAGTCCAGGTCTCCATTTTTAATCATCCCAAAAGGACAGGAAAAATTGATATCAAAATTAATGAAAATTTGTCAAAATGTATGATTTTGCAATCTTCAACCACATTGTATGAGTTTGTATTTGGACAGATAATAATTTATATCACTATCCCTGAGCAGAATCTACTGAATATTTTATGAGACAAGTTTTATCTCTTCTTGATTTGACTGCTATAGTAAGTTTCAAAATCTTATTACAGTCACTTCTGTTCATATTTATTTGGATTATACCTTCCAAAGGATCAAAACAAACTGATCATTTATTTGCAATAAGCAGAATAGGTCTATGCTAATTTTATCAGATGATCAGAAAAGCTTAAAACTGACATAGATTGATATATACAGACAGACAGACAGACATATAGACAAACTAAATATAATTACTTTATTTTTATATAAAGTGATGTTATGTGAAATGAGCCACAAGATATGGACAGAAGAGGGTTTTTTTTTCTTGATTTTATTATACCACGTGATATTTTTGTTTCTACTTTATTTTTCCTCCTATGGTATATTCCTGTTAACACTCTATTTGATTTTGGTATGTATTTTGTATATAAATTTGTCTAATTTGGGATGTGAAAATGATGACAAAATAATGAAACAAGAACAAAGGATGACCTATTTGAATAATGATACTCAGAGGACACTATGACAAAAATGAGCTTTACTACTTTGGCATGGAGGAGGATTAGAGGAGATGGAGAAGGGAAAGTCTAGTAAGAGAAAACAAAGGAGAGGTAACAGTGCTCCAAAAGAAATGTACTCTTTACCGACATAACTATAACCACTCTGCACAGTATCTTTACAAGAAAATATTTTTGAAAAAAAAAAGATAAAAAGAATGAACAGCAAATATAAACAAAAAGATTATTCTATCCAAATGCCCAATTACTCTGTATGTGGTAGAGGTAGCTGTATCACATGTGACAACTATTGGGTTGTGAAATTTTTGTTTTTTTGAGTTTTCAAAGGAAAAGAGCATTTAATGAAATGTCCTTAAAATTTGATCAAGATGTGAGTTTGTTATAGACAATATACCATTTGACATTAAACTGTATTATTCCCTAAGTGCTGAATTGGATTGATTTAGGCAGAAAAGTGAAACCAATTAAACTAAAATGAAATATAATGTTCACCTCATATTTATTGATATTCAGAGTGACTTAAACCTCCAAAAATTCTTGTCAAATATATTGTAATTTGAAATAACAGTACAAACGTCATGAAATAAGAAGTATACATTGTGGTTTGGAAATGAAAGGTTTCAAAAATAAGAGAAAAAAACAAAATGAAAACTAAATAACAACAACAATAAAAACACCACACTTTTATTATAGTACAATATCCAATCAAGAGACGGGATGGCTCATCAACTTTATTATAAGTAGCAATTCATTCAACTGACGAGAAAATGAGAGGAAGTAACTTAGAGTTAAAAGTGAGATTCCTACGTGGCTAAATGAATTTCTCAGCAACTTGACTTTGTATAACATTTTTGGCGGGTCGTGTATGTGTTTGTGTGTGTGTGTGTGTGTGTAGGTGTAACTTGTCAATATTTGTAACATTCTGTCTAAGATTACTTAACATTTATAAATTTCCCCATATCAACATGTAGTATAAATGTACATATTGCCTGGTTCAATGAAGTTTTTGACAAATCACATTCTCAAAATATTCTGCATCTGATCTTTCTCTTTGTAGTTCCTTCTTCAATAGCAGTAACTACTGTAATCCAAAGACTTCATACTACATTAATCATTTTACTCAGTGATCACCTGTGATAGAATGATTCTGTCAAACTCTGGCAGTAGTCAGTTCTTGTCTAAAAGTTCTCTTGAAAGTTCTCATTCCAATGTCAGTGTACATTCCTGTGTATGGAGCATACATATCCTTATGAAATTTCTAGAGAACATCAGATTTTGTGATTTATTTGGTACTAAAAAAAATCAATACCTGAATTGGAGAATACTATTCACTGGTAACAACACCATATTTATATATTTTCAGTGCAAAACACCTTCATATACATTCTGTAATCTGGACATAACTGGCATGTATATTCATAGAGATTGTTATAGATACCGAAATTCTGAAAATAGAACTTGTCTTGGGCTGGGAAGTTGGCTCAGTGATAGAGTTCTTGCCTTGCATGCATCATGCCCTGGGTTCGATTTCTCAGCATCACATAAGCAGAAAAATGTAGAAGGTGTGCTGTGGGTGAAGAAGTAGAGCACTGCCTTGAGCTGAAAATGTGAGAGACAATGTTGAGACCCAGATTTCAGGAACCACTGAAAAAACAAAAACAAAAATCTCTTGCCCATCACAGTGTGAAGGGATGTATATTCTATCATGAGGAGACTAATATTAATTGACTCAAGAATAGTATCAACTTAAAAAAAATTGTCAAGTGATATGATAAAAAATCTTGAATATAATTAAAAAAGGCCTGTCATGTATAATGTTGTCCCCATGTTTAAAGAGAATCAGTTTGTTTCCCTTAAGAAATGTGCAATGTCAGTAAAATAATCACAGTCATAGTATGTAGTTATAATAAGGAAATATATAGAATGATGTAGAAGTAATTATATTTTCATAAACATATGAATGTCACCTGTTCATGTGAATTTGTTAATTCAATGACACAATATGAGTTTCTAAAGAATGACTTATGTTAAAAAAAGTTTTAACATATATATAGAGATAGATAGATAGATATAGATATAGATATAGTTATATATATATGCTCAAAATTCTACTGAAGGGAATATCTATATCTTTAAACCCTGTAGATATTAGTCAACTCAGTGGTTATCTTAATTGAGTGATGCGAAGAGTAGTTCAATCAGAAGACAGGTAAAAAACAATTTCTGTTCAATATTATTTCAAGGTGCCATTTGCACATAGTTATATTTGGATTAATTCTCTGACAAGAATGGGAATATCCCCACTTGCCTAATTAATGTAAGATAATTTTTGTTTTTGCAACTGAGACGGTATAAGTTGACAGAAGATTGCACCATGTCAAACCAAATATGCCAGAAACATGCATGTGAGAATTACACAAAGTAATTGACACAAAATTAAACCGGGTTGAGATACACACATTAACATAGTTAATCACAAAGAAGCAAATCAAAATGATGGGGAAAACCAAAATATTAATTCGGCCACTATATTTTCATATGTTCTCTTTACACAAAATCTAGATTTTGTTAGTCTGCCCTCCTACTCTCTTCCCCCTACTCTAAGGAAATGTGTTTGCCTTTTGAATTTCTCTCTCCAGAGTCGGTCTAAGCTGGGTAGGACTTAATATTGCAGAAGATGTTTAAATACTTTCCAGCATTGCTATGTCTCCTCTAGGTACATGTTTAGAAACTATGTTGACATGAAAAACTAGAAATATTATTTTAGGACATAATGGATATTAATAAGTACTAAATTCATCTGAAGTCCCCTTTTAGATATGATTTCTCAATAGTTATTCAACACATTTGAGTTTAAATTTTAGAAATCTTTGTGGAATTAATCCTGTGCTATTAATTGGTGCATAGCATATGAAGGATAAGCAGCCAAACCCATAGAAGTATTCAGATGACTTTAAAAATTTCTAATAAAATTTTATTTTAAAAATCTATATTTTGTTTAGTGAATTTCATAGAACCTGTCTACATTGTGGACTACAGTTTGAATTATGCTGGAAAATTCTTCAGGAAGCTACTGAAAATGTATAGTCATAAAATTCAGGCACATGGGTAATATTTTTTGAAAGTATATTTTTATTCTTATCTGTGTGCTATTAATAACTGTTAGGAAATTATGCTAAAAAGATTTCTAGCAAAAATATAGGTTTAAATTTGGGGAGTTGATACAATATGGGCCAGGTATTTAGAGAGAGGTTCATGACTATGAGATAGAAATAATACTGCAATTCAGTGTAGTGTCTTGGCATGTATGTCAACCAAACTTCCAGAATCCAACCTGACAATGAACTTGTAGGAAGACAACTGATATTCAGAAAAGCTCTGAATATGAGTAATGTTTAGAATTGAAAGTAAAAGGAAAAATGCAAATGGTTAACACAGGAGATTTTTTTTTTAGGTCGTGGGGCTTGAACTCTGGACTTGGGCGCTCTCCCTGGCGCTCTTCAGCTCAAGGAGAGCACTCTACCGCTTGAGCCACAGTGCCACTTCAGGTTTTCTATTCGTTTATTGGAGATAAGAGTCTCACAGACTTTCCAGCTAGAGCTGTCTTTGAACCGTGATCCTCAGATCTCAGCCTCTTTAGTAGCTAGGATTATAGGTGTGAACCACCGGCGCCCGGGTACATGGGAGATTATTAACTGATGTAGGCGCATTAAGGTGTTTGCTACTTATCTAAGAATAAGTGGACTGGCAAAAGACAGCCTGAAGCCCTTCAATCAAGTGGACATTTCATTTGCAGTGGTCAATTCCAGTCTGCTGTATGGTACCCCAATTACTGACATAATAATGTTCCCATTTATGCTTTCAGGTCCATACTCATCAAGCCAGCCTATGTCAATTGAAATGCTCCCTTCTGGCCCAGAAACCAAAGGGAAGATTTCGTTTTTAAGTGTTAGATTTTTCAATATAAAATTCACTGGATTGCTTCTAGGCTTCAATACTGCTGCTAGTGTTCTTAATCGCTAACGCATCTGAACTATGATCATACTGTTTATACCCACATAGAAGTGCTTTTACATCACTCTTGTTTCGACAGTCTGTTTGATCTAGAGATTTATTCTGTTCCCTAAAAATATTCCCAGATTTATAACTGGATTGTTATATTTTAGCCCCTGAATCAGGGTGTCTCCTTAATGAAGTTTACCCAGCAAGGACTGAAGTAATTTCTTTCAAATATAAATATCTTAAGAAAGGTTTCTTGGAAAATATTTTACAACATGTAACATATTTTAAAACAATGTAAATCCTGGACCTTAAAATGTGACATGGAGTAGGACGCTGGTGGGTCATGCCTGTAATCATAGCTACTAAGGAGGCTGAGAACTGAGTATCAATGTTCAAAGCCAGTCCAGGCAGAACTTACTGTGTGACTCTTATTTCCAACAAACCACTAGAAAAGCACAAGTGGCATTGTGGCTCAAGTGAGAAAGCACTTGCTTTGAGCTGAAGAGTGCAAGGACAGCACCCTAGCCCAGAGTTCAAAGCCCACCACCAAACAAAAAAAAAAGTTAGAAAGAAAAAAGAATGTGACATGGAGTTAAATGATCTAATACATTTTGATTTAAAATTTTCTCAAAAAATTAAAGAAGTAATGTGAAGGGATAATCATGTCAATTTCTAATATAATGCTCACACACACACACACACACACACACACACACACACACTAGGTTTTCTCACAGCTACTGATGAATAAGAGGTAAAATATTCAATATAGGTATCAAATAAAGATATGTAGTGGCAGTTAGTCCTTATAACTTTGCAGGCCTATACTGTATTATCCATATTTTTGGAACTTTTCTTGATAATAAATGAAAGAAGAAAACAATTCACAATCATATTTCAAATTGTGTGAAACTTTTGTGAAATGTTTACTGATGTGTAATAGCCATTAGCACTAATGTCATTTTTTAAAATTTCCTCTTTTTGCAACTAGCACATTCTAATACATAACATATAGACTTTTATATAGGTCATTGCGCCTGACCTCAGGGCCCTTTCATATCTCTAAGGTCTTTTTATTTAGTCCAACATTCTATTATTTTGAACCAATGTGATGCTTCCTGTGTTCTGCTGTTTCATTCAAAATAAGACTCTAATATACTCTCCTGCTCTGGTGGCTTTGAGCCTTCATCCTCCTGAGTATGTTAGGATTGGAGGCATGAACCACAAGGACTCAGATACAAAACTATCGTTTTTTTTTGTTTTATTTGTTTTTTGTTGTTTGTTTGTTTGTTTGTTTGCCTGTCATTGGGCATAAAGTCTGGGCAAGAATGCTGTCCCTCAGCTCTTCAGCTCAAGGTTAACTCTCTACAACTTGAGCCACTGTGCCACTTCCCGATTTCGGGGTGGTTTATTGGAGATAAAAGCCTCAGGGACTTTCCTGCCCAAGCTCGCTTTGCACCAGGATCCTGAGATCTCAGCCTCCTGATTAGCTAGAATTACAGACATGAGACACCTGAGTTCCGCACACAAGAATATCTTAATGGTGACTGTTAACTGAAGGAAAAGTAAAATTTGGGAATTGGAACAATCAAAAGCTGTTTTTGGACCGCTGTTTTAAATGGTAGCAAACTTCTTAATATGCAAGTGATGTGACTGAACTACACAAGAGAAGAAATATGAATATCGTCTTGTTTTGAAAACTGTAACATGAATATCAGTGACATTTCCATTTATACAAGTTTCAAAGGCAATTTTCTAAACTGATAGAAACAGAAGCATTGTGGTTCTGCTGCACGTAGGACAAAACCTGCAATTTTTAGCAACTGCCATCAAACCACACATGGGAAAGTGGAAATAGAAAGATATCATTATTTGATAATGTAGAAACAACTACGAGCCAAATGACCTGTGGAAATAATATTTGGAAGGTGCACAAGTGATACATTTTCGTTAATATCACCTAAAATAAGTCGGATTAAGTAAAGCAGGATCCTCCAAAAAGAAGGAAGAAAACATCCCCATTGTTTTGTTTTTACAAACAATTGTAACCTTTTTGACTATATCCTTGAGAATTGACTTTTTCATTGTGATAGGGAAAAGACTGTTCATTTCCTTTTCATGACCTCAGGACTCTCAGATCAACTTGTGCTTCAGTCAACTGAAACATAAAACAAACTGACAAGGTGTAAATTATGGTCACTATTCTTTTCTATATTGAATTTCATGGAAACTGCTATTTTTAGGAGACATGTGACTTGTTTGAATTTTCTGTATTTTCCACGATTCTCCAAGCAGCTATTACACCTTTCCATGGATTATTTATTGCTTATGCACGCACAACACCACTTTATTCTCTTCCACTTTTGTCTAGAAATAAAATTGGAAGAAATTTTACGGTTATGTTATAGCATTTATCACAGCAAAAAAAAATACAAAATAAGCTTGACTAGTATAGTTTGAAATCCTAAAGTGAGTGTGGAGACAGACAATCTGAATACTGGTCTTTTCATGAAAGTCGCCAATCAACTGTGTGACATAGAACAATAGGACCCTAAGTTTTAAGTACTCCGGATGATACTTGAAAGCCTCAAATTCTCGAATGTGGCTGGAAGAGAAAGGGAAAAAAGAAAAATCATGACACTGCCTGGATGAAAATGGCCACCATATAATGTGTACATATTTCATACTGCATATATGTCATTCTTCTTTCCAATAAAGACCTAATTTACTTCAAGAAGTAAACGTGTGCTCTCAATACCTTACATCATTTTATTGCTCATCATAATTTTTATCTTGGAATTAATTATATACTTGAGTGTGTATCAATCAATACTCTGATATACTTAACCATACTTTTTTTCTCATTTTTTATTTCTCACCCCCAAAATCTCACCAATCCTCCTCGCCTCACCCCCTCCCTGCACCAACATTGTAAAGCTCGTTTTCAACATGACAACTTGTACTTCTCATTGTTGCAAGAGGTCCACCTGAATCCTTAAACGACTTGTTTTTCCCATCTCTTCTACAAGTTATACCGATATCAAATATAGTGAAAGCAGGGGTTATACTGTGGGGGAGGGACATACAAAGCTACAAAGAGATAATCTTATAAATGCATTAGAAACAAATGCATGAAAGGAAAAAAACATTAAAATACATATCTAAGTGTTCATTTTCCTAACATCACATTATCTGACCTTTTCCGCTTGACTCATACATATCCTAGATATTGCAAATAAGGGAAACCATGGGACCTATGATTCTTTGGGTCTGGCTTACTTCACTTAATATAATTTTTTCCAAGTTTTTCCATTTCCTAACAAATGGGGCAATGCCATTCTTTCTGATGGAGGCATAGAATTCCATGCTGTATATATACCACATTTTCTTGATCCATTCGTCTACTGAGGGGCATCTGGGCTGGTTCCATATCTTAGCTATGCTAAATTATGCTGCAATAAATATAGTTGTCCTGGTAGCTTTCGTGTGGTCTTGTTTGTAAACATTTGGGTAAATGCCCAAAAGTGGGATTGCTGGGTCATAGGGAAGCACTAAGTGAAGTCTTTTCAGGAACCTCCATACTGCTTTCCAAAGTGGTTGAACAAGTTTACATTCCCACCAACAATGAAGTAAGGTTCCCCTCTGTACACATCCCCTCCAGCATCTGTTGTTGTTAGAGTTCTTGATTTTTGCCATTCTAACTGGAGTGAGCTGGTGTCTCAATGTTGTTTGGATTTGCATTTCATTTATGGCTACGGATGTTGAGCATTTCTGCATGTGACTACTGGCCATCCTTCTTTCCTCTTCAGAGAAGATTGTCTTTCAGTCTTTAGCCCACTTATTTATTGGGCAGTTGTTTCTTTGAAGATTTGTTGTTGGGGGATTTAATTTTTTGAGTTCCAAGTATATTTTAGATATGAGACCATTGTCTGTTGTATGGCTAGTGAAGATCTTCTCCCAATCCCTGGGCTTTCTATTGATCTTGCTAGCTATGTCCATTGCTATGCAGAAACTCTGCAACTTTTTGCAATCCCATTTATACAACCTTTCTTTGATTTGTTGTGTTTCCGAGTCTCTATTCAGAAAATTTCGGCCTGAGCCAAGGAGACCTAGGGTTTCTCCTATTCCATCCTGTAATGTTTTCAGAGTGTCTTCTTTGACTTCGAGGTCTTTGATCCATTTGGAGTTGATTCTAGTGCAGGGTGATATGTAAGGATCTAGCTTTAGTTTTCTACATGTAGTTAACCAATTTTGCCAGGACCATTTACTGAAGAGGCTGTCTTTCTTCCATTCTATTGTTTTAGCTCCCTTATCGAAGATTAGATGGCTATAGGTCTGTAGGTTCATTTCTGGGTTTTCAATTCTATTCCATTGGTCCTGAGGTCTGTTCTTATGCCAATACCAAGCTGTTTTGATTACTATGTCTTTATAGTAGAGTTTGAAATTTGGTATTGATATTCTTCCATCAGTGTTCTTTCCATTGAGGAGCGTTTTTCTATTCAGGGTCTTTTATTGTTCCATATGAATTGTTGGATTGCCTCTTCTATTTCATTGAAGAATAAGGTTGGAATTTTGATTGGTATCACGTTGAACTTTTAGATAGCCTTGGGAAGTATTGCCATTTTCACGATGTTAATCTTTCCAATCCAGGAGCATGGGAGGTTTTGCATTTTCTAAGTTCTGTTTTGATTTCCTTTTTCAAGATTTTAAAGTTTTCATCATAGTGGTCCTTCACTTCTTTGTTTAAGTAAATTCCTAGGTATTTTATTTTTTGAGGAGATATAACAAGTAGAGTTGCTTTCCTAATTTCAGCCACACTTTTCTCATTGTTGGCATTCAGAAAAGCCATTGATTTTGGGTGGTTAATTTTATACCCTCCTACTTTGAATCGGATTGAGTAAATTTGGAGTGGAATTTTTGGGATTTTTTAAATACAAGATCATGTTATCTGCAAAGAGGGAGAGTTTTATTTCTTCTTTCCCTATTTGGATCCCCTTTATGTCTGCATCTTGTCTTATTGCTGTAGCTAGGTTTTCTAATACTAGATTGAAGAGAAGTGGAGAGAGTGGACATCCTTGTCTTGTTCCTGAGTTAAGAGGAAATGGCTTTATTTTTTCACCATTAAGTATAATGCTGGCTGTAGGACTGTCATATACAGCCTTTATTGTATTGAGGAATGTTCCATGGATTCCTAATTTTTCCAAAACCTACATCAGAAAGGGTGTTGGATCTTGTCGAATGCTTTTTCTTCATCTATTGAGATAACCATGTGGTTCATATTCTTGCTCCTGTTGATGTGATGAATAATATTAATTGATTTGCGAATTTTGAACCAGCTTTGCATCCCTGAAATGAATCCTGTTTGATTGTGGTGGATGACTTCTCGCATGAATTGTTGAAGTCGATTGGCCAAAATTTTGTTGAGAAATTTTGCATCAATGTTCATCAAAGAAATGGGTCTATAGATCTCTTTCTTTAATGAGTCCCTGCCTGGTTTGGGGATGAGGGTTATGATGACTTCATAGAATGTGTTCAGTAGTGAACTTTTTCTTTCAATATCATTGAAGAGTTGGAGGAGTATTGGTGTGAGCTCTGCTTTGAAGGCCTTGTAGAATTCCGCTGTAAAACTATCTGATCCTGGACTTTTCTTAGCTGGGAGGTCTCTTATTGCTGTTTCTATTTCAATGCTAGATATGGGCATGTTAAGAAGGTTTAACTCATCTTGGTTTAGTTTTGGCATGTCAATATTTGCTAGGAAAAGTCCATTTCTGTCAAGTTCTCAAACTTATTATCATAAAGTTTTGAGAAGTACTTCCTTATAATGTTCTGAATCTTGGTTGTTTCCGTGGTGATGTTTCCATTCTCATCTCTGAGTTTATTTATTTGGGTGTGTTCTCTTCTTTTTCTGATAAGATTTGCTAAGGGTCTGTCAATTTCTTAATTTTTATGAAGAACCAACTCTTTTTTTTGTTTTTTCTTTCTATAGATTTTTTGGATTCTAATTCATTTAATTCTGATATAATTTTAATTATTTCTTTCTGTCTACTGGATTGGGGTTTATCTTGGTGGTCTTTTTCAAGGAGGTTTAGATGTGTCATTAAATTGTTGGTTTCAGATCTCTCCAATTTGTTGATGTAGGAGCTCAGAGCTATAAACTTGCCTCTGAGTACTGCCTTTGCTGTGTCCCAGAGGAGCTGGTAATTTGTGTGTTCATTTTTGTTGAATAGCATGAACATTTGAATTTCCTTTCTAATCTCTTCCATGACCCACTAGTGATTCAGCAATTTGTTGTTCAGCCTCCATGTGATACTGGACTATCTTTGGTTGCTTTTTGTGTTGAGTTCTTATTTATTTATTCCCTTGTGGTCGTAGAGAATGCAAGGTATAAGTTCAATGTTTCTGATTTTAGACATGTTTGCTTTGTGCCCTAAAATTTGGTCTATTTTAGAAAATGTTCCATGTGCTGCTGAGAAAAACGTGTATTCTGATGCTGCTGGGTGAAATATTCGGTAGATATCTGTTAAATCTAGTTGATCTATGCAGCTGTTTACATGTGCGGTTTCTCTGTTGAGTTTTTGCCGAGTTGATCTATCTAGTGGGGAGAGTGGTGTGTTAAAATCCCCAATAATTAATGTCTTTTAATCTATATGCGATTTGAGGGAATGTAGTGTTTCTTAGATAAATTTGTGTGCTCCATTGTTTGGTGAGTAGATATTTAGAATTGTAATATCCTCCTGAAGGAGAGATTCCTTACTTAGTATGTAGCGACCTTCTTTATCTCTTCTCCCGAATTTTAATTTGAAGTCTATTTTACCTGATATTAGGATTGCAACTTCCACCTGTTTATGGGGGCCGTTTGTTTGGTAGATTTTGTTCCAGCCTTTAACATTGAAAATGTGTTTGTTTTTACAGGCAAGATGTAACTCCTGAAGGCAGCAGATAGAAGGGTCTTGTTTTTAATCCAACTAGACAGTCTATGTCGCTTAATTGGAGAGTTCAGTCCGTTAACGTTAAGAGATAGGACTGAGAGGTATTTGGGAGTTCCTGCCATGTTATCCACCTTCTTGGGGGCTGTGAAAACTGGGTTCTTCCTAAGGTTCTTGGATTCTCAGTTTGGGTGCAGTTTCTTGGCCTTTGTTGCGGTCTTGTTGGTTTTCTATGTGTAGGACATCTTTAAGAATCTTTTGTAGGGATGGTTTGCTGGAGCTGTATTTTTTCCATTTTTCTTTGCTATGGAAGGTTTTTCTTTGGACTTCAGTTATGAAGGAGAGTTTAGCTGGGTACAGTATTCTTAGTTCGTAGTTGTTTGTTTTTAGGGCAGGCTCTTCTTGCTTTGATTGTCTCTGCTGAAAAATCTGAGGTGATTCTAATTGGTTTCATTTTATAGGTGATTAATCTTTTCTCCTTGCAACTTTAAGGATCTTTCCCTTGGTCTGAGTTGATCCTGTGTGGATTACAATGTGAAGGTGGGATGTCCTATTCTGGTCTGTTCTATTTGGAGTACTAAAAGCTTCTTGTATCTGAATAGGCCTAACTTTTTGCATGTTTGGGAAGTTCTCTGTTAGGATCCTGTTTAACAAATTTCCTAGGCCATTAACTTCTGTTTCTAGGTGCTCCTCTACACCCATTAGCCTTAGATTAGGCCTTCTGATGGTGTCTTCCAAGTGTTGGATAGATGTATCATATTTCTTGGACTTGTCTTGGATGGTTGTATGTTCTTTCTCTACAATATCTAGGCTGTCTTCAATCCCTGAGATTCGATCTTCTGCATGGTCTAACCTGCTGTCAAGACTTTCTACTTTATTTTTTATCTCTTTTCCTTCTAATTGGTCAGCTTTGATCACTTCAAATTCGTTGTTGAAGCTTTGTTTTAGATCTTGTATGAACTTCTTTACTTCCTTAATTTGGTGTTCAGTGTTTATTCTCAAATCACTTAGTTGATTGGTTATGGTATCCTTGGACTCCCATTGCTTGTGTTGGGTTCAATTCAGCATTCCCTTTGTGGTCTCCCTGACTTCCTTCAGCTCTTTGTTAATGGATTCCATGAATGCCTTTAGTGATCATTGTGTATTCTCTTCCTGCTCTCTCAATTCCTCTATTACTCTTTGATTAGCTTCCTCCCTTTCATGGGATTCCTGTAGTTCTCTTTTTAACCATACTTTTTCGTGTGAAATGATGTCAACATTTTTTAGAGTTATTAAGGCAGATGATTGTCTGAGTTGCATTTTTCTGAAGCCATATTAAGATGTAATAATAATCAAAAATAATATCACTCATTGATGTATATAAAACATGAGGCATTCTTTGTATAATTTCATGAAACTCTCGGAACACATCTAAAATATTGAGCTACATTCTTTTAACTAGAATATGTAACTCCTTCATCCAGAATAGAAAAGAATGTTACAGAATTGAAAAGTAGCCAATAAAATCTGAAAGCCTATTGTGAATGTGTTCTAGTAGGTAAGAGGACTTGTCAGTTTGAGGCCACTATTCTTTCTATATCTTTCTTTCTTCCCATGATTGAGAAATTGCAAGGAATTATATGAGTGTTAATTGCAGAGAATTTTCATCAAAAACATTGAGTGTATTTTGAATTCATAGAAGTTAAAATGTTGACAATGGAACTCTATTTCAATTTTCAGAAACCTTCTTAATGGAGAAGTATGAATACCTTGTTTTGTACTATGACAGCATATATTCCAGGAATTTCTATGACCAAACAATTTTGAGATTCCTATATCATGAATTTAGAAAAATCTGCCAATTAGTTAATGTACCAATTGGAGAATTGCAGCACTGTTCAGTGAGTCATGCAAAAGAAATGAAACTGCATGATTTGGAAGGTCACAGCTCTTCTGAAGAACGTTGGCTTACTGTCTGTTTAGAAAAACTTAGTAAGGTTTACTGACCAGATATCAAAATAAATTTTAGAATGATCCTTGTTTCTATTTCCTAAACTTCTCTGGTTTTAACTAAATAGACCTGGAAGAGGAAATAAATATACCACAGGAATACATGGATAGAAGTTATGATAATTAAAGTGAAATTAAAAACGACAATTGTCAAAACCATAACAAAGGCTTAAAAAAAATTAACAAAACTGATAAACCCTTAGCAAATCTGAGAGATGAGAGAGTGTGAGAGAAGAGTGACAGAGAGAGAGAATGTACCCAAATGAGTGAAACCAGAGATGAGATATTTATCCTCATGACAGAGTCAAGATACAGAAGAGGATAAGAGAATATTGGGAAAAGCCAGTAAAACAAAACACTGGACAAATAGCGTTTACAGGTTATTTCTGGAAGTCCTTCAAAGGACAACCCACTATAATCCTCTTAAAATCTTTCATGAAACAGTGAATGTTCACAATGAACTTGCTGGATGATGCCAGCATACTGCTTAACCAAAAACCTGATATGGATTCATTAATAAAAGAACTGTAGAAACATTTCTTGCTTGAATTTCAGTGCAAACTTTCTCAATAAACTTTGGGAGAGCTGATATGGAGAACTGATATAACCCATGAACTCTGGCCAAAGGGTAATCATGCCAGAGGGGAAAGTTGCTTCAATATATGCAAGCAAATCCATGTAATTCAGTACATCAGTTGGAAGTAGCACACGAATCACAAGATCATGCATATAGCTGTACTAAGGCATTTGTTATGATCCCATGCCACATTATTATGACAACTATGGAGAAAATAGAAACCAATGGAATATTCCTCAATATAATAAAGACTGCCTATGACAATCTGACTGTTCCCTTACACTAAATGTTGAAAGAAAAATACATTTCCACAAAAATTAGGAATGAGAGAGTAAATCCCTGCTCCCTAAAGCTCTTCAGTATACAATAGGAATTCCTAGCTGAACTAATACATTATTAGTTGAAGAGGGGAAGGGAAAAAACAAATTATTTAAATAGGGAACCCATTGTAACAATGAGATGTACAAGACGTTATGTTGGAAAACAAACTTTACAACTTTGAGGGGGGCAGAGGGGAGGAAAGGGATGGTAAGGGGAAACAAAAGGAGAAAGCAGCAATGCTTGATAATACCTTGCTTATGTTATTGTAACCCCTCTGTATTGTATTTTCACACACACATATGTGTGTGCGTGTGTGTGTTTGTGTGTGTGTGTGTGTGTGTGTGTGTGTGTGCATTCAACTGGAGAACTTTTGCATCGCAATAGTCAGAGGTAGCAAGATAAATACGAGTACAAATACCACCATTTGGGAGACAATCTATTCAACTCTAATTGTATGCAAGGGCGACAGAGTTCATAAAATTAAATTTCCTCAATAATAAATTCACGAATCCTCAAAGAGAGAACTGCCTGATAAATAAGTGGGCTAAAGACATAAGAGAAATTTCTCTGAAGAGGAAATAAGAATGACCAGTAGACACATGAAAAAATGTTCAACCTCCATAGCCATAATATAAATTCAAATCAAAACAACATTGAAATTCCACCTCACCCCAGTTGGAATGGCTATAATCAAGAACTCTAGTAACAACAAATGCCGAAAGGGTTGTGGCAAAAGGAAACCCTACTGTATTGTTGGTGGAAGTGTAAACTTTTTCAACCACTTTTGAAAGCAGTATGGAGGATCCTAAAAAGAATCCACATAGAGCTGCCCTATAACCCAGCAAATGATCACAAACAAGACGATACTAATCCTACAAGAACAAATTTAATGCAGCATTATTTACCATAGATAAGAAATGAAACCAACACAGATCCTCCTCTGTAGATGAAAAGATCAGGAAAATGTTGAATATCTATCTATATCTATCTATCTATCTATCTATCTATCTATCTATCTATCTATCTATCTATCTATCTATCTATCTATCTATCTATCTATCTATCTATCTATCTGTCTGTCTGTCTGTCTGTCTGTCTGTCTGTCTGTCTGTCTGTCTGTCTGTCTGTCTATCTATCTATCTAATGTATACACACACACAATGGAATTATATTACTCCATCAGAAAGCATTTGTTAGGAAATCGAAAGGCATTGGAAAATTATATTAAGTGAAGTAAGCCAGGCTCAAATAAACATATGTCCCATGGTTTCTCTTATTTGCTATTACTAGTATATGTCTGGGACACGCAAAAAAGTTCAAAAGCTATATACATTTGACAAGATAAAATGATGTTAAGTGAATTGAACCCCAAGATAGGGACCAAATGTTTTTGTTTTTTTTTTCCTACTTGGTAGTATTTCTAACACATTGCATTGTACCATGTGATTTTTTATGTTCCTCTCCCACAGTTTAACCCATGTTTTCACTGTGTTTAATGTTGGTGTCCTGCATCTTCTTTTATTTGGAGAGGGGAAGGGGAAAAAACAAAAATTTTAAATACAGCTACAAGTTGGTACATTCTAAGAATGAGGTGTACAAGAATGTTGAAAAACAATCTTTACAATTTAGGCTGGAGGTGGGAGGGAGGAGGGTAGATGGGGGGTTATGTGTGGATGTGGGAGGGAAGTAATGGTAGGGTAAAAACAAATGAAGCAAGATCAATGCTTAATAGGAAATGTACACATTACTCTGTCATGTAACTGTAACTCCTCTGTACAGTATTTTTAAAATAAAAATCTAAAAAAACCCAAATTCATTAATATGTTGTCTAGATTATCCAAGAGATTCTTCTGGGTATGAAATAAAAATAACCAATAGATGCATGCAGTAATATTTAATATCGTTGGCCAAAACTGAAATGCAAATAACTCCACTGTACATCAAAAATATTGTGTTTATCATTAGCATGAATTTATTTTTATGTATCTTTTTATTGTAAAAGTATTGTACGAAGAGTTTACAGTTACATGAGTAAGATAATGAGTACATTTTATCACGCATTATTGCCCCCTCCTTTGTTTTTCCCTACCATCGCTTCATTCCCCACCTCCCCATCCATTACCCCCACCGAATTTGTAAAGTTCATTTTCAACATAGAGCCCTTGAAATCTCCTTGTTACATTGGGTCAACCTGTATACCTATTTAAGTATTCTGTTTTTTCGCTTCCCCTTCCCAAATTAGAAAAATGTATATACAAGAGGCAGGACACTGGAATGAAATACAGTGAAAACAGGAGATATACCATTTGTCTGTGTTGGGGGGGAACATACCAAAGAAACAAAAAACACATATTACATTTTAAATACATTAAAAACAATAGCACAGAAAAAAAAACAAAAAAAGTGTGTATCTTCGTGTTCATTTCTTTTAACATTTATATATGTATACATATATTCACATATATATGTATAAATATGTTTATTTATTTATTTAGCTTCTGACTTTTTTGCTTGTCCTAACTTTATACTAGTTATTCCAAATAAAGGATACGATGGGACCTGTGCTTCTTTAGGCCTGGTTTACTTTACTAAATATAATTTTTTCCAAGTCTTTCCATTTTCTAACTAATGGGGTGGTCATTCTTTCTGATGAAGGCATAGAATTCATATAGGTATATATATATATATACATATATATATATATATACATATATATATATATGTATATATATATATATATATATATATATATATATATATATATATATATATATGCCACATTTTCTCTATCCATTCATTTGCCGAGTGGCTTCTGGCTTTGTTGCATATATAAGTTATGGTAAATAATTCTATGATATATACAGTTTTGTGATAGGCATAGTACGGTCTTGTTTGTGATCATTTAAGTAAATTACCAAAAGTGGAATTGATGGGTCATAGAGGAACTCTATTTGCAATCTTTTCAGGAAACTCCATATTACTTTTCAAAATGGTTGAACAAGTTTACATTCCCACCAACAATAAAGTAGGGTTCCCTTTTTTCCACATCCCCTCCAGATTATTTTTTTAAAATTATACTCATTCTAAACGGGGTGAGGTGGATCTCAATGTTGTTTTGATTTGCACTTCTTTTATGGCTAGTGAAGTTGTGCATTTCTTTATAGGTATATTGGCCTTTCTCATTTCTACTTCAGTGAAGTTTCTCTTTAAGTCTTTGGCCTACTTATTGACCATGCCATTCTTTCTTTCTTTCTTTCTTTCTTTCTTTCTTTCTTTCTTTCTTTCTTTCTTTCTTTCTTTCTTTCTTGCTATCTTTCTTTCTTTCTTTCTTCCTTCCTTCCTTCCTCCCTTCCTTCCTTCCTTCCTTCCTTCCTTCCTTCCTTCCTTCCTTCCTTCCTTCCTTCCTTTCTTTCTTTCTTCCTTTCTTTCTTTCTTTCTTTCTTTCTTTCTTTCTTTCTTTCTTTCTTTCTTTCTTTCTTTCTTTCTTTCTTTTTCTTTCTTTCTTCCTTTCTTTTTAATTTTATTATGAAAATACCGTACACATGGGTAACAATTACATGGGCAAGGTAATGACTACCTTTCTCATCAAGCATTGTTGCCTCCTCCTTTGTTTCAACTTTCCAGCCCTTCCCATTACCCCCCTGACCTCCCCCCAACCGTCAAACTCATAAAGTTCTTATTTCAACATAACGACTTGTACATCTCATTGCTGCAATGGGTCCACCTCTATTCCTATTTAAACGGTTTGCTTTTGCCCTTCCCCTTCACAAATTACACCAATATCAAATATAATGAAAGCGGGGTTCATACTGTGGGGGAGGCACATACAAAACAACATAAAAATCATCTTATAAATATTTTAGAAAAAATCGCAAGAAAGAGAAAAATATTGAATACTTATCTTGGGGTTCATTTCAACTAACATCAAATTATCTGACCTTTTCTGCTTATCTCAGAGATATACAATATTGCAAATAAGGGAAACCAGAGGACCTTTGTTTATTTGGGCCTGGCTTGCTTCCCTTCATATAATCTTTTCCAAGACTTTCCATTTCCTAATAAATGGAACAATGTCATTCCTTCTGATAGAGACATAGAATTCCATTGTGTATTGTATATACCACATTTTCTTGATCCATTCATCTTCTGAGGGGCATCTGTGTTAGCTATGATAAATAATGCTGCAATAAACATAGGTATGCTGGTAGATTAATATGATCTTGTTTGTGATCATGTGGGTAAATGCTCAAAAGTGGGATTTCTCAGTAATAGGGGAGCTCTATGTGTAGTCTGTTGAGGATCCTCCATACTACTTTCGAAACAACTGCCCAATAAATAAGTGGGCTAAAGATTTAGAGAGAAACTTCTCCGAAGAGGAAAGAAGGATGGCCAATAGACACATGAAGAACTGCTCAACCTCTCTAGCCATAAAAGATATGCAAATCAAAACAACACTGAGATTCCACCTCACCCCAGTTAGAATGGCTATAATCAAGATGTATAATAACAACAGATGCTGGAGGGGATGTGGACAGAAGGGAACCCTACTGCATTGTTGTTGGAATGTAACTTTGTTCACCGACTTTGGTAAGACAGTTGTTTCTTTGAGGACTTGTTTGGAGTATTTAGTTTCTTGAGTTCTAAGTATATTTAGATATGAGACCCTTGTCCATTGAATGGCTAGTAAAGAGCTTCTCACTATCTGTGGGCCTTCTATTGATCTTGCCCTCTATGTCCTTTGCCATGCAGAAGCTCTGAAGTTTCAATCACCATGAAGTTCTATACATGAAATCTGATAAGAAATATGAGTTTGTTTTATGGTTGTAAGACACATTACTGAAGTGACACATCTTCAAGTCTCTTTGGATTATTTTCTTTAAATTTGGTAAGATATTTGTTCAACCCAAAATTCAAGTGTACTGTTTTGAATACAATGGCTAATAATTATTCTTTCCTCACAGTTGAGTTTTGTGAATGTAACCTTAACTTCTTTATCCTCTTTGATGTAACTTGTATTTAATTTAGTATGTTTCATATTAGTGATGTCTCTTTTAAGATTTTAATCTATTATCCTACCTGTTATGATCATCTGTTTTTCTTGAATGTGGCTAGTAATATACAAATACCTAATAAGGAAAAAAGAATCGATGTTTCTAATAGTAATGGTTAGATATTAGCTATCTCAGGTAGCAAATGCATCCTTCCTACCCTACAAGTTTGCTAATATAAAGCAAAGGAACTTCCTTGCATTAACATCAAGTTTGACTACAAATTTGAAACAACTTTCAGGAATAAAAGAATGTAAATGAAAACTACACTAAGATTCGTAGTGATTCCTGTTTAAAAAAAAAGGAAATCATATCAGAGCGGCACATATGTGACCAAATGGAAATGCTGCTAGTCTGTTGTATTAATGTAGACAGGTTCAACAACCTTGGAAATAATTCTGGAGGTTCCTAATATATTAAAAACAGAGCTCCTCTATAAATCAGCAATCCTATTTCTTTGCATGAACCCAAAGAATCACATACTAGGACACAATAAACATACCAAAATGACTATGACTATTGCTATAATTACTTAATAAAGCTAAGGTCTGAAGCAAACACTGGTAGAACAGTCCCCTTTGGGATATTGCATATACCATTTCTTGAAATGTTTAGTTATTAGAGGTCAAATGGGTTGGAGTAGATTATGGTAATGAGGAAGATGTTACAAAAGACTGCTACTTATTGCTCGAATTTGTCAGCTTTTTTCTTCTTATAAAAATCTAATTATTTTGTCTGTCGTTGGGCCTGAACTCTGGGCCTCGGCACTGGCCTTCAATACTTCAGCTCAAGGCTAGCTCTCTATGAGTTGAGCCACAACACGACTTCCTATATTTTCACCTATTGTGGTGCTACGCAATCAAGCCCAGAGCCTCATGCATGCTTGGCAAAAACTCTAAAATTAAGGCACTTTCCCAGCCTAAAAAATTTATTCTTGAGTCCAACATATAACAATTTTACCAAATGATCAATTATGCTGTTCACATATTTTAGTTTGATTTCACAACCTAGTGTCTGATTAAAGCAATTTAGTTATACTCACACACACACACACACACACACACACACACACACACACACACACACACACACACACACACACACACAAGAAACACACATTGCCCCACCAAAAATTCACACTGAAAGAATGAATAGTGGGACATACACAGCAACAAACGAATGTTTTTTTGTCTTTCATGCTAATGTTTCTAACATATTTATAAGATGATTTCTTTGTTGCTTTTATGTCTCTCTCCCATTAAAAACCCTGCTTTCACTGTATTTGATGTTAGTATAATTTGTGGAGGGGAAGGGAAACAACAAATCATTTAAATAGGGATACAAGTGGACCCATTGCAACAATGAGATGTACAACTTTTGTGGGAGGAAGGTGAATCGGGTGAGGAGAGAGGAGGGTATGAGAAGGGGAAGTGAAGGGGAAACAAAGGCGGAAGCAAAAATGCTTGATAAGAAATATACTCGTTATCTTGCCCATGTAATTGAAACGGTATTTTGACAATTAAAAAAATGCCTAGGGGGTGACATTGTCCAAAGAGTAATGCAATCATTACCTGAATTATATAACTGTAACATCCCTGTCCATCACTTTTATAATAACAATAAAAATAATGTTAAAAACATAATCAAATTCTAGTGGGGATATAAATTTTAAAAAAATGAATAGAATATGCATCATGTTACTAACACAAGTTGCTCCATGAAGGAATCGCAGCCTCAAAAATATTTCATTCATTCCTCACATCTTCCTGTGCCTTGAATGATTTACACCAAACTCATTCAACTGTAGAAGACCAATTAATACGAATGAACACTGAAAAATAACAAAAGACGATACACTTTAATTACATTTGAGCTATTGTAAGATTTAGAACTAATAGATTTGTGCATATACTTGAAGCAACACAGTCCAATGAAGACTGATGCTGACTTTTGACAATTTTTCCATTGAAGGAATTTGCATTTAGGTTGTGGCTGGGTTTCACAGTAGTTCATTGTCTAATTGGACAGTGTATACACAACCATTACGAAAAAAATACTTGATTGCTATCATCATTTTGAACATTAGATTATTTATGTACAAAGAACATGATTTGAAAATTATCATACCACCACCACTGTGCAACTCTCTGTATGGAACATGTGAAATTACATTGAGATATCAAATATCCTAATTTGGTGTTTCATAGTGTAAGAAGTACACAGAAAAGGAAGCATCCTCTTCATGGGCAAAACTTAATAAAATGAATGGAATAGTGTTTACCATAAAGCAAAGCATGCATACATTTTGATAATTTTCTTAACAATTCCTAATATAATAAAATATTCTTGCTAAGTTGAAATATATGATTTTAACCAAGTCAGAAATATCCGCTGGTGTTTGTGTCTTCAACAACTATTTAAGAATAATTATCTGTATACTTACATATAAAATCATATATATTCATAGTAAATTGGATAGACTTAGTAGAGAAAATTAAAAAAAAAAAGCTTCCTCTGAATCCATTCAGCATATAGTTATTTAAATTGCAGTTGAGTCAATGAAAATCAGGTTAAAATCATGGGTTAAATGTTCAAATGGGTGTATTTTGACAAATTCAATTAAGTCCTATATACATGCTGGGCATTTATTTAAAAATAAAATAATATCAAATGTATTTCTCTAGTTTGGAAATAAATAACCTGATTATGAATGGGTAGATCTAAAGGTACATTAAATTAGAAAATGACACTGGCAAATATATTCAAATAATTAGGTGCTCTGTTCAACTTATTGATCCATGAAAAATTTATAATTGTCAAATGAGAAAATGAAGAGTAATTCTCAGACAGTGTCTTCCTCAACGAGTCACCAGGGGTTTCCTCCCTTTGTTTCTATGATATAGTTCCACTTAGAATCTTTTTCTCACACTACAAAATTATAAATAGTATACTTCAGTAAGGTGATCATGATCATGTGAATATTCTTCACTCAATACAATTTTGTTTATCTTTTATATAGTATAGACATTTATTTAAAATACAGATAATTTTTTTTCAAAAATATATGAACAATATTTCATTGATTCTAATATGATATAAGGATTGATCAGAGAAAACCAGAAAAATATTTCCATGTTTACTTGGACATTCCCATTGAGTTGATGAGTAAATTTGAAAAGTGTAAAGAGTTTAAAATGTAGGAATATGTAGATATTCCCTCTTGAAAATAGAAATTGTTCAACCAAGAATGAGAAGAATTTTTGTTATACTCATTGCATTTAAAATCTTCTGGTGATAGTGGTCATCACCCCACATGGATTGTTTGTCTTTAATTAGAGAATCAGGGGTCAGTAAAAAAAAGGTGCTGAACATTAGGAAGGAAGAAGTTTATTGAGAACAGCACACTTGTTAGACATTTTATATAGTTTGTTTATTTTCTTCTCACCCAGGTACATGAGATCCTGGTGAAAACTGCATTTCAGTTGCCTGTTGTGACAGTATTTCATTGTGTTCCCAAATTTTGGCGCTACAATATACCCAACCATAATTGCTATGTAAGATACAGATATTCATTTTAGATGCTAGATGAGGCTTGAGTTCAGGCACTTTGCTGTCCTATGTTACTTTGGGAAGGATTGAAGAGTATTGAAGAAACTAAACTATTACCATGAAACAGCGAACTAAAAAGTAATTACAAATAGTTGTAAAGCTTCAAGAAGAAAATTTAAAAAATGCCTCTTTTAGAAATTTTTTGTTCACTTTGGTTAGAATTGCTAGACATCAAGTGATAGGATGATAGGATTTAAAGATTTACACTTGTAAGGATAAAATTTTAGAGCAAAATATTCAATGCATGAACATGGAAGATAAAGGTATCATCATTATTTAAAGAGAGATTTATGCATGAAACAAATTGTTTAAATAGGATACAGGTGGAACCACTGCAAAAATGAGATTGTTGTACAAGATTTTATGTCAAAAAACGAACTTTACAACTTTGGCCCCTGGGATGGGGGTTGGTGGTCTGGGGCTAACAAGGAGCAGAAGGGAGATGGGAAGGGATGGAATGGAAAACAAAGGAGGAGGCAACAATGCTTAATAAGAAATGTACCATTACCTTGCTCATGTAATAGTAACCCATCTGTACAGTATTTTCCCAATAAAAAAAATGGAAAACTAAAGTAGCTTCTTATATTAAACTCCGTCATCCTAGGAGAAAGGACATTGCCATGTTACCAAGTGTTGATTACACGAGCAGGTTAATAATCATCAAAGATTGCAAAGGTCTAAAGGGGCTATGTTATTGTAGGACTTGTACTAGAAATGAAGCTTAAATATACTTTCATTTTTAAACTTTTGTTCCATTGAACATAGCATATGCTTATTGGTTTAATTCCATGGAACTGCATGGTGAACATTGAGAGGACACAGCCAAATTTGCAGAAATGTCAACATGATTCTCTGAAACCAATTTTCTCATATAGAGAAATTGAACATTTTATAATTTGATGACTGAAGTTTGTTTCTAGATTGTGTATTACAGGATTAAAAAATTGAAACTTACTCCACAAAATTCTGAATCACACACTGTGGACCAGTAGATCTATGAAGGTCCCTTTACCAGTATCATGTCGTTTACCCAAAGTATAGCACAGTCTAGAAATTTGAATAACAGCAGGAAGTCTGACTTATCAAGTCCTTATGAAAGAATTAATGTGTAAATGAGGGGAAAGTGAGGGAATATTTAGACTCACTTTCAAAGCTTTCAAATGTACTTCCACAGGGAGAAAACATTTTAATTATGTCGTTAGTTGCTTGGCGTTACAGAAAAATATAGGGAATAGAATAGGACACTGAACCTGTGAGAAACCAAGCCACTGACTTTCAAGATCCTTAAGACCAAGTATGTTTTTTTTAATGTATGAGACGGTAGTGAAAAATATTAGCTAGAACACACTAGGACATTGAAAATAAATCGAACCTATCTATGTGTGTCAATGTAAACAGACAAGTAGAGCAGGAAACCTTAAGCTTCATTTCTAGCACAAGTCCTACAATAACATAGCCCCTTTAGACCTTTGCAATCTTTGATGATTATTTCCCTGCTTGTGTAATCAACACTTGGTAACATAGCAATGTCCTTTCTCCTAGGATAATGGAGTTTAATATAAGAAGCTACTTTAGTTTTCCATTTTTTTATTGGGAAGTAGATGAGTAGGTGTCACAACAGCAGCAGTGGTCACTTGCTTGCAGTATGCCTTCAGGATGGGGCTACAGTGACTATATCATTGATAGAACAATAATATCTTTGTCATGATTACTCCGTTTATTGAATATCATCAAACCAAGTCAATATCTAAGCAAGTCAATGCTCCCCTGCAGGTACAAATGATAAAAACAAAGGTAGCACAGCATGCTCTATTTTTTCCCTTTTAGAGTTACTGAGAACTCTGCTATTGTTAAGTAGAATTGTACATGCAGTGGCTTTCCTACACTTTCGAACTCACATATAAAAAGATCGCACTGCTTATATCTATTTGATGTATCTACCCTTCTGTCTGATTTGATTGGTGCACTAATTGCCAGTGCAGGTTTTATTTTTATGGCATTTTTCATAAGAACAGTAAATATGAAATTCATATATTATAAATTAGACCTAAAACTGTGTGCATATAGGGCAATAGAAGACTACTTCATAGTGACCCCTCAAATTTCTTGATCACCTACTGAAGACATGTACTCATATGCAGAAGGTTTTATCACTATCATGTCATTTATCCAATCCTTAAGATGCTCTTCCACTGGACTAAGAGGCAGCAGAAACTACTTCAGTTCCTTTAAAAAATTATTGTAAAAATAGTGTACAGAGGCGTTACAATTACATGAGTAAGCTAATAAGTACATTTCCTGTCGAGCATTTTCACCTCCTCCTTTGTTTTTCCACTAAATCCCTTGCCTCCCCACTTCCTCAGCTCCCCCACACCCCTAAATTGTAAAGTTGCTTTTCAATATAATGTCTTATACATCTCATTGTTACAATGCATCAACCAGTATCCTGTTCCAGCATTTGTTATATCTCTTCCCTACACAAATTAGAAAAATGTATATAAAAGACGCAGGGCACTGTAATCAAATACAGTGAAAACAGGGGTTATAACTTGAGGGGAAGAACATACAAGAGAAACAAATAAATCACCTAGAACAATTTAGAATTATTAAAAACAATAGCAAGAATGTAGAAACAAGTTGTGTCCCTATCTAGGGATTCATTTCATTTATCATCTTCTTGTATGGTCATATGTACATAGCTTTTGGACTTTTCAACCTCTCCTCGATTTATACAATTTATTGTAAATAAGGGAAACCATGGGACCCATGTTTCTTTGGGCCAGGCTTACTTCACTTAATACATAATTATTTTTCTAAGTCTTTCCATTTCCTAACAAATGGGGTGATGTCATTCTTTCTGATGCAGGTATTGAATTCATTTCTAAATGAGGATTAGAAGGATATATGTGGGGAGTGTGAGGAATAGTGACTGTTGTGAATTAACGAGTTTTGTCCAGTCTTGAATAAAAGTAATTGTTTACAACGTAAGTGTCTTCAGAAAGGGACTATTAGATGAGAAATATATTTCACTGTGTAGATAGTAAATATAGTGTAGAAACTGTGTCTAATCTTATTACAAAGAGGTAAATTTTAGCACCCTTTTAGAGGTATATCTTTTCTCATAATACAATGGTTAAAAATGAAAAACACTGGCTATCAATGTAATCTCACTTAAATTAATGCTGTCCAAATGAAAGATGATTTTCCTACACTATCTTCAATATTTTGTGAATATGGTTATTGATTTTACATCTACATGTCTCTGATAATATTCCTTTTCCTTCCTCATTTATATCTAGATTTCATCTTCAGGAGGAAGCAACATCAAAGTGGACTGGAACACTTCATTGCAAATTTTCTCTTCGGAGATGCTGTGAAATTTCTTCGATGTTGTTTAAATACCTGTGCATAAATTTTAAGTTACTACTATGGTATATTATTAGAGAAGTGTAAGAACAGCTGAGCGCCAGTGGCTCAGGCCTGTAAGCCTAAGTACTCAGGAATGTGAGATCTGAGGACAAGGTTCAAAGCCAGCATGTGCAGTAAAGTCCATGAGAGTTTTTCTTTAAATGACCACCAGAAAACTGAAAATGGTGGTCTCTCTCAAGGGGCAGATTTCAAGCTTTGAGCTAAAGTGTGCAGAGACAATACCCAAGTTCACAGTACAAACTCCAAGACAGACAAAAAAAAGACAGAAGGGAAGCATTTGCAATATTTCTGTGTAACATGGAAAGGCTAGAAAGCATAGTGTTTGGCAGAAGTGTTTCAAATTACTCACTGCCTTATGATGAGATGACAATTTTGCAGGAATTGTATAGAGAGCTTTGCAGAAGTTCAGAATTTATTAATTCAAAATTTTCCTTCAAAAACATCTCAATCTCATTACAAGTTTCAATGTGAGGCAGAATGTGTGATATTAATGGCCTTTTCTTATATATACGTTGATTCTTAACAATGTGCATGTACTATCAAGAGTCTTCCATGAACATCTTACTGACAGTAGATATTTAACAATGTACAAAGTAATCTTTGGGAATATT
The DNA here is from genome assembly GCF_024711535.1 of Dipodomys merriami. Taxonomy (NCBI): domain Eukaryota; kingdom Metazoa; phylum Chordata; class Mammalia; order Rodentia; family Heteromyidae; genus Dipodomys; species Dipodomys merriami. Next base: position 980,918 of record NW_027203159.1, on the reverse strand, counting down.
GAGATACCAACATGGAATTTGGAATTAAGTCTCTCCTGAGAATGCAAAAGTTATATCCCTGTTTGTCCTGCAATGACTGGGACATGAGTTACAAAGAATTGTCAAGGCAGCTATAAAAGAATCAGCTTTTTTCTGATCTTAGTGGGAATCAAGAATCTTGACTATTTTACACAATGAATAATTGTGCCTAAATGGAGATTTTCAATCAAAAACAATGTGGGATTGAAGCGCAAACAAACTATAAGCGAGTCTTTCAGGAGCACCTTGGATTTAGCCAAGTGCTAATGACTTAGGACGCCTAGGTTGTTGGATGAAGAAAGCAACCTGAGGAAAGGACTGTTTCCTAAATTCTAAATGTAGGTTGACCCCTCACAATAGTTACATTTGTCTGGGAAAAATATGTTCCATTTCATTTATCAATAATCTAGAATATAATAAAAATATAAAAAAAACTAAAATAATATGTGGTTCCTACTACAAATTCCCCATTAATTTCTGTGTTCCAAAAAAGAATGGGTAGGAATATTTTACAGATTTTTTAAACCACCTAAATTTGCAACGTATTTCTCAAGACACAAGATTCTGAATCATCTCCATATTTTTTCATGTGTCATCTAATGTGCAGAAGAAATCTGTAACTTCTTCCCATTGTCTGTGAAAGGGAAAAAAATAGATTCTTGCAGGAGTATAAACAACCGACATTTATTAGATTTGGAGGACATATTTTGTACAGAGAATCTGTACATCGTTTAAGAAATTTTCCGCTATATTACTAAAATGTTCTGGGAAGATTAATCTGTAATTATGGATTGTAACTCAAGATCAGTTCATGAAATGATATCGAATGAATGTTTTTTTCTACTTGTGTATAAATTGTCACAAATATTTATGTACCCTCCACCAATTTTTAGTTCATTTGACATTCCTCGTCCACAACATTCCTATTGCTACATAGAATAAACTTTCGAGTATATTTTAGGAAGATCTCCCTTGCCAAATAATATTTATTACTGGTTAGATTCCTATGTAATCAAAAGAGTTGAGGTATTTGACTACAGATGAGGAAGTTTCACATAGGAGAGTCTTGCTTACATTTATGATACGTGTAAAAATGTGAGGGTTTCATCGGAGCATATTTGAGCACCAGAACGTCCTGGTTTGCAATTTCAAATGACTCTTTGGATTCCTACACAAATATTTGAACAAAAACGATTACAACATTAACTTGTCAATGTTGCTTTGAAACCTGGTGACCTAGGGAAACCTTTGCGCTTTTAGGAACGTCAAAAAATCAGAACTATTTTCACGTGTATGTTTATGTAATACAAACCCATCAACTTTAGTATCTACATGTAAACTTATGAGAATTGAGAAGAGTGTATGCATCAATACTCTTCTTCCTAATGGAATCTTGTCATGGTATTGTACAGAGGGGTTTGAATTACATATGTAAGCAATAAATGAGTATTTGTCTCATCATGTTTTTACCCATCATTCACTTTTACTGTTTTTTGGCTTAAAATCACTATCCTCTCCCAGCAGGTGTAATGTTTATTCCCAACATGTAGTTTTGTTGGAATTGTTCTTGTATTGTTCACCCATTATCCTATTTCTCAGATTTGGTAGTTGCCCATCCCATGCCTAATTCTCATTAACTTACATGGAATACATGTGCACAAAATCAAATACAGTGACAACATTGTAGAAAGCATAGGAAAATAAAGGAAAAAGGCAAGTACAGAGAAATACCTTCACATAGAACATTTTTAAAAATCAAGAAAGAGAAACCAACTGATTTTGTATTTCAGTTTATTTTGTTTAGCTAATATTGTATGGTCATATGTATATTACTATTAAGCTATTGTAATCCTCTGCTAGGATTAAAATGGACATATACCATTTCTTAGAAATAAGAGATACCATAGAGCCTCTTTGTTTGATTCTAGCCCCTTTACTTTATGTTATATATTTAAGTTTCTCCATTTCCTTACAAATGGCACTATGCCCCATTATTTCTAATAGAAAATAGAATTCCATTGTGTTTAGGAGCTGGGAAGGTGGCTCAGTGGTAGAGAGCTTGCCTTGCATGCCGGAGGCCCTGGGTTCGATTCCTCAGGACCACATAAGCAAAAAAAAAAAAAAAGAAATGAAAGAAAAAAAAAGAATTCCATTGTGTTTATACCCCACATTTTCTGATCCAATAATCTACTCTCAGTCACTTTGCCATTCTAATGGAATGTGGTGGAATTTCAGTGTTGACTTTATTTGGCTTGGTTTTATTGTCAGACACATTGAGCATTTCTTCATATGTCCTTTGGCCATTGTCAATTAGCCATCAGTGAAGTCTCTCTTTAAATATTTAACTTCTTTTCATAGAGTGGGGTTATTGTTCAGGGTTTTTTTGGGGGGATAATTGACTTGTTGAATTTTGATTATATTTCAGCTCTAAGACCCTTTTTATCTTTCTTGGCTAGTGAAGATCTTCTCCCAGTCTTTTGGCTTTTTATTTACCTACTTAGTTATGTCCTTTGTTATAAAGAATCTGTTCAGGTTGAAGAAATATAGGTGGTCTAACGTTTCTTTGACTTGATGCATTAGTGCATTTGCAATGAGAAAGTTTCAATCTGTTCTACGAGACCTAGTATCTCTCTATTTCTTCGATTCTGAGTGATTTGTTTAACCTCGAGGTCTGACTCATTAGGAACGTGTTCTGATACAGGATGATGTATAATCTAACTTTCAGCTTTTATACGAATTTATTGAGTATTACAACACTATTTATTGAATATTGTTTTTGTCTTACTGCATTTAACCTGCTTATATTTAACTTACCTTATGAAGAGTCACAATTTTTTCCTTTGTACTGGCATTTAAAATTGTTATGTATCCAGGTCATCCAAAGAGGATTGCAAGAACTAAATTGCTATGTATATCTGAACAAGAAGATTAGGGTAAGAAAAATTAGGGTAAAAAAAACCCCATGAAACATGAGGTTTATCATGGTTGGTAATTAAAAAAAAATATTATGTAGGGGCTGGGAAGGTGGCTCAGTGGTAGAGCACTTGCCTTGCATGCATGAGGCCCTGGGTTCAATTCCCCAGCACCACATAAGCAAAAAGAAAAAAGCCAGAAGTGGTGCTGTGGCTCAAGTGGTAGAGCGCTAGCCTTGAGCTGTAGAGCTGAGGGACAGTGCCCAGGCCCAGAGTTCAGGCCCCTCGACTGGATCCAAAAAAACAAACAAACAAACAAAAAAATACTATGTAAAACTGATTCTTTTTACTTGTCTTTTTCCTTTATTTTTCATAGGGTTTCCCCCTTCTTGTCTTTATATTTGAATTTGGTAGCCTATGGACTATATAATCTTTAATGTGATTAGGGCAAAGAAGAGGAATCAAAAAATTTTGAGATAGAGGACAACGGGTGAACCAATGCCACAAAATTCCTCACAAGACAATATGTTGGAAATGGCATTTCCAACAAGGGCGGTGGAGTTTTGAAGTAGAATAAAGTGTAAGAAAAAATGAGGGCTAAGTAACACGTGACAAGAAAACGAGGCCCTTCCGTACATATGTAATTATAATCAATCTGTACACTCAGGTTTTCCTGAGTCTACAGATTCTAAACTATCCTTCCCAAATTAATGTTGAATTCATTCTTGCTCACAATTTCTGGATAAAAACCAAGAAACACTTGCAATTATACAATAGGTGCACAAATAAGCCCATACAAAGAAACCCTCCCATTTCAACACGAATAATAAATATGAGCCACATTCTCACATCTTTAACTTCCTCATCTGTACCCAAAAGATTCAACTCTATGTCTTGCATAGGAGTCTTAACAACAATTTTTACAAAGTGGATCTTCTTAAAATATCCTTCAAAAATTATTCCATTTTGCATGAGGAATGTTTTGGACCACAGTGCCAAGTCTACTATAAGTATGTGGAGGCATATATATGTGGGGAAAATTACACACGAATTGAATATGAACATAGTAATGAAATATGGTTCCAGAAAAGTGTTTTTATTACACTCTACAGATACAGTCCACTCTTTCTTGGAACATTTTAGAATGCCAAAGTTGCATATCTTCATGCCGTAAAAAACAAAACAAAAACACATTTTTAGCACAAAATCATGCTATCTTCACAAACTGCACTTTGTCCCCTCAAAAGAATAAGTTTTGAATGGTATTTTGTGTTCACATACATTATGTGTTCTTTTCTGCCACATATTTGGAAAGAACTCCCAGAATCCTTGTTTAGATGAGATTATACTTGGAAATCAATGAGATGGATGAGAAGCTTTATAGTAAGAATTATACTTCAGAATGTTGATTGAAAAATCCCTTTGAAATTTTAATGGCCATTTTATTTGGGAATACATATTTGGTATAAGATTTTTATAAGAGGACTAATACCATTACAGTTTTTATGTATTCATTATACCAATATATCCAATTATATCAATATATGAAATGGAAGATGATATTCACAGGCAAACGTAAGAACAATGAATTATGATTTGTTCTCTATTGGGAAACAAATGTAGATTTTGATGTAATTATTGGAGTTTCTATATTCCAACATTATCATGTCTATGTGGATAGTGACATGGTGAATTCCAATAAGGACATAAACACCCGGCTTTGCTTCTGTATTCAAGATAAGGGCCACTAGAGATTGAATTGGTAGTAGAAGTTAAAATGAATTCATTTGGTTGAGTGAGCATCACAATATATTAATAAATGTAAAATGTAAATGAAACAATGAGAAATGGTTTGAACTCATGGTTTGTTCATAGAATGTTTCCTGCAAAGAAATAGAAAAAATATTATTTTACTTTCTGTGGAGAACACTAGAATATATATATTTGTACTTTGCATATAAACAAGAACTTCACTTGCAGGTCGAGAGATATTCAAAACCTAATGAGAGCACATCATCAGCTATTTTCAAAAAAATTCTTGCTTACTTCCACGTCCCTTTCCATTGAAATTTGATCGTTGTATACAAACCTCACAAATTACACTTGGACACTCTCTGCCTCAACACATTCAAACTTCATTGCACATTTGAAATATGACGCTAGCCAATCTGATACTTCAGCGATTATTTTCCAGTTCTTCAAAATTTACTCTGTCACCCATTCAGGCTCAGCCATATCTTGGCACAGTTTCTGAACGAGATTTCTTGTAATATAACCATGGATGTATCATGCATCCAGAAAAATAGGAAGAAAATCCATAGTGGTTAATTAGCCTTTAAGACAAATATGCATGTCACCTTTCAGTATGAACATTGAAACATTGGACTTTAAAATGAACATAGAAAATTTCCATTAACTAAGTGTAACGTTCCTACATTAACAATGCTTTCTCAAATATGTATGGTTATGAGAATTAAATGCCAGGGACATACCAATGTTTGGAAAATATCACTTGTATCGAGCTTAGGGATCAATCGAAGACACATGAAAAAATCCATGATAACCTGTTATTAATTTTTGTCATGACTGAGCAAAATCAAGAATTGAAGGCAGGAAAAATACCCTCACTTTTCAATTACACAAAACATAGTAATGTGCCCAGCATCGACTTATAGGTGTTGAAACAGAGTAGGAAAATATGTACAACATTTTTGTTTGCACACACACAGACACAAAATTTGCATCTACAAATGGACAGGTAAAACAAATATCTGATTACAGACATAAATCAGCTCACACACACATATAAATATATATAAATATACATATATATTTGCATATATGTGTGTGTGTGTGTGTGTGTGTGTGTGTGTGTGTGTGTGTGTCTGCCTATAATGGCAAAGCTAGCGTTGTATAAATCTTGAAGAGACAAATCAACAAGTAGCCTGGTCTCCTACACTGTCACAGATTCTCATGAATTTTCAGGTTCTTTACTCTTATCTACTGTTTACATCCAGAGAAATTATAATTCCATAAGTAAGACATTTTTGCATAAGGGAAGAGAATTAGTAATCCCATTGGGTCACATTATGTGTTCTAATAACCAATGAAGTAAGGAAATATCACTGCCCCATTAAACATCACTCTAAAATTCATAGAGAAAATACATGATATTATGAGTAGGGAGTGAATAAAATCTACCTGGTTCTTATGTGGAAGGAAAAAATTCAGAGATTTTGGAAATATCAGGGAGTATGGGACATTGTTGATGCATATTACATTACATTCCTGTCTTTGGTTATTGTTCTTGTTGGTCATTGGGATTGAACTTTGGGCTTGGGCATGGTCTCTGAGCTCTTCAGAGCTCAAATTTTGTACCACTTGAGCTAGAGAGACACTCCCAGTTTTTAGATGGTTAATTGTTGATGAGAGTTTGACAAATATTCCTGAGATCTGATCCTCAGATTTCAGCCTGTTATAGGTCCCTAAGCAACCTGTAACAGGTTTCTTTTCTCTGTTATCCAGAGTGCGCTGAAGATTTTTGAGCGTCTTTGTTCCCAATATTCATGCACACGGCAGGTCTATGAGTAACCATGGTTTTCCTTAAGGAGAATGCTCTCTATACTATCGAATTCGAAGGAATTAATTCCAGAAATGAATCTGAAAAAAAAATCTTTCACTTCATTAATCTATAATTACATCCTTATGTGTCAGACACGTGAGATGCAAGAATTAACATTATCAGGTGGCCTGGCTCAAGTGTGGTTTTCTACCTCAGAATTGTTTAGCAAGACATATTCATTTTCCTCTGCATGACAGAGGATGAGAAACACCCTAACCCAAAGAATCAATATATTCTGTTGATCAAACACTAAATTAATAGGTTCAATTTGTAAACAGGATGAGTTTTAGTCCTCGCTATAATCTTCATGAATTAGCAAATTATCACCAGATAAAAGGGTGAATTTATCTATTACTATTACTCATCCTCAGCAAAATCTTTACCATATAAACTGCCAATTCATCCTTCACATAATAATATAATATGTTTGACATACAACAGACAATTGAAGACAAATACTTAGTATGCTTACTACCTTTCCACAGGAAGAATATATGAGGACTGACTGTGATGACAGGCTCACATAAATTCTCCTTGGTCTTACGTTGAATGCGTTTTTTTTTTTTAAATTTTTCTAGACTGATCAGATGAGAAAATTCTTAACATTATCAATATATCTAGAATCTATTGTCTCAGTTATAAAAAGAAAGAGGTCTCATATCGGCAAGCAAGACTAATTACATGATTCAAAATTAAATAAAGGCTCATGAAGAATTCCAAGAAAAGCCAATTACTCTTCACTTTTTAATGTTTGCCATCTTACCATGTCAGAGAGCCTTGATGTTTTCAAATTCCAGAAAATCAAAAATATAATCTATTTTGTGACTCTAGAAGGACAAGTTCATTCTAGCAATTAAAATTCTTTCAACATTGTCATAACTACTCACAAAGAGATAGCATAACTTTTGTAGTTGCACAGCTAATTTTGAATTTCCAATCTATACCATACCAATGTATATTTATACTTCATACAGGAATGTGAAAGATGAAATCCATGTATGAGTTGCTGCTAAAATATACTTCTAAATACATTTTATTAATATGTATCTTTGCAAAGTGCAAATTGTAAATCATCTCAAGAATCTCCTCAATATTTTATACTAATTTGTGGAGAAAATTTAAATCAGATAGACATTCGTATAATATTCTTTAATGAATTTCAGAAGGAAGACATGGTAACCCTCCCGTAAGTCTGTACATTTATCAATTACCAGTGGAAGATACTTCCATTTACACTATCATAATTGATGTGATGAGTGAATCCTGAATTCATGAAAATTGTTATAAAAATGTTGGCCCAACATAATACTGTTATGTATGGCTTCCCGGATTTAAATTGATTATAACAGAATGAAAAGAACATTCAGATAAGCTAATTCTGATTTAAAGTAATTTGGGTGATTACAATCTTATTGGTCCTAGTGAAACTATACTTGACTTTTGCCACCAATTACAGAGAGCAATCCAAACTTCATTCGTAGTGAGCACAATATATGGGTATATGGAACAGAGTTTGTTATTCATTTGTTCATTTATCCTATTTCTTTACTTTGAATATTATCAGAAAATAGGACATCACAAGAAAATTATTTTCTTTACCTGTTGTTGCCAGATGATTTGCTTGTGCCCCAAACAAAACTTGGGCTAGGATCTTCCAAAGATTCTGCCAAAGGGAGAATTACATACTTGATCGAGGTGCTAGCTTAGATTGGCTCTAACATTATACATCGATAAAGAAAAACAGCAAGGTTGATGGCCTTAAGAGCCTTCCAAGAAACTTTTAGCTGGTTAATAAAGGTTGAAAAGAAGGAGTCCTTAGCCATGTGCAAAAACATATCATTTAAATGTTTGACATGGTTTTTAATCAGTTAAGAATGCATATTATCATATATGTTATTGATATTAGCATACAAGACAATCCAAGTTGAACAAAGATTTTTAATTTCACTCCTAAAGGAAGAAAGCATACAACAGCACAAAGTAAGTTGAGATTCAATAATGGAAATTACAGAAAGTTCAACAAGCTTTTTACCTTTATCCCAGTCTTCCTCAGAGGAAACATATACCCATGTATTTTCAGAACTCTTGTATTGTTTCTCGTTCCATATGATGTTATCTACAAACAAAGAGATAACTAACATCACAGAAGTATACAGGTGCAAAGGGCCTACATTGAGTTGGATTGTGTTTTATTATCAGGCTTACCTACATCATCTTCAAGAGAAGTTTTGTCCATACAAGTTGCAATATGTTCAGTGAGTTGATCTCGTGGTACCAGATGGCGAGCATTAAAGGGACAAGTAGCCAATTTGGCAGCAATATCAGGATGATTCTGTATGACAGAAGTTTAAATATGAAGAAACATTTTCAAATTTTCTCTTTTTAGATTACTTTGTGCAGGGTATCAACCACGGGCTTGACAACACAGTATAAGTACTGTGCTAGTACTTCCTTTTTTAATACACATTTTTTATTGTAAAGTTATTTTACACAGGGATTACAGTTATATGAATAAGGTAATGAGTTCATTTCCTATAGGGCAGTGTTACTCCCTCCTGTGTTTTTCCCCTAAGACCTCTTACCTCCCCATCTACCCAACTCCTTCCTTCTACTGCTACTTGCCACGCACCAAATTTGTAAAGTTCATTTTCAACATAGTGTCTCATATATTTCATTGTTAAAATGGATCAACCTTTATGCCAAAGCAGTATGGAGTTCCTCAAAAGCCTCCACATAAAGCTCCTGTATTACCCAACAATCCCACTTTTGTGCATTTACCCAAATGATCACTTACAAGACCAGAGCAAAACTACCACCCTTATTTTCCATAGCTAAGGTTTGGAACAACCCCAGAAGCTCCTCAGTAGATGAATGGATTAAGAAAATGTGGTGAATATATACAAAATGGAATTGTATACCTCCATCAGAAAGAATGATATTGCTCAATATTTTGGAAATGGAAAGACTCAGAAAATATTATATTGATTGAAGTAAGCCAGGCCCAAAGAAACATAGGTCCGTTGTTTCCCTTATTTCGAATAACTAGTGTATATTTAGGACAAGCAGAAATGTTCAAAAGCGATGTACATAGGATCATAAAAAATGAACTTTACAATTAAAAAGGAGGGTTAAGGCAAGGGTGGTGTGTAGTGGTGTGTAGTTGCGGAGGTGGGAAGGAGGGGATGTTATTGGTAAAATAATGTAGGAGGCAAAACTGCTGGATGACACCATCAGAAAAATGAAATGCCCTTGTTAGGAAATGGAAAGACAAAAAAATTATATTAAGTAAGAGAGGCCCCAAGAAAGATAAGTCCCATAGTTTCTTTTTTCTAATAAATAGTATATGTCTGAGACAAGCAGAAAAGTTCAGAGAAGATGATAAGAGAAATGAACCCCAAGATAACTACAGAAGTGTTTTTTTCTGTCCTGCTATTGTTGTAATATATTTGTAAGGTACTGCATGATTTTTTTGTTTCTTTTTATGTACCTACCCTCCACCCCCCGTTATAACCTCTGTATGTCAGAAGACCTGAGGAAGATGGTGGAAGAGAAGCTGGAGGATAAACAAGTTCTCACACAGAAAGCAGTTTTAGTGTTCCAGTGACCAGTCCTAGGCTACAGAATCACACCTATTGTGCCATCACAGTACAGAGAGTTTGGCCAGAGAGGGAAAGTCCAGCCAGGAGACAGATCTGAGCACTTGCTGGTAGCTGCAGCTGCAGTGGCTGCGGTGGAGATGGTGGCCGTGGCCATCATACCAATAGAAAAGTTCTGGAATATGGGCACCAGATGCTTTGGGCCAGTGGATTCTACTCACCACCAGTAAGAACCGAAAAGGAGCAGAAATCTTCATCCTGAAGATCACAGACCAAGGACTGCACAGGAACCAAGAGTCTGGCATGAAGACAACCATGACATCATCCTCACTCCTCTCAGAGAACCTGTGAGAAGGCTGTCACTCCCCCCCACACCAGAGATCTCCATCTTTGATACTGACAAAGGCCTTGCCAAGCAGCTAGCTCCAACTCAGGTCTTATAAGAATACAAAAACTGCCATTTAGCAGGTCCCAGGAACCGATCTGTCCTGCCCGGCTCATTTCCCCTCAAATGATAATCAGCCTGCCCAGGCAGAGGGTGCTTCACTCCCAGAAGACTGTCTTTCTTCACTGGGTAAACAGAAACAGATTCTGCAGTCCCAACAACAGCCTAGCAAACAACTGAAACTCAGTAAACATAAACCATGAAAATGGCTCCAGGTTTGGCTCTGTGAGTTTTTCAGGAGCTAGCCCCTCAGGGAAAAGCTACTGATTGCTGAAAAGTCTCAACCCTACCGAGAACCTGGCCATATCATATCAACTCCACGTTAGAGGAAACAGCCATCTCCCTTTTGTGTGGTACTCAAAGCAGATCTCCCTCTCTCTGAACAAGCTTGGGGAAAGAATTAAAAAAATCCTGGACAACGAAGAGCATTTTTTTGCCTGCTCTAAAAAACTAACAAGAAACCAATCAAACAGCAGGAAAAACAAACACCAGAAGCAGACCAGTGACTCCTCTAGGAGCCTGGTTACGGACACAGGGAGATACAAGATCTTCCTCCCACTCAAAAAATATCACAGAACTGTTTTTTCTACCATGTTTTATTTTTATTTTTTAAAAAATGTTTTCTATTATTTTTTCTCTCATAATTTGTATTTTAGCTGTATATGTGTGATTGTGGGCTTTTTTTTTTGTAATCTCTTTTTATATTTTGGACCTTTTTTTTTTCCTTTTTATTTCTTCTTTTCTCTTTCTTTTTTACATAACATAATTGCTTATTCCCAGACATATACATGTTCTGTTTATCATGAGCTATATATCTGTCATCGATTATTAGACCTTATCCCCTTCGTGTACATACTTAATCGAGAAATCTATTACTCAATTCACAACCTCTTAAGCTTAACTTTTTAATAGTAGTGTTTAAATCTTTACACCTATATAATTTTCACATACTCCAATTTTAAGAATTTTTATTTTTTAGTTACTCATGTTCCTTTTCATTTCTCCCGTCCTCTCATCCTATTCTTTTTTTCTATCAATATCATTACTTTATACTTACATAATTTGAACTGTATCATTTCTTAAATATAAATTTTTGTTTTTCCATTTTTTCTTGTTTTTTTTTTTTTAATCTCGCTGCTCTCACTCTGTCCAATCCATTTCCCCACTGAGATTAGGATTCCTTTAACCTCACTCTCCTTTTACCTCTCCACTTCCCTCTAATTGTATTTTTCCCCACAATTATCCCTAAACCTAATAATTTCTGGTTTGCTGAATCTCTCTTTGGTCTTCTTAGTTCTTTAGTCCATAGTTGTTTGATGTTGAATAGATTGTATCTCTTGAACTAGATTGTATCTGCAGCCATTTTGACTGTGCAACTACAGGACTTTGGTAGATACTGTGCAACTACAGGACTTTGGAAGATGCTTGCCTTAAAATAGTGCTCTGCAAGAAAATTGTTACTTTCATACAAAATGGGCAGAAAAATCGCTAACCCCCCCTAAAAAATGGCAATTCCGGGTATCTCAAATCCCACTCATGATACTCAGCTGACAAAACAGTTAATGAATAATACAGAGGAGAGATCCCCAAAAGCTCTACAATCAGTGCCATAAATGTGGTGAATGAAAAGACTGAAAACCTGCAAAGGACTCGGTAAGATAAGGAGCAAGAGGAAGCAAACCAGGAATTACTACAGGAATCTCCAGAGTGTTAGAAAGCCACTCAAAGTTTAACACAGGAATTGCATGAGCAGGCTGGGAACAGTCAAATAATAATACAGGAATTATATGAGCAGGCTGAGAACAGTCAAAGAGAAAGGAATGGCATGGACAGTTGAGAACATCAAAGAGAAAGACAGGAATTGTGTGAGCAGGCTGAGGACACCCAAAGAGAAACACAGGAAATGTGAGCTTGAGAAAGCTAATCAAAGAGTAATACAGGAATTGGATGAGCAGGATGAGAATAGACAAAGATCAATAGAGGCATTCATGGAATCCATAAACCAACAACTGAAGGATTGCAGGCAGACTACAAAGGGAACACTAAATGAAGCTCGACAGGATGAATGTAAGTCCAAGAAAACCATAACCAATCAACTAAGTGTTTTGAGTATAAACAGTGTCCCCAAATTAAGAAACTAAAGAAGTTCATACAGGATCGAAAATTTAACTGCAACAGAGAATTGGAAGCCACCAAAATCGACCAATTAGAAGAAAAGTCAATATAAACAGAGTCGAAAAACTGGACAGTAGGTTACACCATGCAGAAGAATGAATCTCAGGGATTGAAGACAGACGAGATAACAGAGAGAAAAACACACAACTAACCAAGATGAATCCAAGAAACATGATAGATCTATTCCATATTTGGAAGACACCACCAGAAGGTTTAATCTGAGGACAATAGGTGTAGAGGAACACCAAGAGACAGAAGTTAATGGTCTAAGAAATTTGTTTAACAGGATCCTAGCAGAGAACTTCCCTAACATGCAAAAAGATAGGCCTATTTAGATACAAGAAACTTAGAACCCCAAATAGACCAGACCAGAACAGGATATCACACTGTCACATTATAATATGCACAGACCAAGGAGACCAAGGAGAAAATTCAGACCAAGGAGAAAATCCTTGAAGATATCAAGGAGAAAAGATAAATCACCCATAAAGGGACCCAATTAGAATAACCTCAGCTTTCTCAGCAGAGACAATTAAACCAAGAGGAGCCTGGAATTATGTATTCCATGCCCTAAAATTAAAGAACTACCAACCAAGAATACTATACCCAGTCAAACTCTCCTTCATAACCAAAGGTCAATTAAAAATCTCCCATAGCAAAGAAAAAGTGAAACAATAGATCTCAACCAAACCATCCCTACAAAAGATACTTAAAGATGTACTACCCATAGAAAACCAACAAGACCAAAATGAAGTCTAAAGAAACTGCACCCAAACTGAGAATCCAAGAACAATAAGAAGAACCCAGTTATTGCAGCCCCCAAGAAGGTGGAAAATTTGGCAGGATCTACCAAACATCTTTTAGTCCTAACTCTCAATATCAATGGACTTAACTCTCCAATTAAGGGACATAAACTAAGTAGTTGAATTAAAGAAAATTATTTATTTATTTTTGCTAGTCCTGGGGCTTGAACTCAGAGCCCATGCACTGTTCCTTAGCTGTTTTGCTAAAGGTTATCTCTCTACCGTTTGAGCCACAGCACGATTTCTGGCATTTACAGGTATGCGGTACTAAAGAATTGAACCCAGGGCTTCATGCATTCTAGGCAAGTACTTCACCATGTAGCCACAGTGCCAGGAGTAGTTGAATTAAAAAGCAGGAATCTTGTATCTGTTGCCTTCAGGAGTCACACCTTGCCCATAAGTCCAAGCATATTTTGAAAGTGAAAGGCTGGAATAAAATCTACCAAGCAAAGGGGCCCCATTAACAGGTGGAAATTTCAATACTTATATCGATAAAATAGATTTCAAATTAAAATTAGTGAGGATCAATAAAGAAGGTTTTTCATACTAATTAAGAGATCTCTCCTTCAGGAGGATATTAACATTCTAAATATCTATTCGTCAAATAACAGAGCACCGAAGTTATCCAAGAAACACTACTTTCCCTCAAGTCTCATATAGATCCAAAGACATTAATTCCTGGGGACTTTAACACAGCACTATCCCCACTATCTATCTATCTATCTACCTATCTATCTATCTATCTATCTATCTATCTATCTATCTATCTATCTAATCTATCTATCTATATCAACTTGGCAAAATCTCAACAGAGAAACTGCCAATCTAAAGAACTGCATAGATCAACTAAATTTAAAAGGTATCTACTGAATATTTCACCCACCAGCACTAGAATCCACAATTTTCTCAAGCACATGGGGCTTTTTCAAAAACAGACTCCATTTTAGGTCACAAAGCAAACTTCTCCAGATTCAGAAACACTGAAATTATGCCCTGCATTCTCTCAGACCACAAGAACTCAACACCAAAAGCCACCAAAGAAAGTCCGGTAATACATGGGGGCTGAACAACACACTCTTGAACCACCGGTGGCTCATGGAAGAGATTAGAAAGGAAATTCAAATGTTCATGTTTATAGCTCTGAGTTCTTACATCAACAAATTGGAGAGATCTAAAACCAATAATTGAATGAGACATATGAACCTCCTTGAAAAAGAGCAGAAAGATAAACCTAAATCCAGTAGATAGAAAAAACTTAAATTAAATCAGAATTAAATGAATTAGAATCCAAAAAAAAAAAAAAACAAAACAATAGAAACACTCCATAAAACAATCAGTTGTTTCTTCGGAAAAATTTAACAAAACTGACAGACCCTTTGCAAATCTCAGAAAAAGAAGATAACACACCTAAATAAATAAACTCAGAGTTGAGAATGGAAATATCACCACAGAAACAATCACGATTCAGAACATTATGAGGGAATACTTCTCAAACTGTTATGCTACTATCTTTGAGAACTTGGCAGAAATGGACCTTCTCCTAGCAAATATCGACATACTGGAACTAAAACAACATGAGTTAAAACATGTTAACCTGCCCATATCAAGCACTGAAATAGAAACAGCAATAAGAGACCTCCCATGTAGGAAAATCCCAGGACTGAATAGATTTCCAGCAGAATTCTACAAGGCCTTCAAAGGACTATTTACACCAATACTCCTCCAATTCTTCAATGAATTTGGAAGGGAATGTACACTACCAAACTCTTTCTATGAAGCCATCATAAACCTCATCATAAAACCAGGCAGGAACTCATCAAAGAAAGAGAACTAGGGACCCATTTCTTTGATGAATATCGATGCAAAATTTCTCAACAAAATTTGGTCAATCAACTTCAACAATTCATCCTAAAATCATACACGATGATCAATCAGCATTCCTGAAAAGGAATACTTAGCTGGTTCAATATATGCCAATCAATTAATATAATTCATCACATAAAAAAGACCAAGGATAAGGATGGTTATCTAAATAGATCCACAAATAGCATTTGACAAGATCCAACACTCCTTTATAATGAAGGCTCTGGAAATCTAGGAATCCATGGAACATTCCTCAAAACAATAAAGGCTCATTATTGTACTCAATGGTGAAAAATTAAAGCCATTTCTTCTAACTTCAGGAAGGAGACAAGGATGCCCACTCTCTCCACTTTTCTTCAATTCAATGCTAGAATGACTAACTATAGCAATAAGACAAGATGCAAATACTAAGGGGATCCAAATTGGATAAAATGAAGTAAAACTCTCCTTCTTTGCAGAAGACATGATCTTGTATTTTAAAAAATCACATGGACTCCACTCCCAAATTACTTGAGCTGATTCAAACTTTGGCAAAGTAGCAGGTTATAAAATTAAACTTAAAATCAATGACTTTTCTGTATGGCAACAATGAGAAGAGAGCAGCTGAAATAAGGAAAGCAACTCCATTCTTAGTAGCCACACAAAAAATAAAATATCTAGGAATTAACCAAAGAAGTGAAAGAAATCTATGATGAAAACGTTAAAAATCTGAAAGAGAAAATCAAAATAGATCTTAGAATGGGGAAAATCCTCCCATGTTCCTGGATTGGAAGGATCAACATCGTGGAAATGGGAATACTTCCCAAACCTACCTATAAATTCAATGGGATAGCTATCAATATTCCAGCCTCATTCTTTAAGGAATTAGAAGAAACAATCCAATATTTTATATGGAACAATAAGAAACCATGAATAGCAAAAACAATTCTTAACAGAACAGTGCTGGAGGAATATCAATACCAAATTTGAAACTCTACTACAAAGCCATCGTAGTCAAAACAGCTTGATAGTGGCACAAAAAGAGGACCAATGGAATAGAATTGAATACCCAAAAACCACAGACCAATTGCCACAGAATCTTTGATAAGGGACCTAAAAAAATGAAATGGAATGATAGCTTTTTCAGTAAATGGTTCTGGCAAAATTGGTTAATCACCTGTAGAAAACTAAAGCTAGACCCTTATATATCACCCTGCAACAGAATCAACTCCAAATGGAGCAGACACCCTGCGAACATTACAGGATGTAATAGGAGAAACCTTTGGTCACCTTGGCCCAGGCCGAAATTTTTTTAATAGAGACTCAGAAACACAAGAATTCAAAGAAAGTTTGGACAAATGGGGTTGCATGAAGCTGCACTGTTCTGCAAGGCAAAGGACATACAAAGCAAGATCAATAGAAAGCCCAAGCATTGGGAAAAGATCTTCACTAAGAGTCTCATATATATAATATACTTGAAACTGTAAAAATGAAATCCCACAACAAATAATCCTCAAAGAAACAACTGCCAATTAAGTAAGTGCACTAAAGACTGAAAAAGAAACTTCTCTGAAGGAAAAAAATATAATGGCAAATAGACACATGAAGATATGCTCAACCTCTCTAGCCATAAAAGAAATGCAAATCAAAACAACATTGAGATTGCCCCTCACCCCAGACTCCACACAGAGTTCCCCTATGACCCAGCAATCCCACTTTTGGGCATTTACCCACATGATCACAAAAGAGACCATACTAAAACTACAAGTACAGCTATGTTCACTGCAGCATTATTTACCATAACTAAGATATGGAACCCACCCAGATGCCCCTCAGTAAATGAATGGATCAAAAAAAATGTAGTATATATACACAAAGGAATTCTATGCCTCCATCATAAAGAATGGCATTGCCCCATTTGTTAGCAAATGGAAAGACTTGGAAAAAATTACATTAAGTGAAGTATGCCAGGCCCAAAGAAACATAGGTCTCATAGTTTCCTTTATTACCAATAACTGGTATATATCTGGGACAAGCAGCAAAGGTCAGATAAGATGATAAATTGAAATGAACCCAAGATAGTGACATAGGTGTTTTTTTTCTTCCTTGCTATTGTTTCTAGCATATTTATAAGGGACCATGGGATTTTTGTTTTTGTTTTGTATGTCCCTCCCCCATGGCATAACCCCTGTTTGCACTGTATTTGGTGTTAGTATGATTTAGGGAGGGGAAGGGAAATAACAACATGTTTAAATAGGGATACAAATCGATCTATTGCAACAATGAGATGTACAAGACGTTATTTTGAAAAACGAACTTTACAATTTAGACAGAGGTGAGGATTGGGGTAAGGGAGTGTAGTTGAAGAGTTGGGAGGGACAGGATGGTAGGGGAAAAACAAAGGAGGAGGCAACAATTTTGGATAAAAATACACTCATTAATTGTAATCCCTCTGTACATATTTTCACAGTAAAATTTATTTTAAAAGTACACTATGTCAAAAATGAACATTATAATTTAAGCAGTGTGGGAGGGGAATGTAGTTCTCGAGACGGGGGTAGGGATGGCAGGGGAAAGTCAAAGGAGGAGGCAAAAATGCTTGATAAGAATAGTACTCATTATCTTCCTCCTGTAACTGTAACCACTGTACAGTATTTTATAATAAAAACCTTATTTAAAAAGATGTTAAATGAAATAAACAATAAGATAAAGATACAAGTGTTTTTTTTTTGTTTTTGTTTTTCATTCTTGTTATAATTTTTAAGGTATTTGTTATGAACAATGTGATTTTTTTCCTTTGGTGTGTTCCTCCCCCTGGTCTAACCCCTGTGTTCAACTGCATTTGATTCTAGTGCACTGCATCATGTATATACATTTATCTAATTTGGGGAGGGGAAGGAAAAAAAAAACTAGTGCATCCTTTTGCACAGGCTAGACTTCTACAAATTTCACCTTAGCACTTCTTCTATTCTCATTTGATCGGGGAGATAATAAGGTTTATGACTTTCCTGCCTGGGATGGCATTAAAAAATGATACAGTGATATCAAACTCTCACGTTAATAGTATTTCTTTCATGAGGAAACTGTGCCAAGATCCATAAATTGTATATGGAAGTTTAGAAGCGTATATATGTGCTCAATTTTGGCCTATGTTTACTCAAATATAGGTTATTTATATGCAACTTACAAATGCATAGATAAAGTGATTCACAATATATTTGAAAATATCCAAAATGGAGGGTCATCACATGTGTCTTCTTTGCAAACAAAATAGCATATACTATGCCTCTCCTACAGCTCTGGAACTTATTGTAGCATTTCATATTAAGAAATTTTTGGTGAAAAGAAATTTTGTAATAAATACCCTCAATATAGAAAAGAGACACAATGCATTTCCCATGTTTTGTTTATAACCATGGCATGAAAAGTACAGATGATAATACAGGCCATATGATAATACAGTGGGTGTTTTAATGAAATAATGTTTAAGAATACCATTAATTTACATTTTGGCCATTAGGCAATGGGGAGGAAAAGGCAACCACCTATAATGTTTGTGAAATATGGCACACACGGTTTGACATAATTGCCCACACAAAAGATCTTGCCTTTGTTCTGCTTTGAATAGGGATCTAGAAATACATCTCTAGAAATAAACAAGTTGGACTATGATTGTCTTCCTTTCCATTACATGCTGCAGAGATTTCAGAAGAAATACAAAAATCTCACTATGACATTTATGCCCACAGTCTCTCTCATATTTTCTCATACATTTCCCACAATTTATTATAAAAAATACTCAAATTTATCCATGAACTAAAGAAATTATGTAATATCAACATGTTCCAATGAAACATTACCTCTTTACATTTCACAAGATGGTATGGGAACCTGCATGATCTGATTTTGTGATTTTTATCATAGGGACACTGCAATAACCTCTCAGGATCCACCGATTCCTCTGAAAGAGAACAAACACCTCGGGAAAATCAATATATTGGGGAACATGCAAGTCTTCAATGTTGTTTCCATTATTAACTCTATCTTAACTCTGGAATACCTATTTGGGGAATTCAAAATATGACAGAGTATCACTCTGAAATTTAACTTCTGATGTACTGTCAGTTCCTATTAGGTAGTTCTTAATTTTTTTATGAAAAATATTTATTCGTTATTGATTCTATAATTTATTCTAAGTATTGATTGGAGTCAAATGGAACTCTTAGCTTGTTTTATCTTCTGAGATCATACATCCATTGAGCATCCCTGATTTAATTGCTGTCTTACATTTAAATCTAGAATGTGCAAATATTTTACATAATTTTTCACCTTTCAATCTAGCACATCAAAATTCAAAGTTATAATTATCAAAATGTCTAAAGTTTCAGATTCAATCAGGACGAATCCTACTATCCTATTCTCTCAGTTCCTGTCAATATACTTTCTGTGATTCCAAACAAGAAAAAAAAATAATTTCCCCAAATAAATGCGTAAACATGTTTACCTTTTTCCATTGTGACAGTCAGATAAATATCAGCAAGTCCTGAGGATGAGAAAAATTCTCTGAGAGAAAAAATGACTAAATACTTCAAAACCGCAAGTATTAAATGTTGGGATTTTGTCAGCGATATGAGAAACTGGGTACAACCTATTCATCTCTAATAATTTTTGTTGCTAGACACACTTGAAATATATTGATATCTGTCTACTTCACAAAACATGGTCACTTATAACAAGCTATAGAAATGTGTAACTTTTTTGGCGGGGGAGAGGGGGGAGGAACGAGATGAAGGCGGGGGATGTCCTGACATGGGGCCTGTACTCTGGGTCTGGGCGCTGTCCCTCAGCTCTACAGCTAAAGGCTAGCGCTCTACCACTTGAACCACAGCGCCACTTCCAGCTTTTTTCTTTCTTTTTGCACATGTGGTACTGAGGAATCGAAGCCAGGGCCTTAATGCATGCAAGGCAAGCACTCTACCACTAAACCACCTTCTCAGCCCCAGAAATGTGTAACTTTTGAACTCAAAAAAGTTCATATTTTTCAGGCATTTTTCTTCATTATACCAAAACGGAGGTGATGCATCATGACAACTTTTAAGCGAATGTGGAAAAGGTTTTCTAAATTATTGATGTCTGAATTAACAAATTCCATATTCCATCTTTCAAATATCTAATACCTATTGAAAATATGCACTTATATAGATATAGATATATCGTTATTCCTATTCAGATTGTAAGATCAGTATGGACTATTATTCAGATAACTGCTTCTTAGAGAGGTTATGTATCACAAAGCAAAGAAATCATTGAGACATGTTAGAGTCAAAGTTAGATATGGGTGTTGTCGTGCAAGAGGTAGTAAATTTCTGGAGTACAGTGTCTAGTGGCCATGAAGCAGAGCCAGAAGACTTTAAACCTCTGATTACTTTGACGCACATAAAAGTGACGGGAATAAAAGTAAATTTCAAATTCCCAGAATGAAAATAGGTATTTTCTGAAGTCTAAGGAAGTAAAGAATTTTCATTATTTTACCAATGAAACAACACTGCCTCATTAGAGAAAATTATAAGAACTACATTTGGGATGTCAGCGAGAAATGTCCCAGTCACATACGTGAGGCAAAATGATAATTTACATGTCTAAGAGGTAAAAGTAGGAAAAAAGGGCAAGGGACTATTACCTGTCTCCTTCAGTTAACTGGATTCACCAATCAAGTCAGGATCTCTTCCCCTCACGACAGACGATGTCCTACTCGTAAGTTTTCCACAGCAACAGCTACTTCTGTATAATGACTTCTCTGCATGGGGCCACCGCTATTGTGATGTAGCTCATAAATCTCACTTCCGTTTAACCAACTGACGGAACTCAGCCATACTTCCGCATATGACAACGGAAGTGCTGACTTCCGGCCTGAACCCGGAAGACAAAGTCCCATTTCTTTTTGGTATGCTTTGTGGACTCCAATTCAGTTTAATAGAAATGTGTAAGTATTCAGTAGAGCAATAATGTGAATGTATGTGTCAGACTTTTGATCTACACATCAACTACTGGTTCTATGTAAATTGTTCTGCCTAGACATCTGTACACTTACTATGGTCTATATAGCCACAATAAGTCATTCTTTCCGTATTATTTTTTCCTTGTTTAGTTTCTTTACTCATCAATATTCTTATTAGCCACAGTTTCACAAAAAGACCCCTTCTAGAACTCAATCACCATCTGCCAAAAACGTTCTTTAGCCTTCCTTGTAGATATGATTGACTTTTGTACATATTGTTTAATTCACATTTTTTATTAAAATTCATGAACAGTAAGAGTAATGTACTCTAGGATTTCTCAAAACAAATAGTCACAAATATTAAATGAAAACAGCAAGAGAGAAACAGGTTCCCAGATGAATTTCTTCATGTATATGTATTTTTACTTATACAAATATTCATGTTACTAAATACCATAAAGTAAACATATAAAAGCTATACAAAAGTACTTTCTATGTATAGCTTTAGGAGTGCTTTTGCATTATTTAATCACCAATAACATAAACTACATGCAAATTTCCTGCATTATAACTTTCGATTATAGAATTTGCAACTCAAGAATCTATTCAGAAGTTTATGTAGGATACATGAAATTCAGTTCGATTTTAATAAAATATGAAGTTATTATGCCACATTTTGGAAAGATGGATTGAAGTGTTTCTAATATATAAAAGGTGGTACATAATATATGTCACATTCTTAGTATTATGTAGATTTCATATCATTATTTTTCATTAACAAAAGGTAACCTTATTTAAAAGTATGCCAAAGATGTTATAATTATGAAGACAGGATGTTTTTGGTCTACAAATTTGTCTGTTTTGAATAGCTGTTTTATGAATCCCGGGGAACTGAAGCATTTCAGTATTTGTATCAGTAGGAAAATATAATATGGTTTAAGATAATCGAAACAAGGCCTGGCACTGGTGACTCACACCTGTAATCCTAGCTATTCAAGAGGCTGAGATGTGAAGATCTCAGACCAAGGCCAGACCCTGCAGGAAAGTCTGTGAGACTCTTATCTCCATTAAAACACTAGAAGACCAGAAGTGGTGCTGTGGCTCAGCTCAAAGACCATGCCCAAGCAAATAATTCATGCCCTTTGACCAACCAAAACAAAAAAAATAAATAAATAATTGAAACAAACCAACATGGGAGAGAAGAAATAAAAGACCATGATTTGTCATTAAATGGAGGATCTGGAAACATCTCTAAGTAAAATAAAAAACATGGACACACTTGGTACAGATAAAATAAAGGATGGTGTGGCAGTGCTTGATATCTTTTGAAGTTAATCAGACACACCCAAACAAAGCAGGAAACCTATCTGAAGTAGATAGGAATGATTCCCATCAAAAGGCTTCTCAAAAGTAATGATGAAGTTTTGTAAGGTTTATCATGTGTGTGTGTTCTTCACGCTTGGGGTATGACAAACAGTGTTCCTATAAGAATCATTATCTTAGCACTCTAAGGAAATCTTGTGCTTCTGTCAATTGAATCAAACTCTAAGACATTATCCCTCTTCTTCATAGGCATGAATGAACTACAATACATTTTAATTTTATAAAATTGTATTAAAATTCAGTAACTTTGATTTCTACATGGAATTCTTCCTGTTATTTGCCACCACACCCTGATGCTCATTGGCATACTTTCTGTTAAGCCAGCAGTGTTTTCTCTGCCTTCCATATGTTATGGTAGGCTATTATACACAAGACACTTTGATTAAAAACATGTTCAAGTACAAGTAATAGAAATAAATTTAGACACGAGGTATGAAGGAATTAAGCACATTGTACAGATGGGGTAGACTTTGACTGGTTTTGTTCATAGAATTTGCCTAATGAAAATGACAATTACAAATAGTACATGTTGCATGCATTTGTACAATATTACTTGATACTCTAGTATGGCTATTGAAGAAATAGTAAAAAGTCACTGAATATTTTTGTAGTGGTTGACATTTAAGCATTTATGAACATTTCAATTTGAACGAAAACATTTGGACCAAAAGTGCACACAGACTTAGTTACAGGGAAAATGAATTAATGAACCTTTTCCTTTGTGACAATACTAGAATCACGAGGACAGGGAGCTACGTGATACACTGTCCCAAACTGGATTCTCACCAATCACAATATTCTGAGGGAAACATTCATGAATTAATTTATGTTAGAGAACTTATGGTCTCTCTAGAATGGAGACATGCAAATAATTCTCAAGGAATATACTGGCATTCAGTTTCTTGTAAAGTAGTTTTGTTCCTGGACAACAGCATAGCACAGAGTCACAAAATATAGTCATTGATAATTCCTCTACTTATGATATGTAGGCTCCCATTTTCCTGCCATGAACCCTTGTGGAAAAGTGTAGAAATTTAAAAGCAAGGATTTGTTTTCGTATTTACACTTGTCACTGTGTGAAAGGGCAGAAATAATCTCTTCTATTGTCAGATATTTCCACTATAATATGTTGTGTGATAGATTGCTCCTTCCTACATTGATTCCTTGAGACCTTTACAGTCTCTACAAAAGCTAATATCAAGAGAAAATGCTGAGATTCACAGATAGACTCTCTTTATCAGGATTTTATGTAAATATTCGTGTTGAATCAAACATAAGAATTGTACTTACATTCAAATTTTTCTGCAAAAATTTCACATAATATTATATCAATCATTAACTAAAATACTGCTGTCTAAATATACACATCACCAGATGCAACCTGGTTTCAAAACCACCATATCTGGTGATCATCTTTGGAATTCACATATCTAACCTACATCCTAACTACATGTTCCAACTTTCTTTCCAGAGGTTGATCCTCATAAAATGTGCTTGAACCACCAGCCCAAATTGCAACAGGAATGCTTTTAGTGTATTATTCATTCCTGTGCATTACTGTCTGAAAATAAATTGCATTTTCAGAAAGAAAGATAATACCGGTTCCTATGAACAATGAAATACTTTCTGGAAAAAATATATATTGAAGAGTGCACTATTGTGTAAAACTAATTGCTAAAATTGGTATGAAGTTTTGTATTGTGTGCTTATGACACATGAGTATTTGGAAAATGTGAAGTTATTAGATTGCTTAGAGTCAATCCCGATGTATATTTGAAGATTGTGATTAGTCTTTGGCACACATTCTAGGCCTGGAAATAAATAAAAAGTAATGGCTACTTCATATCTATTTGTGTTTGACTTACTATTTTTTTTCGGGGCCCGGTGGTGGGTGCTGAAATATGACATCAATTGTTCTAAAATTCTCATGAAATCCAGGTGACAGGGGCTCACAACTATAATCCATTTTTTTCTACTGGATGAGATCGGAGGATTGCAGTCCAAAGCCATCCAATGCAGGAAAACCCATGTTACTCAACTCCAATTACCTTCTAGGATACCCAAAGTGGCACTATGCCTCAAATAGGGAAAGGATCACATTTAGCTGAAGAGTGCAGGGGTAGAATTCAATATGCAAAACCAACAAAAAAATACTCTCAGGAAGAAGCATTTTTGAAAATGCATTCTTACAAAATAATATCATATGTCCTGTGACATTCTGAAAGACATAGAATGATAGCTTTTCATGACTCCCTTTCTCCTTCATATTTCTTGCCATTTGTTTGTGTTGGCATGTTTTGTTAATATTCAACAAGCAATTTCTATTTGTTAGTTTTGCTTTTATTACTCTGGTTGTACAAATATCAGCGTATAGGCACTTATGGCTCTCACATCATATGAAGCATAGAGAATATCTGAAAGGAAAATTTGAAATATTAATACAGATGTTTAGATTCAAAATCGTTCCTGTTATTACATTGTCGAATTCATTTTTTCATTCTATAATCAGTCAAACAACGTTTGTGTGCCATTTGTCAATTTATTTTGAACCAAACAGATGTGAATGCACATTAAAGAATTTCATGACTTCAAGTAGCATTGGGTAAATAAAATTTAGGCACTATTATATTTTGATACTATTATTTGACAATTCTCATAAAAAGGACTGTCTATTGAATGTTTACATCCATGCATTCTTCTGGACTCTAAACTATGTTCTACTTTTTTTTTTTTTGTATTTCTTGCTCTGAGAAATGTTACTACTATAATGATAATTATCAGGAAATTTCTAATATAAAAGAAAAGTAGAAGGTTGTTAAACCTACTGGGTACTGTGTGCCATTATTATCTGTTTCACTTGACACAAGCACAATTTGAGACTCCTTACATCAGTAACAGAAATAGAGCAATTTTGGCCCTATCACCTTAACAGAGGCCTATATCAAGGGATACATTCTAAAAGGTGAAAAATGTTGGTTAAAAACCCTAGTAGTGTGGATATTTTCTTCCTTCTTATGAAAGGTATCTTGCTTTATTTTACCGACTCTGATTTACTTTAGAAGTTACACAAGATATACCATGTTTGTCCACCTTCCTAACCCTTTCTGTAGGTTTGGTTCTTGGATGTTTCTAGATTATGAAATAATGAACAGATAATACCATTCTATCTCCAGTTTCCCATGCCTATTTTCATCGTATTTTCTCAAATATTTGTGGTATGTGCAATGGCATCAGAATGCTTCTCTTCCTATCAGTTTAGAAAACTACAGTATCAAGTAAGCATAAATGCAAAAGTTACTGATATTCGTGTTATGGATTTGAACACCAGAAAATATTTATATTTCTTCTCTTTTGTGGTTCTGAATGACTGATCATGTGTATTAGGAATTTACTTCCAATTAAAGCTGAGTTCTAAGAACAGATTTTAGGGTTATTTTCCCCGAAGTTTCCTTTTTGTTTCTTTAGCAATTTTCATTATGGTATTCTTGTACAAAATTTCATACCTGAATGCTGGTGTCTCAGACCTCCAATCCGAGGTG
Source organism: Dipodomys merriami (assembly GCF_024711535.1). Lineage (NCBI taxonomy): Eukaryota > Metazoa > Chordata > Mammalia > Rodentia > Heteromyidae > Dipodomys > Dipodomys merriami. The sequence goes on along the minus strand of NW_027203159.1, from coordinate 954,585 downwards.
GCTGAGACTTTTTAGTCGATCAGACACACTACAGTGCAATTCAAGCATTTTAGAACACCAGAAGTATCACAGTGGTTCAAACTAGTGGACCTCTGGCTTTGAACAAAAACACCTTAGTGATATAGGAAGGGCCCTGAATTCAAGCAAAATAAACTATCCAAAAGACTGTCTGGTATTCTTCAGATGATGCCAGTTGCAAAGAAGGGAATAATAAAAGATGACATTAACTGCTAACAAATATTAAACATTAGCAAATATTTCAGAAAGTGTTTCCAACAACTTGAAATAGAATTGTGAGTTGAACCTTCATGTCATATGTTATCAAGGCAATTACTAAAACTACAGATAACACATTCAAGGCTGGAAATAAAAAGTAATGGCTACTTCATATCTAGTTCTGTTTGACTTAATATTTTTTTTCGGGGTCCGGAAGTGGGTCCTGAACTCTGGACCTGGGTGCTGTCCCTCAGCTCTTCAGCTCAAGGCTAGCACTCTACCACTTGAGCCATAGCTCCACTTCCGGATTTTTTCTTCTTGTTTATGTGGTGCTGAGGAATCGAACCTCAGGCATGTGAGGCAAGCACTCTAGCCACCTTCCCAGCCCCTGACTTACTATTTTATAAAAACCTATATTGAGTGCTGCCTTCTTTCCTGCTCTTTTAAATACTTATTCAGTAGTAGCTGTGAGAAAACCCCAGAGCACAGGTCTTGTAATTTTTTTCCCCTCATATCACATTCTAAGACACAGGTTTCACTACTTGTTTAATACATCACACAGTGTAACATATTTCCTTGGTAAAGTTAACTTTAAGGTATTTATATGTGCAAGCAGTTACTTTATTTCTTGCTGGATAAAGTTTATTGAGGAGAAAAGTACACTGTCCTTTCAGTGGCTGAAAGATAATGCAGTTATTATTTTTTGCTGGGAGTAATTTTAGGGCAGGGATATATACTTCCCTGGAGCAAACAGACCATTGCAACAAGTGCCATATAAAGTAACCTTCTATGTAGTTATAAAAAATACGATCACATTTGTGGTGAGTTAGAAGTTAAGAAGACACCAGCCGCACACTTTTATCAAAGCTTAACACAATTCCTGTGAATTCTATGATGAAAATCACAGCACTCAGAAATGGAATCTACTCTTCGGGCTTTGGGCCAGAAGGGAGCATTTCAATTGAGACAGATGACGCAATGATGAAGGACCTGAAATCCTCAACGTGAAATTATTACGTCATTGTTACATTAAGTATGGGACCAAACAGAGGAAGTGACCACTGCAAAGGGTACGTCTATGTGATGGAAGGGATTCCTGTTGTCTTTTGTGGATCTACTTATCTTTAGCCGCTTCCTTAATATGCACAGAATTCTTTTCATTCTTCCCGTTTATGTGACAGCTTTTATTCTTAGATCTAAATATTACTCATATTCAGAGCTTTTCTGAATATCAGCTATTGTCTTCCTACAAGTTCCGTGTCATGTCTAGTTTACTAGGTTTCATTGAAATGCCAGGACACTACTCTCTGAAGCATTTTTTGTATCATGGAATGATAGCACCAATCGCTAAATTCTGTCCGAATATTCTATCAACTCTAAACATTTATGCTGTAGTCTTTGATAGGATGCTCTTCAGCAATATTTACTAGCAGAACTTAATAGAGGGCAAGTAAGTATTAAAATATACTTTGGAAAAATGGCGTTATGCGGCCCAATGAACTTCCTTATGAAAATATATATTCAGTAGCTTCCAGAGAATTTTCAGGCATAATTTTGAACTGTGATCCACAATGTATAAAAGCATTGTGAAATTCAGTAAACAAAATACATATATTGAAATAAACTTTATACAAAATTTGCTTGCAAACACCATGTTAATATTTCTGTGAATTTGTCTGCTTATCCTTCTTATACATAATACCCCTGTGGTAAATCTGGAAACACTACTCACTTTTAAGGTCAAAATATATACTGAGGAAATTCTGTGAATTCTTCATATCTAAAATAGGAAATCAAACAAATTTAGTAGTTTTATTTATGTACTATATCCTGAGATATTATTTCACTTTTCTTCATGTCAACATAGGATATTTCCAAGTTATAAACTTAGGCAACACCATTTATTTACTCCATGCTAACTCAAAGCTTTAAACCTCATACTGAATACGATTTGCTGTTTAAATTACAATTCTTCTGGGAAGGAAAATTACAAAACTGTAGAGATTTGTCTTGAGAGAACATTTGAAAATATTGAGGACAAATCAATACTTTCTGTTTTGTCTCCAAATATTGTTTTGCGTTTTTTTAAAAATTAATTTTTTTTATTGTGAGAATAACGCACAAAGGAGTTACAATTACATAGGCAAGAAAACGAGTACATTTATCAATTATTGTAGCCTCCTCTTTGTTTCTCCTTTCCCTACCACTTCCCATCCCTTCCCATACTTCCCTCACCTGATCCACCCCCCACACCCAAGTTGTAAGTTTGTTTGACATAATGACTTGTACATCTCGTTGTTGCAATGGGTCCATCTGTACCTCTAGTTAAACAATTTTGTTTTTGCCCTTCCCCTCCACAAATTATACCAACTGCTTTCCAAATACTGTTTGAATCATTGTTTGCTTCTTAGTGATGAACTGTGTTAATATGTGGAGGCTTAAGCCTTTCTATGTACACGTCAAATTATTTGTGTCTCATATTCATGCGTTTGAAATATTTGGCTTGACATGGTGAAGTCTTGTTTCACCTTATTCTTCCACACTTACAAAAACAAAAATCTTTTTATATTAATTAGGGAATCATTGGTGGTCCCATTATCTTAACGGGATTAACCTAAACACAGATAAGTGCAATTTGGCACCTGGCAATAGTATTTAAAATAAATTATTTTTATGCAATGCCATCCTACACTATTGCTTTCCTATCACCTAATTTGGATAACCACTAAGTGCTCTATCATCTGAACGGATTGCAAATATTGCTTTCCCCCAACACTAGAGTTGTCAAGATTCAGATATGATAAATCAATTTTTAATGGGAGTCAGTCTTTAGAATCTCCTACTATTGATGTGTAGAATTGAACTATTCAAACAGACATTAATTATTCATGTAGTTATGCAGAGATAGCTAATTATTCCACATCATTCTGAATCTGTCCCTAATAACACTAACTACTGTGACTGTTATGTTACAAACATTTGCATAATTCACACTTCCTAATGGAATCAGAACTATTCTTTTGAAACATAGTTGAAGTTTTATCTATTACACTTCTTTTGTAATTGTATGGAATATTATTTATTATATCGCTATGATCTTTTGCATATATGGCTATAATTTTTCAGTCAGTTCATGTTAATCTTTGCAACAGAACAAGGCATATTGCATCACACTGTGAGATGCAAGAGTTTAGGAAAACGGCAACTGAAAACAGAATGGGTAATGAATTCATATAAAATTATGAATAAACTACTTCCAAAGTTAGTAAATTTTATTGTACTTTATTTTTCTTTATGTCCGGTGGTGGGTCCTGAACTCTGGGCCTGGGTGCTGTCCCTCAGCTCTTCAGCTCAAGGATAGCGCTCTACCACTTGAACCACAGCGCCACTTCCAGCTTATTTCTTTTTCCTTATGTGGTGCTGAGGAATCGAACCCAGGGCCTCATGCACGCAAGGCAAGCGCTCTACCACTGACCGACCGTACCAGCCCCTTATTGTATTTTTATATCACATCCTGCGATAGTTTTTGAATATCTGTAATTCTCCATTGTACATGAGTTAATAAATGAGATGTATTTCCAAAAGTGTTACCAAAATTTGTGGAGATTAGGTATTCGCCGTAACATTAAATTGAAAAAAGTAAACTGAAACTATAGAACTTGTGCAATGATTCACATAACAAGAAAATGGTAAGAAATGACATATGTATTAGAAATAATAAAAAGAAAATATGTTGGAGATGACCATTAAAATCTGGGGAGGTGATTATGGATTGGAAAGGGAGAGATAAATGAGGAAAGGGGTAACATGTTCACCAAGAATTGTGTTCATTAACTTCCTTATGTAACTATACCCCTTCTCTACCTCACCATAACAATAAAATTAAAATAAAAAAGAAAAAGACTTAAATCCTACAACAGATGGGATGACTACTGGTAATATCCCATATTCAACTCCCTTTGAAACAGATTAGAATGATAATATCTATTAGTAATTCTTTGAATACTACTGGTGCAATTAGCTTCTTTTTGGATATACAAGACAGAGACTGATTATCCAAGGCTGTCTTTAAAATTCTGATATCTAGATCAATCCTGAGTATCCATGTTAGTTTTTTCCACATTACAGGATGTATGGTATGATCTTTTGCTTAGGAAATATATAAATAGGATTTTGTCATAATCTTTTGCATCCTTTTCCAAATGGACTAGAGATCCATTTCTCATTTCCAAAACTGACTTTTAATAAATAAATAGGTGATGTTTAAGATCAGAAGCGTTTTATTTTTCCCACCCATTCAATCTGAACAAGTTTTTGAAAGGGCATACTTCTCATTTGCAGACAGCCAGAAAGTGGTTCTTCGTAATTGCTTCAGAGCAAAAATCAAGTTTCTTTTTTTCTCACAATAAATTAATTCATTGTTCATAGGAATTGTAATGTAAGGGTAATGAATCTTCAATAAAATTACTGCAATGTATATATGCTTTGAGGTACAGTAAATATCATTGTGTCCTCACTAGTTTAGATTTACCAGTGATTATATGTTTCACTTTACATATAATTTTAATACTAAATAAATAATTACAAAATTTGGTATCATATAGTATTTTCATAGAGATCTATCTACTCCATGCACAATATGCACAATGACAATTAAGTGAGCACATTCAAGAAAATTTTTAGACATGAATACACTACTGTCCAGAGTTGTGACAGAATCAATCTGTAAGAGGTGATCATTGAGTAAAGTGACTCAAGTAGTATGAAAGATTTTTTTCCCAGTAGTTACTCTTATTGAAGGACCTATATAAAGAGGAAACGTATGCTGAACATTTTAAACCATGATTGTTCAAAATTCCATTGGAACTCGCAATACAAAAAATTATACTACATTGAGAAATGGTGAAATTCATCAATTTTATAAAATATTCCGCAGCCTGTTTCAGCTTTCTTTTGTTTTCATTTGATGCTTCTGGTGTGTGAATTTAGATCCTCACTCTTACTTGACAAGTTCTCTGCCACTTTCCCTTAATATGTATGTGCTCAGTCACGTCTCCAGCCTCTTTTTACACTGGTTGTTTTGAGGTAGATCTCACTGTTTGTTTTCCTATTTATTTCTGAGAGGATTCTGTTTCCTATCCAGGCACACACCTAGAGACCACAATTTTGTATTTGATAGGCTTCCTTTTGTTGCTGGGATGACAGGCACAGGTCATCACTTCCACTTTCCCTTGGTCAAGATAGTGTTTCAAGGACATTTCTATCTGGACTGGCGTTGAACTTTGATTCTTCCATTCTACGCCTCCAAAGAAACTTAGATTATAGGTAACAGTCAGGGGTATTCAGGTATAATTTTGGGGTAACAAGCTCTTCATTTCATATGTCACGTTCATCTTGAACTTTTCCAGTTGCCCAGATTCATTTAAACCCAGTATTCTCCTGCCCGGTTCCCAAATCCTAGGATTATAGGCAATCAAACTATGCTTGTTTTCTTAATATTTGTTGTTGTTATTTTAACTTTCACATAACATTTATTTGTAAGCAATCAGCATCTGGATCTGGATCTCCTTGCTTCTTTTCTTTGTTCCTACCTTAATTTCTTCCTTAATTGCTTCCTTCCTTCTTGAATTCCTTCCTTTCTTCTTTCGTTCTTTCTTACTTTCTTTCCTTCCTTCCTTTCTTCCTTCTTTCTTTTGATATACTTCAGTCTTTCTCTGAACTTGCAAGCTTCCTGCCACAGCCTGTTTAAGCTAGTGGCAAAGGTAACCCCACACACACACCCACACTATCCAAAAAAATCTCACGTACAAATATAGTTGCTGAGAAATATGATTAGCCAAGTACAAATCCCTCTTAAAATTATATATATATACATATATATATGTATTTTATAATAAAAAATTTGTACAGAGAGGTTACAATTACATGAGTAAGGTAATGAGTACATTTCATATTGAGTGTTGTTACCTGCTCCTTTTCATGGGATAAATTCAATATTTCTGAATTTGGACAAATTTGCTTTGTGACCTAAAATGTTGGCTATTATTGAACATGTTCCATGTACTGCTGAGAAGAATGTGTATTCTGGTGCTGTTGGGTGAAATATTTGGTAGAAATGTATTAAGTCTATTTGATTTATACAGTTGCATAGATATGAGGTTTCTCAGTTGAGTTTTGCTGGGATGATATATCCAGGAGGGATTGTGATGTGTTAAATTCTCCAAGAATTATTATATTTGGATCTATATGAGACTTGAGGGAACATAGTGTTTCTGAGATGAATGTGGATGCTCTGTTGTTTGGTGAATTAATATTAAGAATTGTAGTATCCCCCTGAAGGATGGATTCATTAATTTGTATGTAGCGACCCTCTTTGTCACTTCTTGCTTATTTTAATTTGAAACCTATTTATCTGCTATTTATGATTGCAGCTCTGGCCTGTTTATTCCAGCCTTTTACTTTCTGAATATGTTCGTTTTTGTGGGAAAGGTGTGTGTCTTGAAGGCAGCAGATAGAGGTACTTTGGTTTTTTTGATCTAACTAGACAATCTATGTTGCTTACTTGGAAAGTTCAGTCCACTAATATTGAGAATTAGAACTGAGATTTTTTGGGTAGTTCCTGCCATGTTATTCATTGTTTGGTGACCTGTGCCAACTGGATTCTTCTTATGACTTTTTAGATTCTTTCTTTCAAATCTATTTCATTGCCTTTATCATGTTCTTATTTGATTTCTAGCTGTGGGATATTTCAAGAATAATTTGAGGGCTGGATTGGTAGACCTATATTGTTTGAATGCTTTATTGCTATGGAAGATAGTTCATTTGACCTTTTCTTTGAAGGAGACTTAGCTGGATACAGTATTCCTGGTTCCCAGTTGTTCATTGTAAGACATTACATATATCATTACAGTCTCTTCTTGCTTTAATTAACTCTGGCTAGAAAACTGAAGTTATTCTGAATGTTTTCCCTTTATTGTGATTGATCTGTATTCTGTAACAACTTTAAGGATCTTTTCCTGGGTTTCATTTGATCCTGTGTAGATTAAAATGTGATAGCGGGATAGTCTGTTCTAGACCATTCTATTTGTGGATCTAAAAGCTTCTTGCATTGCTCTATCTTTTAGCAAATTGGAGAAATTCACTACTAGGATCCTGTTAAATAACTTTGTGGAACTTTTACTTCTGTCTATAATACTTTGTCTACAGCCATAAGCCATAAATTAGGCCTTGTGATGGTGTCTTCTCAATATGAAATAAATCTTTCACTTTTGTTGGATTTGTCTTGAATACTTGTCTGTTCTTTGTAATGTCTAGGCTCTTTCAATCCCAGAAATTTGGTCTTTTGCATTAGTTAACCTACTGTCAAGGCTTTTTTCTTTTTTTCTTTTTTTAATTTTCTTTCCTTCTAAATGTTCCTATTCCGTCACTTTGAACTCTTTGCAGGAGCTTCATTTAAAATCTTGTATGGACTCCTTTATTCCTTGATTTGTTTTTAGTGGTCAATCTCCAGTTCCTTAGTTGAGTTCTTATAGATTCATTGGACTCCCTTTCCTTTTGTTGGACTTCATTCAGCATTCTCATTGTGGCCTCTATATATTTCCCTAGCCCTCTATTTGTGGATTCCATGAATGCCTCTTAATCTTTGTTTATTCTCATCCTTCTCATGCAATAACTGTATTTATCTTTGCTTAACTTCCGCATGTTTATGAAATTCTTTTATTAATATTTAGTTAGCCTTATCTCACTCCCACAATTCCTGTAATAATCTTTGGTTAGGCTCATTATGCTCCCACCCTTTCCAAGCTTTCAATATTTTCATTCAGCATGTTTACCAGTAGTGATGGTAGAGCATTTTTGGAACTCTCGTCTGGATTACTCATTTACAATTCTGTTGCTGACTATCATCAGGGGAGTTGAGCTTTCTGGTCGACATATTTCTTGTGTCCTCTGACTCGTTCTTCACCTTTGGGTATGAAAAGAAAATCAGTTTGGTGCTAGTACACTATTTTAAGGCAAGTATCAACCATAAACCTGTAGTTGCCCAGATTTTTGATGCAGTAAATCTGAGTACAGATACAATCTAGTTTAACAGATACAATCTAGTTCAACAAAAAAACAACTATGGATCAATGATCTAAGAAAGTCAAAGAAGGAGTCAGCAGACCAGAAATAGGTGTAGGGAGAATTGTGGTGAGAAAGTAAGATTAGAGGAATGTGGGAGGGAAAAGGAGTGAGGGATTCAGAGAGCAAAAAGTATATAAGGAAAGGAGAAGAGAAAGAAAAAAAAGGAAATGAAAAATACAAAACTTAAAAATTATATAAGTATAAAGTAATAATAGTACAATAAAAGAAGTTAAATCAGAGAGTTTTTGAATGGAGAGAGTGATATCTGAATTAAGTATGAACACAATAAAGGATAAGTCCTAATCATAGAAGTTGTATATATATATATATATATATCTGTGGATCAACACAAAAGAAAATAAGTGATGCTAAAAAAAAGTCCAAAAGAGAAAAGCATAAAAATAATTTTAAAAACACACACCAAAAATAAAAATGATGAAAAGAAAAAAGAAAACAATAGTATTTTTAAAAAATTGGATAGAAAAGAGTTATTCGAATTTTTTAGTGTGGGGCGGGTAACATGTGTGTACCCTGTGTTTGTAAATTCTCTTGATGGAGTCTCTTGTGGAGTGACTGGTTTCTTAAATCAGTTTGAGCATACACAAAGAAGCTCTGCATTCTCAGAAACTATGACAGTCCTTCGAGAGTAGTTCAATGGGAGTTAAATATGCTTTGATCATCACAAAAGAGGGAGATGCCTGTTTTCTTTATCTTGGAGTTGTTGTGGTGGGGCTAGGTTGTAGGTAGGGTTGACACCTTTCAACAATCAGTGGCTTTTCCCTGAGGTTGTAGCTCTTGAGACACTCACAAGGCCCAAGTTGGGGCCATTCTCAGGAATTTTGTTTCCTTAGTTTCAATGACCTTTCTTTTATGCATTCTGCCACTGGGTTTGTTGCCTAAGCTGCAGGGCAGAGTGGTAATCTTTGGCTTTGTTTACCCAGTAAAGAGAGTCACTCTTCCAAATGCTGAGCTCCCTCTGCCTGGGGCAAGCTGAGCATATAGTTGATGTTACTTTGACGTGTTGAATGGCTCCTCATGTCTTCTTCCATAGGCTGAGTTATGTGCTGGCTGCTCTGGCCAGGTCTTTATCAGTATCAAAGATTATGATCTTCTCCATTGATGGGTGATGAGCTACTTTCTTACCTGCTCTGTGAGGAATTAGGAAGTCCTGGGGTTATACACATCTTTCCCTTAGTTTCAGAGTTGTCCCTCAATTTGCTACTGTCTATGGTCAGTAGGATGAAGATTTCGACTCTTTCTTGTTTCTTGATGGCAGTGAGTAGAATCCACTCCTAGACCGCTTCTAGAGCCTTTTTCCTGAGCTCTCTGTTGATATGTTGGCAGTGGTAGGAACTACCACCACCACTACACTACAAGTATTTAAATCAGGATATACACAGTTGGATATTTCATCTCTGGACAAAGTCTTTGTACTGTGATGGCACACTTCGTGTGACTGTCTAAACTTGGACTTTTCACTAGAAACCTAAACCTGTTTTCTTTTTGAGAGCTTGTTAATCCCCAGGTCATCATCCATCCTCTACATCCATACCCCTAATTTCATGATTTTATCCTCACTATTCAAATCAGAGTGTATTTGATGAGGAATTTTTTTCTGGCACTAATAAGTATAGATATCAATTAACATGAGGTACACATTAAAATGTTATTTGTTTAATTGCTCTTCACTTTTCTGCGTGAATCAATGCAATTCTAGCCTTCAAACAAGAAAAAAGGTGATAATTCTTTAATGCAGTGTGTTTGATTTAGCATTTATGAAGTTCCACTTGCTAATGTCCAGTGACATAGTCTATATATTGACACATATATCCTGCTCAAATTTTCAGTATATTTTTATTTGAGTATTTAAGGGAGCAAATAACTTGCAATGGAAAAATTGTTATATATGATAAAACTATCTCTACCATATACGGAGTCATCAGACATTTGTACATAATGGTCAGTTTTATTGAACATTCATTTGAAAGGAACAATCGCATAAACCTTAACAGAGGAGACAGGAACATGATTTTGTAACATACTACTTGAATTACACTTGAAGGGTTAAAACTTGCCTCAAGGAACATTTTCAGTAGATTTTGCTGAGGCATAGTTACTGCATATAAAATTACTACCTACAAAAATACAAGCATCATGCAATATTCTTGAAGATTGTAAGACATTCATTTTGACATATTTTCATATGATTTCTTTCCTTATGTTGGATGAATAATATTGAAGACATGAAATTTCACTCAAATATGTTTGGTTCTAAACCAATCGACAAAAAGGACACAAATATTGTTTGACTGATTGATAGTAGTTTGAGATAATGAATTCTACATTGTAAAAACAGACATGAAATTGAATCGAAAGACATCTACTAATCATTCCAACTCTTCTTTCAAATATTGTGTTATGTTTAATTTCAGATGAGAGTTATCATGGCCAATGCTTTGAGATTTCCCACCATAGTAACAAAGGATGAAGAAGGAATGGAAATTGCCAACAAACAAAATACATGAAATATGAAGACGAAAGGGCATAAAGGAAGGCTCTCTAACTTTCCCTTTCTGTCACGCAGCAACGGGAACCATAAATATTTGACACCGGTTTAAGATCAGTGTAATGATAGGTTTTGAAAAATGCTCCTTCATGATAATTTTAGAATTCTAATTTTGATCATTCTTTCTACCCTTTGTCAAAGATAAATTACAATCTTCTAATATACAATTAGGATAAAAGCTAAGAACTCTATTACCTGCACATTTTGAAAGTAGTGATGTGCCATAAGGACCAATCGATTTCCAATTAATCGATTTTACAAATGAGGGATATCATAGAATACTTGTTTTCTTCCCCATTAACTCTTTCATTGTGTTATTCATATCTTTTTTCTGAAATGCAATTCATTTCTAGCCTGTATTGCACATGAAAGAATCATACACTGTAAACTTTCAGGCTACTATTTATACTGGTTTATAAGTAAAATATATGAAGATCTAACTTGTGAAAGAAAGTTGGAAACTATAATTAGAATATAAGTTAGACTGTGAACTCAGATGGTGATCACCAGATATGGTCGTTTTGAAATCAGGTTGTTTATGATGATGTGCATATTACGACAGTGGTATTTTTCCTGTTGTATTCTATAAAATATTGGGTGTGATTTTGCAGAAACATTTGAACATGGTTACAATTCTTGAGATTAAATCAACAGTATCACTAACATGAAGTTCTAGACACGAAGAAACTTGGGATAAAGCTAAGCATTTTCCATATACATACTTGATTATGTAGATTTTATAGAAGCCTCAAGAAATCTATATAAGGAGAAACTTATGAGGAATGTGACAATGGAAATATGTGACAATATAAAGAGATTGATTATTTCTGCCCTTCCAGACAGCGACCAACACAAATAAAGGAACATATCTTTGGTTTAAATTTCTAGATTTTTCCATAAGTGTTGATGTCTGGAAAATGCAATCTTGTATGTGGTGAACAGAGCAATTATGAATAACATTTTCTTACTGTGCTAGAGCTCTTGTCCAGGAACAAACTAATGGACAAGAAACTGAAAATGAGTACAATTTCTGAAAAATCTTTGTACTAATAGGTTTTTGAGAGTTCATAAATTTTCTATTGCCAATCGATATTTACTTCAGAAAACTGTGATTGGTGAAAATCCATTTTGAGACAGATATTCAGCTAAGTACCTGTCATTCTGACATGAAAGCAAAGGTTCATTAAATCATTTACCCTGTCACTAAGGCAGTGTGCAAATTTTGCTAGAATTTTCGTAGCACAAATTATAAATAATCATAAATCTTTGAAGGTCACTGTCTAGCATAAAATTTCAGTGAATTTTTCTATTTCTTCATGACTCACAATGTCATATAAAGTTCTAATTTCCCAATGCATACAATGTGCAGTATTTGTATTTGTCATTATCGTTAGGCAGCAACTATGAAGAAAAGCAATTGAAGTATTCTTCATCTGGACAATGTGCTTAATTCTTTCAAACCTGGTATCTATATTTATCTCTATTAGTTGCTCTGAAAAATGTTGTTAACAAAAATCACTTGTGTATCATTGCCTACTGGAAAAGACTGCAAGAAATAGAAAACACCAGTGGCTTATCAGAAAGGATAAGAATGAGGATGAGGTTACATGGTGTTCTGTAAGAGCTAGCATTCAATCTAGAGATCACATGTACTGAATTTAAGTACAATTGAAATAAAATGTAGTTCATTTAAATATAAGAAGTTGGATATTACAATGTCATAATAGTATTATGATATCACATATGAGTTGCTACATCGTACATCCAATAAGATTGTGTAACATGAATTTCTTTAATCTCAAATATGACATGTGTCTTATCAGAAACATATTTTGACTGCATAACCATTGTGATATCACTAATCCATTGTGACATCACAAACTTATGTCCTCATAATTTTGGTAAAATGTTACCATTGTGTTATCTTAGGCCATTTTGAGCTCATAATGTGTTTTTGATTTCCTAATATTTCATGTATGACATGTGATATCAGAAAACCACTGTGACAGTATGACCACTGTAATATCACACTGACAGACCTCATGAACATTGTGTCACATAGTGACATCATAAACCTCTTTGGACTTTATTGCATTTGTGTCAAGACATGCATTTGGAGACATCAAAATGAATTCATATATTCATTGTGAATAAATGACAATTGAGATCTACCATGCAATTTTGAGTTCAGCATCCCATTGTGACCTCACAAACCTGTTGTGATCTCATCACAATTTAATATTTATTAAAATAGATCTTTAGAAAGCAAAGTAGATCAGGTATGTAAGGATTTAAAATGCTAAATGCAATGACAATAAGCATAGATGACTAAGACTAATTCTTCAATAGGCAAAAATGGCTCCATGGAACAGTTTCTGGTACACCTTACTTACTATCATTTATTACTTCCATCTGGAGTTATTCCTTCTGTTTTTTCACAACTGTTAATTAGCCTCTGTGTTTTTGGTGCTGTGACTGACCATAAAGATTTCCAAATCTCACTAAGATTAACCTTATCATTGTGCTAAGACGTGACCACTCAAAAACCTGGAATCTTTGAATTTCTAGGATTAATCTTCACCTGTTATGTAAGCACATTCCTGGCATTAATTTCCATGAACTAATGAACAAAACATTTTTTTCAACACAGTATACTACGTAAATAATATACTATTTTTTACAACACAGTATATTAGGTAGATAGGTAAAGTATTGTCTACTTAACTATTGTCAGGTATCAGTATGAATGGAGCAATTATATATTTCTAGTATGGGTTATTTATTTTGCATTTACTAACTAAATGCCCTTTTTTTGGCCAATCATGGTGTTTTAATTCAAGGCTTTTTTCCCCTCAAGGGTAGCAATCTACCACTTAAGCCACAGCACCACTTCCGGTGTTCTTTTTCTATTTATGTGGTACAGAGGAATTGAACTCCGGGTTTCATGCATGTTAGGCAATCATTGTACCATGAAGCCACATTTCCTGAGCCCTAAATGACTTTCTTAAGATGGTATTACATTTTCATTCCATTCCAAAGTATCGCAGTTTTGGCCAGGTGCTGAAAAGAATGTAGAAAACAATAGTAAGTCCAGTAAGCCTGACATTCCTCTTACATTACTAAGGAAGTACAGGTAAGGCCTTCAGGACTCATAGAACTGTTGCATGTGACATTATTATGTAAAACAGCATAAACAGTCTGATCCAACATCCATACCATTCTGCTTCTACTGTCAAGGTCAAGAGCCAAATACCTAAGCCTTTTTTTTTTTGTCGGTTGTGGCTCTTGATCTCTGGGCCTAAGTGCTGTCCCTCAGCCTTCAGCTCAAGGCGAGCACTCTACCACTTGAGTTACAGCACCACTTCTGGTTTTGTAGTGGTATATTGGAGATAGGAGTCTCACAGACTTTCCTGCCCAGGCTGGATTTGAACCGGGATTCTCAGATCTCAGACTCCTAAGTTGCTAGGATTACAGGCATGAGCCACTGGCGCCAAGTCTAAGCCTTTTGTTGATTGGATGAGTTTCCTAGGAATGAAGAAGGAGGATGTGGAAGGTGATGGTGGAAATATATGTGTATTTGCTTACTCTCCACATTTTTTGCATTTTTAAAAATGCTACTGATTAACTCCATTTATATCTAATTGTCTATGCTATCTGCACAAGATGCAGATAAATGTAGACATTTATTCTGGTGGATAGTCACATATAATTAAAAATATTTTTATAGAAAAACAAAAGATACATTACAAAATATGAAGTATTCTCTATAAAATGGTTTCTTCTAGTATTGAAAAGATTACTCCAGCTTTCTTTGAGATTTTATGCTGTCTCAGTATCAAAATATTCTCTAATTCCTGTAACATCTAAAGTATAAAAGCATGATTTGAAATTATCAGTAGTTTTTTAAATAAAGGTACATAATAGCTTCCTTCTTGCAGAGACATGTGATGGCAATTATTATTGATTATACTATAGTTTTCTTCTTTTTTTCTTTTTCTCTTGGCACATCACTGTATGACCTGCATCAGCTTCCTGTAAGTGAGATTTCCCTCTAATCTGCAATGTGAAGATATGTCATGTGGCTTACTTCAGCTTACAAAAATGAACCAGAAGTGGTGAAATACTATTTCTAGAGGAAGATTTCTATCCCATTATCTCTGCCTAACAGCTGATTGTTTTCCCTTACCTATAAAAATAGCATATTTCCAGACGGAGTCTTCCTTCAAGTTACATTCTGGAAGAATAAAGCATGTTAAATAGAGGCAAAACACAAATACAGACTCATACCTATAACACAGATAACACTAAGCTAATTTTAGAACATGATATTAAGATGTTAGTTTATTACCATCCTTGTATACCTTCATGAGAGTTGACTATAGTACACCAGAATTTAACAAATACTAATCAAGAAGTAAACAAATAGATACTATTGATGCTATTTTATTTTTTTCTATCAATAAGAATTCTGAATGTGATCACTTGCATATGGGGTTATCTTTTCTATAGATGAGTTTAATCACTCTAGAGCGTGGTATCTCATAACCATAATCATAATCCAGACATTGTGATTGAGATGAGGAAGAACAAAATGTCTAGATTTCTCCTTCATTTCCTCTTCTCCTTTTTCTAGTGTTAATTATCATCCTTCCTCCAAAATCTCCTATTAATAAAGGAAGAATGACACATTGTGGATATTAAAGAAAAGGCATCCAAGGAAGAATTTCATTCTTTCAGAAATAGCTGAAATAAATCAGAGTGGCTCATGGAAGCATAAAGCCATCGTTTGTTTGTTTTTTTCCCCCTTCTCCGGTTTCCACTATAGTGACTGTACATGACTCTAAATATCTAATAACGCATTTGCTTTGGCTAAGTTTTTAAAAGATGACATAAATAGTAATTTTTGTTTGCTTTTGAGAGGAATGAAATAAGATTACATTAACATTGTGTGTTGAGAGGCTAAATTTTATCAAAATCTAAACATAATGAAAAATAGATGATTTTAGGATAAATAGCTTGTAGGTACATTTTTAACATGACATATACACAAAGACCAGAGACATCTTTTTTCTATTCCATCTTTTTTTCTATTCCTCTCCACAGTGATTCAACTTCATGTAATTCAAATAGCTGTGTTTCTGAAAGAAAAAGAGAACCAGTATTGGTTGATGCATTCTTTAAAAATAGCAGTCAGGTAAATATTAACCATATTACCAAAAATAGCTGTCAAATGCTCTGGAAAAGAGAAGCTTTTTAAAGAGTGTATAAAAAGTGACAGTACCAGAACTGTTTCAGGAGCTGCTCTTGGGATTTAAAGTTTCTAGGAGTTGACAATGTTATAATCAGGATTAATTACTTTCAGGGAACAATTTTTTTAGTTATATTTCATTGAAAAAATACACTGGTCAAATCTAATGAAATGATAACAGGATATAGTAGAAAGAATGCTACACATTCATTGTGGTAGCCATAAAAATACCTTCCCAAAACATCTATTTCCCCAAATATGTAATCCCTCAAATGTAGATTTGGGTTATAAGTAAAATAATCACCTTTCATTACTAAGGAATGGAAATTTGAATAATTATCAGCTGGAGGAACTATACTCAAATGGGTACTTAAAAGTCCCAGATTTAGTTGGAAAGGGCAATGATTGGGGACTAACCTCAGAAAGGTGTAAAGATAGTATGTTCCAAAGTAAAGGAAAAGACAATAACCAGATTGTAAAATCAAAAATAAAGGAAAAGACAATAACCAGATTGTGAAATTTCTGGAAAGTGGAAAAGAAAGTAAATGCCTTTTCCCCTGGAATCATCTGAAAATATTTCAGCTCTATTTCTGCCTAGACTTTAATCTAGTGAGACTACTTTTAGATTTCTGTCCTTTAGAACTGTAAAATGATAAAAACGGATAATTCAATCTACTAAACGTGTAGAAATTGGTTACAGCACTCTTAGTTTAGTAAACTAAGCTCAGCAGCCAAGTTTTCTTGATGCAACTACAGGGACACCACATGTCTTAGTTTCTGAAAATAAGTATAAGTTGCCACCAACATGTCTTAGTTTCTGAAAATAAGTATAAGTTGCCACCACTTGTACTCATGTATAATGTACATACTAAAGGGCCTTGCATTAATGAAGTCTTGAAATTCTAAATAATATCTAAATAAGCAGCTCCCTATCTTTATTTTCCACATTTGGGGATCACTAATTACCAAAGCCTAGGGTAGGAATATGGAAATAAAATCTGTCTCTTGATATTATATATCATTTTGAGTTACAGTTCCTAAAATAATAAAAAATAAAGGAAAACAGAAACAGAACCTCAATTTTCTATCTTTCTGACCTTTAGAACAGAAATGAGAAAATCCAGTAAAGATACAGCAATCCCAAGATGATATTATAGCATCACCAGATGATAAGGGAGATAACAAAAATGGTCCCCTGAAACAATGGAAAACAAAATTTACACCTACAGACTGATACTGCTAGAAAATAGTTTCCTTTATGCTGTATTTTGTATTTTAGATTTCTTTACACAGCAACTTCCCTTTCTACGGAAATGACTCTTTATTAGTATGCAAGTGTTTGCACCCTATGCCCCAGGAACAAACAATGTTTCTAGATGTAAACAAGCATGATACTTAGAGTAACAAAGGCTACTTATGTTGCTATAGCTGATAAAATAGAATGATTTCGGGAAATAGTCAAAAAATCTTGAACTTCTTCATATCTTTTCTCTTCTCCAACATGAGAAGTCCTAGTCAAGGTATGTAAAATGTCAATAAAAGATTTTTTATTTTATTGTTTACGTTAAAGGAAATACACTTTTCCTCTTTGTAAGCCTGACTTTGAAAGAGTCACACCCTCACAGTTATTTTATTGACAAAAGTTTACTGCTGTGATTTGTGTTTTCCTCCCCTTGGGTGTTGCGCTCTATTATGTTGGCAATTACACAGAATAACAAGATAAGTCCATTATGCTTATGTTAAAATTTCCAAAGTTATACTGTCTTCAAAAAGTTGTCTCTTCCGTTCTTCACTGCTAATTAAAGTTTATTTATTGTTCTTTAAATGATAACAAAAGAGTGATATTTTACCATGTACTGTCAGTGAAATAAGGAGGGTCTGGGATTGCTTTTTAATTGTTTTCAAGTATTTCCTTGGCTATATTCATTAATGCCTTTCTTCCAGTCTTCTAACCAGGGACACAGGGTTACATAAAAAGATTATCCTAAGGAATAGGATGTTAGGGAGAAAAAAAATACATGTATAACTAAAGAGTTTCATCTCTTAAGAGATTAAAACACTCAGAAGACTTAATGCTAGAAGACTAGCGTTAAGATGACTTCAATGTTTTTAGGTCTTAAGCAAGTGAAATGCATGTAAAACGTCATAGTTTTTCCAAACAATGATTTTGGCTTATATTTTTCTATTCCAATGAGATAACTGACTTTACAGTCAATGAAAACCCTGACAAGGTTGGAGGGTATATTGATTTTAGGTTAGAAGGGTTAATGTTAGAAAGCCAAGGGAGATTCTTAAAACAGCATTGCCTATCAATTAGCAATTATACTTATGGCATATAAACATACAAATATGAATTGAGTGAGAATTGTTTTATTTACACAATTCATTGACAATTAAAACCAGAAAACACATCTCTACATTTATATGAACTAGTATATCTAGTGAGGATTTAATTATTTTACAATATTTTTTAACATTCATGTCAAAATATTAGTTTATTTGTGACTGTTTAAGTTTAATTTTTGTTAGTCAGGGGATTTGAAATCTGGGCCTGGATGCTCTCCCTCAACTCTTCAGCTCAAGACTCGTGCTCTACCACTTGAGCCACTGCCAGATTTTTTGGTGTTTCATTGGAGATAAGAGTCTAATGGACTTTCTGGCCTGGGCTTGCTTTGAACCATGCTTTTCAGATTTCAACCTCTGTAGTAGCTAGGCTTACAAGCATTAGCCACTGGCCCCTAGCTACATAATTATTTGTTACATATTTATGAAGAATTGAGTGGTAGTCCCATACATTTAT
The DNA here is from genome assembly GCF_024711535.1 of Dipodomys merriami. Classification (NCBI taxonomy): domain Eukaryota; kingdom Metazoa; phylum Chordata; class Mammalia; order Rodentia; family Heteromyidae; genus Dipodomys; species Dipodomys merriami. The sequence continues at coordinate 935,631 of NW_027203159.1, read as the reverse complement.
ATGTTGTGTAATGATTAAACTAGATCAGATCAAATAGTTGCTTTATGTAACATTACGTTTTAGTGAGAGTGCTCAAAACTATCTTTTGGCTGTGTTGAAATATCTATTCTTAACTATGATCACTTTGGTTCTTGTAGTATAAAATTAATATATTTACTTTTAGTCATGGAAGTCTGCTAATTAAAGTTATATAAAACATGAATTGTAAAGTGAAAGAAATCCATGGTTCCATTACTTGTCTTAAGAAAACAAATATGCCTTTTGTTTTCAATTATATTTCTGTGGGAATGCGTAAAAATTGATAATAGTTAAGAGTTAAAATTGATAATAGTTACATTATAACAAGTTGATTTAAACTTGTATTTGAAAATTGCATACTTAACACAAATATAATTCCATTTTCTTCTACCACATAATTTAAATAACAGTAGAACAAAGCCTGCTGTTAGTGGCCTTTTGTGTAGAATCTTAAAAAATCAGGAGGATACGACCTGAAGATTTTGGTTCAATGTAAGTCTAAACAAACAAAAATGTGAAAACATCTCCAATTATCCCACAAGAATAAGAATGTGAAGATATGGCTCAAGAATAGAGTGTCATCATCCATGAGCAAAAATCTAAGGAGACCATGAAACACTGAGTTTAAGCCCCCAAAATGGTATATACACAAGACAGCAATAAAAAAAGTACTATGAACATCAACAATAAAGACAAAATAGTAGAAAAGATCATGAGAAATATTTTGTAAACGTCTGGAAGACAAATCATTTCACAGAACTTTCATTCAGAGGAGGGAAAAGTCACAGTCTCATTTGTACAATCTCATTGTGGTTTTGTACAATCCCAGGTTTGTGTTGAAACCTGGCTATTGGGTTACACATGAATGAGTATATTGGATTACCTGACATCGCAGAGATTGCCAGTGACTATGCACCATCCCATTTCATAAAAATAAAAGTAATGCTTCTTAATTTAAGTAAAACATCATGTTAAAGACTGTTCAGTCCACATTGACAGGAGTCCTTATTTTGAGGCTTCAGACCAGTGCTTTTGTTGATAACCACTCCTACTTTACTGCCCTTCCCTTGTGTAGCTATACCTTAATTAGCTGGCATCTAGCAAGGCTATGAATTATACCCCCTGACTTAATCTCTTTCTCCAGCTAGAAATCATTTCTCATGTTATCTATGTCTTAGCATCAGTTGTTTTGTTACTAATCCCCACCAGAAAACTCTTATATTCATGTAAACCCACTATAAATATCCTAGTTATAAAAGGAAGTAAAGGAATAGCATTGGCTGAGGCTCTCATCTGTAAGCTTTCTCCTTAATAAATCTGTGCTACACAATCTCTTTTTTTCTCCACGCTTTTGAGCCTAACAAAAGATTGATTTATTTGATGTAATCCCATTTATCCACACTTACTTTGAGTTGTTGTGATTCCTGATTTTTGGTAGTTTTCACATGTGCCTAGGAGACCTCGTGGTTCCCCTAACAATTCCGGTAATATTGTCAAGGCATCTGGTCTTAAATTACATTCTTTGATACAGAGTTTTTCCTAAGTTTCCTATTCAGGGATCAATAGGATTAGAGTTAGGTTTCTGGTAAGGTTTAGTTATCTAGTTAGGGTTAGGAAGTAGACTAGATTTTAAGGAAATCTGCAACGTTTTTGGAGATCTAGGAATTCAGTAAAAGTTAAGATCAGTGGAAACTATAGTATTTTTCATGATATGAGGATTTGAGGTTAATCATTCATAATAGGATAGAAATAGATTCAGGGTACAAGTTAGATTTGGTGTCCAAGTCAAGGAATCCGTAGGACTTGGAGTAAACTGCAAATCAATTCAAAGACAATGAATATCTCTTAGTGTTAAGGTATTTCTAAACTCGAGTATTTTCCACTAATTTTAGGATTGGATTACTATTATAGTCAAGGTTATTCTTGGGGTTCTGACCAGGATTAAAATTAGGATTAGGGAAATGGAAGGTTGAGTATAAAATTGAAAAGTAAATCTGAAAACGACAGGCTGAAGAAGAGTTAGGACAAATGTTAAACACAGTATTGCTATTTACATGAGGATGATTCAGATACATTTAGGGTTAGGGTTCGTATTCCAATTAGGTTAGGCTTAGGGTTTGAAAAAGGATAAGATACTGGATCAACAAAATTCATGTTAAACTGGAGAACCCACTTGAGATAGCTTTCTTAGAGTATGTGATATTATGAATTGATTCTGGACATCTAACTCTCTTTCTTTCTTTTTAACTTTTCTTTTTCGGGTCCGGTCGTGGGGCCTGAACTCTGGGCCTAGTTGCTGTCCCTCAGCTCTTCAGCTCAAGGCTAGTGCTCTAACACTTGAGCCGCCGTGACACTTCTGACTTCTTTTTTCTTTTTTCTTATGTGGTACTGAGGAATCGAACCCAGGGCCTCATGCATGCAAGGCAAGTGCTCTACCACGGAGCCACCTTCCCAATCTGCATCCATCTCTTTCTAATACTTTATTTGATACTTTCATAGCTTTGAGAGAATGTATTTCATATAGAAAGTAATGCATATGCCATTATAAACAATATCCTTTATCAAAATATAATATCTAAATGAATTACCTACATCATTCCAACTTATTTCAGAAAAAACTGTGCTATATTTCAGGGTAAAATTTTCATGTTCCTCCCTATTATACTCTTTTCTCCATTCAGAGACCCACTACTGATAGATGGCTAATTAGAACCTAGATTTCAACATCCCTCACCCAATGTTACCAACTTTTGAATTCATGGGAGGACCCCACTGCAAACCTGCCAAACCTCTGCCTGATTAACCTGTCGACTCGGTACTCCCTCTACCTCTTGTTTTTACTATCCACCTCCCTCTGCTTTTTCTGCATTTCTTAATAACTTTACATCGACACTCATGAGTCTCCATCAGCAAAATAGATTTGAGAGAGGGAATGCAGGGTCCTGTTAATTGTAGACTCCTATATTTCCATTCAACTGTCTTTGTTTCATGAATGCCAAGAAAAAGGTAGGATAACTGGAATATTCGGAGGATATTTTCAGTTAAATTGGGCCTTCATTGTTGACATCATAAGGAAGAATGCATTGGTCATGTAAAGATTGTTTACTGACAACAATATTCCAGAAGAAAATGGTAGCTATCCAGAAAAAGGAAACAAGAACAGATTTTGCACAGATTTAATTCCATTTGGATGGGATAAGTAGAAAATAAAAATTGAAAGTGTTTTCATAAGGAATAATATACTGTTAAGTAAACAAGCAAATATAAACATAGTGGTCAATGTCTAATACTGCTGATAAGTAAATACAAAACAAAAAAATATATTGTAAATTTACATCATTTGTTATTAGGTTTCTGTCTATTGGTAAGATGTTTGTTGTCTCAATCTCATTGTATGTTGTTGATATAATTTTTATTGTTTACTGATTTCCCAAATGTTCTAGGTTACGTATGATCAATTAAATGTACGTGGGTATAGATATTGTGTGGAATGCTTGCTTTGAGTTGGAGAGTGCAGGGTCATTGCCCAAGCCCAGGGGTCAAGCCCCATGACTGACAAAGGAACAAAAATCATCCACCTGTTCCATTAGAATTTTACCTTTGGAAACAATGTCACCTATTTCTTTTGATTAGATACTTCTCTATGCACTATGTATCTTGTCATTTACATAAAGCATCTTTCATATTTTCATGTATCTTTAAAAATAGAGTAAGGAAATGAATGTATTTCCTAACAGTATTACCCTTTCCCTAGTTTTCTCCTGCTTTACTTACCCTAGGTTCCCCTCTCCCTTTCTATTCACATAGATCCTATGCAGTATGATAGAAAGAATCCAAGAAAGGAGCCATTAAGAAACGACTTCCAGGATACACTCACAAACGGGCAAAGGATGGCTTCTCATTGAACTAGAAACAATTTGGTGACTTCAGCCACAAAGTACTTCAGAGGTATAAATTGTAATGTATACCAGGCAAAATTGGAATCTGAAATATTTCAGGGTTTTGTTTTCTATATGAAGCAAAACTGCTTATTTTTTCAATCACAGTGAACCACAATGAGTTTAAACAGGATGTAAAAAAGGTCACATATGCAAATGAGGCAGAATTTTTTTGTCAATTATGTAGAAAATTGACGTAAGAAGGCCAAATTTATTCTTTTAAAAGAAGCCAAATTAAGTAACTGTACGATAGGGGTTAAATGATAAAAGTAGCAGATATTGTTTAAATTAGTTTGACACAGAGATTGAGATGAGAGAAACTTTATAGAGGTAAATTTGGTAGCGATTGATGAAACAGTTACAAAGAACATAGATATGCTTCTCAGTAAGTTATAGATAAAAGTGTGAAAACGTGGGGGAAAGTCTAATTTGGGAAGAAAGGAACAAACAAACTAAACTAAAATTCATCCTTTCAGAGATGCAGCCTTGATAGTTCAGGAAGTTATGATGGAAAATAAGACTACACATGAGTGAAAGCAGCTAGGAAGGAAATGGAAACTTCCTGCCACAAAGAGTAAAAGGAAATAATGATTGAGGGAAGACAGAAGAGTAGGATTCATGAAGTCTGGAGAGAAATGGAAAATAGAAAAATATTCCCAAATAACAACATACTTTTTCTGGAAGACATTTCTCTCTGAACTCTTTATATCATATCCTTTTAATACACATTCAACAGAGATACCTTGTTTTTTGTGTTTCTCCCTCTTTTCCTCCCTCCTTTCTGTCCTTCCTTACTTCCTGTCCATTTCTGTTTCTTCATCTCTCTCTCCCTCTCTCTCTCTCTCTCTCTTTCTTTCTCGTTTTCCTTCTTTTTTTGTGTGTCTATGGAGAACATGGTAGAGGGCCTGATCTAAGACATACTAAAGTGCTTGCTAGACAAGTTCTTTTTCGTGGATCAATCAAGCAGTTTTAAAATACTTAATGTTTTATATTTCTCACATTATCTCATTTATTTCCAATAATAGCATAACTAAGATATAAACCCATAATTTTGGTATTTTACATAATACATTTACCATGACTTGACTATCCCATTCAGTGTAAGAAAAAAAGTAATAAATGAGTGACATGCTTTTCTGGCATCTCACAACTTTCCCTCATGCATGTCTACTAACCAGAAGATGCTTTTAAGAACTGACTCCAATATTAAGGTTGTTTGCGGCCAGACCCCTTCGGGCAAGAGGTTGAATTAGCCAGTGTTGATTTCCAAAGCAAGATATCCAAGCTAGTGATTTCTTTCCCTCATCTTCAGATTGACTGGGCTTCCTAATTTTGCATTTGCTGAACCACATATATAGACTGAATACATATTCCTTCTTAAGAACTTTTATACAGTAAGAAAATTGAGAAGCCATATTTTGAGAGGTTAAATCTCAGTCTTTATTAAAAGGCCAGTGACTGAATAGTGGACTACTGTCTCAAAGACCAGCCAGCAAATATACTTAACACTGAGCCTTGAAGGCTGGAGAGGAACCAAAGAACAAAAACAATACCATTAAGCCAATTCAGGCTCCAACTGAGAGCTGAAGTGGGACTCCAGGGTGACCAGAAGGCTCCAACTGAGAGCTGAAGTGGGACTCCAAGGTGACCAGAGAATGCATGGAGCCAGAAACCAGTACATAGGACACAAACACAGAGGCACACGGAATTACCTGAGCTGGTCCAGGTCAAGGAGCAGAATCACAGGAACTCCTAGTTCCAGGGACTGGGCTGACAGGTTTAGTAACCTATAATTATGTCCCAGGCCCTGCATCCAGAAATTCAAGGTTGCACATCATCTAGGAGGCAGGGGCTTCTCCTTCCTCCACCATGAAGACGAGAAGCCAGACCCTACCATCCATCATGTGTCCAGGAGTTTTCTGGCCAGACCTACTCTCCTCACTTCAGAATGAATTGAAAAAATTCCATCTTTCTCCTCAATAATACTACTTGTTGTAATATTTAGTAGGCTTTTTGGAAAAGAAAAGGAAAAGAAAAGCCATATTTTACTGATCTTTTCTGTGATTATCACAGTAAAGTATGTCAGTGTATCATATATTATCCCTTAGTTCATAATAAAAAATTGCTGATATCATTAAGATACCACCTCAACCCAGTTAGAATGGCAAAAATCAAGAACTCTAATAACAACAGATGCTGGAGGGGATGTAGACAGAAGGGAACTTTACTGCATTGTTGGTGAGAGTGTAAACTTGTTCAACCACTTTGTAAAGTAGTATGGAGGTTCTTCAAAAGACTCCACATAGAGCTTCCCTTTGACCCAGCAATCCCACTTTGGGCATTTACCCAAAGTTTTACAAACAAGAACACACTAAAGCTTCCAGCACAACTATGTTTATTGAAGCATTATTTACTATAGATATGGAACTATTTACTATTTACTATAAGATATGGAACCAACCCAGATACCCCTCAGTAAATGAATGGATCAAGAAAATGTGGTTTATATACACAATGGAATTCTGTGCCTCCATCAGAAAGAATGACATTGCCCCATTTGTTAGGAAATGGAAAGCCTTGTAAAAATTCTATTAAGTGAAGTAAGACAGATGCAAAGAAACATATCTTCCATGGTTTCCCTTATTTGCCATATCTAGTATATGTCTGAGTCAAGCAGAAAAGGTTACATAAGGTGATGTTAGGAAAATGAACTCTAGATATGTATTCAAATGTTTTTTTTTCTTTCATGCGATTGTTTCTAAGGCATTTATAAGATTATTTCTTTGTTGTATTTTATGTCCCTCCCCCACAGTATAACCCCTGCTCTCACTGTATTTGATGGTATAATTTGTGGAGGGGAAGGGGAAAAACAAGTTGTTTAAATAAGGATACAGGTGGACCCGTTGCAACAATGAGAAGTACAAGTCGTAATGTCGAAAACAAACTTTACAACTTTGGTGGGGGGGTGGCAGGGAGGATTGGGTGGAGGGCGGGGAGGGGTGGGAGGATGGAAAGGGATGGGAAGGGGAAACAAAGGAGGAGGCTACAATGCTTGATAAGAAATGTACTAATTATCTTGCCCAGTAATTGTATCCCCTCTGTACAGTATTTTCACAATAAAAAATAAATAAAATTTTTAAAAAAATTGCTGAAATCCTAAATGCATTATAGTACTGGCACTCTCATATACCATCTTCCATATTACTTTATAAAAAGCTTGCTGACTACGGAAAATATTTAAAAATGTACAGTTTCAAGGTGTATATTTCCAAAATGCATTTAACAATTACAGTTATTTGTGACAAAAACAGATTACATTAATTGAAGCCTGAATGTGATAACTCTTTTGACAAAGAAGCATCTTATGGTGATTTATAGCAAGGATTCTAATTAGTCTACATATTATATTTCAATTTATGTTTTCTGCAAAATTGTGCTCAAAATTGGTTTGTTATAGAATTTGGAGGGTCTGGATTTCAAAAATATACTCTGTTAGCTTTATAAAACTGTCAGAATGAAAATAGATTATCTTTCAGTAGTAATCATAAATTTGAATTAAACAAATTTCTAATTTTCCCCAAAGTAGTAGACTCTCTCTACCTCTTCTTCTGAACTCTTTTCTTACTAATATCTTTGTCTCTTTTTCCTCGAACATCTCCCTTTTCTCTTTGTCTTTCTGTCTTTGTCTTTGTCATTATCCTTACCACTTTGATCCACAACAGATACATGTGATGTCTTATTAACTGTAAAGCCTATGAGAGCACATACTATCTTGTGGTTGTGTTTTATTTTCAGGAACACTCAAACTCTGGTATAACCTGGATGTATAGAAAACAGTTACATTGACATAAATAATATTTTCTCATATACCTAAAACATGTACATCCTGTTTTTGCTTATGTCTTGAGTATATCATAAAATACTTTCCCATTCTGGATTTTTGTTTGTTGTTGTTTCTTTGAAATAATCACAGGTCTTTAACCTATTGTGTGCTTTTTTGTAAATTTATGAATGGAAAAAAATTTGTATTCAATATAATTTTTCAATATTTTATTATGTTTATTACTTCAATTCCAAAATTTTGTGAATTTGGGCAGTATTGTCACTAGGGAAATTAATAAAGGAAAGTGCATACATTAATTAAGCTTCCCCAGTTAAGGACAAGCAACATTTTGAAGGCTTGATTCAGCATTCTTCCATCAACCAGTTTTTCTCTTTGATAGAGGAATGTCCTAGGTATTTTAGGCAGAGAAGGCAACAGCAGCAAGCTTACCAATAATTTTAAATGTGGTTTATATTAGGTGTCAGCAACAACCAATTGTTTATCCATGCTAAAAAGGGTATTAAGAAATAGTATAGGTGAGTAAAATTAGAACAATAGAAGATCAAGTCAGCTCCCAGACCAACACAGATGTGTGAATAATAGCATAGAAGGGCATATTTTTATGGCAAGCATGTTTTACTTACTTTACTTTGTATTTTAAACAGAAAAGTGAATGCTTTTGCTAAATTTTTACTAAATTGGGTTGAGTTATTTTAAAAGTCATAATTTTTTGAATTTCATGTGTGAAAAAGTCATAAGCAAAGTCTTGATCTATTCTGGACTTTTGTTGATGAAGGTTCTAAGCAAAAACTCAAGGAATCATATACATAGAGACAAGAACCCTGCATTAAGTGGTTATTCTGGCATTACATGGTGTGAAAAGAAAAGAGAACAGAGTGCAGAGGCAATAAACTTTTCATAAAAGGAGGCAGATTGTAAAAATTCTAGTGTTTGCAGACACATAATCTTTTATCTGCACCTCAGTCTCGAATATTGTGGTGCTAAAGCAGCTACAGACAACATGTAAGAGAATAAAGCTGGGAGTGGTAAAATGTATTAAGAGATATAGATTGCCTATAGTTTACAATAATTAGTACTTTGGATTATTTGTCTAATTTTTCCATTACTTAGTCTTAGAAAAATATTCTTTGCTCCTGATCAAAGCACAAAATAACGACCATAGGCTACTATTTGCAGATTTCTGGTCAAGAAAATTAACCTGTGAATAATAGAATCCAAACAGGGAAAGAGAGGTGTTGTTTCTGAAAGAGGAAAAAGAATATTCTGAGCATTGCATAAAAAGTCATAATTTGAGCAAATTATCTCTGACATTCATGGGAGCTGGTTGACAAGAAGTTAAAATCTACACTGATTGAAATTTATAAGGTTTTTTGTAAAACATAGCCCTTTCATTATTATACAAGCAATAGAATATAGAGTTGCTTAAAAAAGGAGCTACCTCTTTTTACACGTGATTCTTACACGTGCCCAACCCTCTCAACCTCAAAAAACTTGATTTTAGATGTTCTAGAAACCTATGTTTTATTCTTGGTCCTTTCATGATTTCCAGTTATTTAGCTTTTCTCATCTCAGTTTGCTGTTCCGTGAAATAAAGGAATCTTGGTGAATCAAGAAAAGAGGTGAGAGAGCAAGCCTTTATATGAAAGCATTTAGCAGAGTATGCAGAAGCTATTCAAATACTTTTTGAATTTTTCTCTCCTCAAAATGATTGCAATTTGATGTTCTATGTGCATTTCTGATTCTTGTCAATGGAATTATCTGTGTTCCTAATTTCAGAATTGATGAAATAGTATAGTCTGTAACACTGTCAATCAGTATTTTCTGATTGAAGTATTGCTTGATCTTTTATATATATGCTTATATTGCATGGATTGTAGATGATCTGCAAATGTGTTAGACAATTCCCCTGTATCTCTCACCTGAATGCTAGGATGGTAGACATGAGACACCATACTCTCTTAATTGTCATGATGATATTGTTGGACATTGTACAGATGAGTCAAGGTATTAGGTGGATTTATGCCATTGTACATGTCTCAAATATCACTAATATGGGTAAATTTTCAGGCAGTTGAAAGGAAGAAAGGAAATGGTTTGTGAGCACCTAGTTTTACAATTCATATGACAAGAGAAGTTTAAAATAATCCTCAATAAATCTAGTTTTCATTTTCTTTTTTGTTTCTTATACCATTTTTAAAAAAAAATATTGTGAAAAAACTGTACAGGGGGTAACAATTACATAGGCAAGATAATGAGTACATTTCTTATCAAGTATTGTAGCTTCCTCCTTTGTTTCCCCTTCCCATCCCTTCCAAGCTTTCCCCACACACAATCCTCCCCCTATGCCCCACCAAAGTGAATAAAGAAACCTTTGTGATTTACCAATTAATTTATAAAAGAGGACTTGAGAAACTCAATGTAGAGACTGGTGTGTAGTATTTGTTCAATAACTTTTAGTTTCTCCCTTCCATTCCCATTATTAAAAATTTAATATTCTGCTTTATTTCTATTTTATCTGAGACATTTGATTTAAAGAACAACCCTAAACTGAAAGACAGAAAAGAAGGATTTTATTCATATGTTTACAACTGGTATGCGAAATTTGTTAAACTTGAAATAAACAAACAATTGTGTATGAGTGTCATGCAAAACTAAGAATATATCTATAATTTGTTTTATTGAAAACATTAAATTATGATGACTTCCTAATAACTCCAAACTACTGAGCTAAACTTGAGCTCAGAAACAGTCTTAAAAATCACTGTTTGACATTTAATTCCTTCACAATTTGTTTTTATAAAGCACTCTAAAACAAATATGTTGATTAGCAAAAAAAAGTAATCATGATTGCTAAAATTTTAATCTGTTTAAATAAGCAAATTTGGCTACATACATTATTCTGTCCATTAGAACTCTTTATTTCTTAAAATGCTTGCAACTTTTTTGCAACCCTGACCATCAGTAAAATTAAATTTTACATACAGATTCTTTTCCTGTGCGCAAATTGGAAGCACCTTAATTTTGTCATTTGAAATAGAACTTTCCATATGTTTGTCTCAGTGGAGAGTTAGGTTAACATTTAAGAACAGGAAATCACAGAATTAGATTAATAAAAAAGAAGACCAAATCAATGCATGAGTAAAATATGAAATATGTGAGGATCACAATAAGAGATAGCAGTATAATCTCAGGCTTATGGTGAGGGAAGAACAGAGATTTTTGCAGAAAAAACAGTTTTGGAGTTGTCACTGTTCCCAACTAGGTTCACTGTTTCAGTAAAACTACCGCTGTGATATTCAATAGTACTGTGGTTAGGAAGATCCTTCTTCTAAAGTGAAATCAGAAAGAATACATGGTGAATAGATTCTACAAAAGCATGCAAGTTTATAATTACAACATTCTCAACATTTTTATCTCAATTCTTTTTAAACTGCAGCATATTATTGTCAATTTCAGTTAGCTTTGTTACTTGTAGCTAAATTAAGCACAGGTTGGGTGCACACAAAGACACATTTGATATTGGTGTGCACAAGTACGTTTTGAGATATGGTCTTAGCCTAGTGTAAAAAATAAAAGTAGAGGAGAAGGAAAGAAAGCGAATGTTAGGAATGAAAAAAGAAGTACACAGGTGTAAGAACATTCTCTTATTATTATACTTATTAACAAAACTTCAGTAACATTCTCTTCATCAGGCATTGTAGGCACAAAAGGAATCAGAACTCCCATGTGTGGAATGAGAGCTTTTATGGAGGACAAAGAGATATAAATAATTAAAAAATATAGTCAGAGTTATCATTAACAGGCCATTTTTAACAATGAGGAGCCTCTGTTTTGGCCTGTGCTGTTCAGGAAGGTCTGATGTATAGTTGCTGCAATTCAGGATGAACGTATGTGTTCGTGTGTGTGTGCGTGTATATGTGAGTGTTTGTGTGTGTGTTTGTGTGTGTGTGTGTGAGTGTTTGTACAATATCAAAAAGGAAATGGCTACAAAAAAGAATTCAGTTCAAATTAGTGTAAAATTCAGCATCAATATAAGGGGATGGACAAAACATCAAAGGAACATATATATGAATAGCCAACCCTTTTACACACAATTATTATCTCTATAACACAACTAGAATAAATGTAACTCTACAATTTTAAGGAATATATTTCTAGTTGTTGGAACAATATACAGTATTTTAGCATCAGAATTGTTGCTATTTGTTAGTCCCTGCTGAAAAAAGTAATAATAACTTGCTATCTCTAAGGAAATACCAAAAGTCAGATAAATGAAAATGAAGTAAATGTACATGACTATAGATGATCTTCAGTGTAAGTGAATATTATGACCACTTTTGAAATGAATTCCATATGCAAAAGTAGAAACTTAGATTTTACTGTATTCATTAAAGGACTTACTATGGAGTAAACTTTGGTGAATCTCTGTCATTATTTCTAGAAAATATAATGGAAACAAAAATCTTAAAATCTTTCCCTGAGAAGAAAATGATGAGCATAAATATGGAAACAATTACTTGAACTCAGTGTTCAAGGAACCAACTCCCAGGCTGCTAAGTCGCCTTTCATTCCCATTTATTTCATGTCTCTCCTTTTCCTTAGGAGGTACAATATTAAGAACAATTATATAGATAGACTTGTACAATCTCCATTTATTTTTCAATATTTCTATATTTTACAGGCAATAGGAGAATAACACTTTAGCACTTGATCTATATTACTTGTAATGCGGTCATGCAGAATCTTTCATCTTTCACTCTGACAAGTGGTATTGTACTCTGAAGGTTTTTAGTTGTGAGTCATTTCAGACTCTCATGCCATGCTTTAAGACAAAGAAACCCTGGTTTTATTTTGTAACATCCCAAAATGTTAAAAAAAAAAAAAGAAAAAGAAAAAGAAAAAGAAAAGAGAGACAGAATTTCAATCTTGGTAAAATGAATACAAAGTGAAAAATACAAATCATATACAAATTTCAGTAATAAATGCTATAGTCCACAATTTCATTCAGTTTTTGCAGTAGGGTAGATTTCTAATTATTCAGATGAGTTAGAGGATACATTATTATCCTCAGTCTTCCTTTTATTTCCCTTTCTATGAATAGAGTTTGTTCTCAATGTGAAGCTATGTATGTAGTAATAAAAGTTATAGAAGACTGGAAGGTGGATCAGTGGTATAGTGCTATCTCTGCATGCATGAGGCCCTGGGTTCAATTCTTCAGCATCATATAGGCAGAAAAGGTGGGAAGTGGCACTGTGGCTCAAGTGGTAGCATGAGCTGAAGAGCTGAGCGACAGCACCCAAGCACAGAGTTCAGGCCCCATGACTGACAAAAAAAGTTATATAATTTAGATCATCTTGTTTCTAATGAAATTCAAGCCCTTAAAATATCGGATGAGTTCAATTACTGATGGTTTTGAGGTTTGAAATGAGGTTATTGTGTTTGCCAAATAGTCATTCTACTACATGAGTCACAACATCAAGCTAAAGTCCATTATTCATTAAAATATATTCTAATTGTCTACTACAAAGGCAGGCAAAGATGTCTATGCATGACAGGAAAATAAAAATATGGTACCTAACTTGGCATAAAAATAATTCTTTCAACTGTGAATAAGTTAAGGACTTTGATACAGAGAAATAACCCTGAATTGTCTATTTGTGGACAAGGTACTAAAACATAGCCTTAGACATGAAAAGAGAGAAGACATATGATGTATTCTAGACTGCTCCAAATAGAAAGTAAAGAGCACAGAGGTCAAATCAATCCAAAATCTGAATTTGTTGAGCTGTTGAAAATGTTCAGTGCTAAAATAGCCTCTGATCAGATGTGATGTCTTCACTATAAACCACAGCTCTTTGTTTCTCCTTTCCCTAACACTTCCCTCCCTTCCCATACTTCCCTCACCAGATCCACCCCCCACAACCAAGTTGTAAGTTTGTTTGACATAATGACTTGTACATCTCATTGTTGCAATGGGTCCATCTGTACCTCTAGTTAAACAATTTTGTTTTTGCCCTTCCCCTCCACAAATTATACCAACTGCTTTCCAAATACTGTTTGAATCATTGTTTGCTTCTTAGTGATGAACTGTGTTAATATGTGGAGGCTTACGCCTTTCTATGTACATGTCAAATTATTTGTGTCTGATCTTCATGCGTTTGAAATATTTGGCTTGACATGGTGAAGTCTTGTTTCACCTTATTCTTCCACACTTGCAAAAACAAAAATCTTTTTATATTAATTAGGGAATCATTGGTGGTCCCATTATCTTAACGGTATTAACCTAAACACAGATAAGTGCAATTTGGCACCTGGCAATAGTATTGAAAATAAATTATTTTTATGCAATGCCATCCTACACTATTGCTTTCCTATCACCTAATTTGGATAACCACTAAGTGCTCTATCATCTGAACGGATTGCAAATATTGCTTTCCCCCAACACTAGAGTTCTCAAGATTCAGATATGATAAATCAATTTTTAATGGGAGTCAGTCTTTAGAATCTCCTACTATTGATGTGTAGAATTGAACTATTCAAACAGACATTAATTATTCATGTAGTTATGAAGAGATAGCTAATTATTCCACATCATTCTGAATCTGTCCCTAATAACACTAACTACTGTGACTGTTATGTTGCAAACATTTGCATATTTCACACTTCCTAATGGAATCAGAACTATTCGTTTGAAACATAGTTGAAGTTTTATCTATGACACTTCTTTTGTAATTGTATGGAATATTATTTATTACATCGCTATGATCTTTTGCATATATGGCTATAATTTTTGAGTCAATTCATGTTAGTCTTTGCAACAGAACAAGGCATATTGCATCACACTGTGAGATGCAAGAGTTTAGGAAAATGGCAACATTGAAACATGATGAAATTCATCAGTTTTATAAAGTATTCCGCAGCCTGTTTCATCTTTCATTTGTTTTCATTTGATGCTTCTGTTGTGTAAATTTAGTTCCTCACTTCTACTTGACAAGTTCTCTACCACTTTCCCTTAATATGTATGTGCTCAGTCACATCTTCAGCCTCTATTTGCACTGGTTGTTTTTGAGGTAGATCTCACTGTTTGTTTTCCTATTTATTTTTGAGAGGATTCTGTTTCCTATCCAGGCACACATCTAGAAACCACAATTTTATATTTTATGGGCTTCCTTCGGTGCTGAGATGACAGGCACAGGTCATCACTTCCACTTTCCCTTGGTTAAGATAGTGTTTCAAAGACATTTCTCTCTGGACTGGCGTTGAACTTTGATTCTTCCATTCTATGCCTCCAAAGGAAGTTGGATTATAGGTAACAGTCAGGGGTATTCAGGTATAATTTTGGGGTAACAAGCTCTTCATTTCATATGTCACGTTCATCTTGAACTTTTCCAGTAGCCCAGATTCACTTAAACCCTGCCTAATTCCCAAATTCTGGGATTATAGGCAATCACCCCTATGCCTGGTTTCTTAATATTTGTTGTTATTATTTTAACTTTCACATAACATTTATGGGTAAGCAATCAACATCTGGATCTGAATCTCCTTGCTTCTTTTCTTTGTTCATACCTTAATTTCTTCCTTCTTTCTTGAATTCCTTCCTTCCTTCCTTCCTTCCTTCTTTCCTTCCTTCCTTCCTTCCTTCCTTTCTTCCTTCCTTCCTTTCTGTCTTCCTTCCTTTCTGTCTTCCTTCCTTCCTTCTTTCTTTTGATATACTTCAGTCTTTCTCTGAACTTACAAGCCTCCTGCCACAATCTGTTTAAGCTCGTGGCAAGGTAACCCACCACAGACACCCACACTATCCAAAAAAATGTGACATACGAATGTATCTGCTGAGAAGTATGATTAGCCAAGTACAAATCCCTCTTAAAATTATATATATATATATGTATTTTATTATAAAAAATTTGTACAGAGAGGTTACAATTACATGAGTAAGGTAATGAGTATATTTCCTATTGAGCGTTCTTACTTCCTTCTTTTCATGGCATAAATTTAATATTTCTGAATTTGGACAAATTTGCTTTGTGACCTAAAATGTTTATTGAACATGTTCCATGTGATGCTGAGAAGAATGTGTATTCTGGTGCTGTTGGGTGAAATATTTGGTAGAAGTGTATTAAGTGAATTTAATCTATACAGTTGTTTAGATATGAGATTTCTCAGTTGAGTTTTTGCTGGGATGATATATCTAGGAGGGATTGTGATGTGTTAAACTCTCCAAAAATTAATATATTTGGACCTTTATGATGCTTGAGGGAAAGTAGTGTTTCTCAGATGAATGTGGGTGCTCTGTTTTTTGGTGAACAGATATTAAGAATTGTAGTATCCCCCTGAAGGATAGATTCATTAATTAGTATGTAGCGACCTTCTTTCTCACTTCTTGCTTATTTTAATTTGAAATCTATTTTATCTGCTATGTAGGATTGCAAATCTGGCCTGTTTATTTCAGATTTATTTTACTTAGTGCATATGTTCATTTTGTGGAAAGGGAGTGTCTCTTGAAGTCAGCAGATAGAAGCATCTTGCTTTTTGATCTAACAAGACAACCTATGTTGCTTACTTGGACAGTTCAGTCCACTAATATTGAGAATTAGGTTGCTCCTGTGACGTTATTCTTTGTCTTGTGACCTGTGCTAACTGGGTTCTTCTTATGATTCTTAGATTTTCTCTTTATCATGTTCTTATTTGATTTCTAGATGTGGGATATTTCAAGTATCTTTTGTGGGGCTGAATTGGTAGAGATATATTGTTTGAATGTTTCTTTGCTGTGGAAGATACTTTATTTGATCTTTTTTTTTGAAAGAGACTTAGCTGGATATAGTATTCCTGGTTCCTGTTGTTTGTTTGTAGGACACTGCATGTATAATTCCAGTCTCTTCTTGCTTTAATTAACTTTGGCTAGAAATCTGAAGTTATTCTGATTGTTTTCCCTTAATAGTGATTGATCTGTATCTGTAATACAGTTAGGGATCCTTTCCTAGGGTCTCATTTGATCCTATGCAGATTAAAATGTGATAGCAGGATTTCCTGTTCTTAACCATTCTCTTTGTGGTTCTAAAAGTTTCTTGTTTTAGAATGGCGGTATTTTTTAGCAAATTTGGAAAATTCACTGCTAGGGTCCTGTTAAATAAACTTCCTAGACCTTTAACTTCTGTCTATAATACTTTGTCTACAACCATAAACCATAAATTAGGCCTTTTGATGGTGTCTTCTCAATATCAAACAAATCTTTCATTTTTCTTGGATTTGTCTTGAATTCTTGTCTGTTCTTTGTAATGTCTAGGCTCTTTCAATCCCAGAAGTTCGGTCTTTTGCATTAGCTAACCAACTGTCAAGGCTTTTTTTTTTCTTTTTATTTATTTTAAATTTTCTTTTCTTGTAAATGTTCATATTCCATCACTTTGAATTCTTGCTGCAGCTCTGTTTAAAATCTTGTATGGACTCCCTTATTACTTGATTTGGTTTTTAGGGTTCATTCTCCAATTCCTTAGTTCAGTTCTTATAGTTTCATTAGACTCCCTTTCCTTCTGTTGGACTTCATTCAGCATTCCTTTTGTGGCCTTCTGTTTGTGGATTTCATGAATGCCTCTGTTAATCTTTGCTTATTCTCTCCTTCTCATGCAATTCCTGTATTTATCTTTGATTAACTTCCTCATACATATTATGAATTTAGCCTCACCTCGCTCCCATAATTCCTGTAATACTTTATGGTTAGGCTCATTATGCTCACACACTTTCCAAGCTTTCAATCTTTTCATTCAGCATGTTTACCAGTAGTGTTGGTAGAGCATTTTTGGAACTCTCATCTGGATTACTCATTTACAATTCTTTTGCTGATTATCATGAGGAGTTGAGTTTCCTGGATGACATATTTCTTGTGTTTCTCTGACTCGTTCTTCACCTTTGCATATTAAAAGAAAATCAATTTGGTGCTAGTACACTATTTTAAGGCAAATATCAACATAAACCTGTAGTTGCCAAGAATTTTTGATGCAGTCAATCTGAGTACAGATACAATCTAGTTCAACAGATACAATCTAGTTCAACAACAACAACAACAACAAAAAAAACAACTATCGATCAATAATCTAAGAAAGTGAAAGAAGGAGTCAGCAGACCAGAAATTAATAGGTTTAGGGAGAATAGTGAGAAAGTAAGATTAGAGGAATGTGGGAGGGAAAAGGAGTGAGGGATTCAGAGAGCAGAAAGTGTATAAGGAAAGGAGGAGGGAAAGTAAAAAAGGAAACGAAAAATACAAAATTTAAAAATTAAGTATAAAGTAATAATAGTACAATAAAAGAAGTTAAACCACAGTTTGTGAATTGAGGGATTGATATCTGAGTTAAGTATAAACACAATAAAGGATAAGGCCTAATAATAGAAGTTGCATATAAACCTGTGGATGAGTACAAACGCAACTAAGTGATGTAAAAAACACAAAAAGTCCAAAAGAGAAAAGTATAATAAAAAAATTTTAAAGCAGACACGTAAAATAAAAATGATGAAAAAAAAGAAAACAATAGTAATTTTTAAAAAATTAGGTAGAAAAGAGTTACTCCAATTTTTTATGTGGGGCTGTAACATGTCTGTACCCTGTGTTTGCAATCAGTCTCTTGGTGAAGTGTCGGTTGGAGTGACTGGTTTCTTAAATCAGTTTGAGCATACACAAAGAAGCGCTGCATTCTCAGAAACTATGACAGTCCTTCGAGAGTAGTTCAATGGGAGTTAAATATGCTTTGATCATCACAAATGAGGGAGATGCCTGTTTCCTTTATCTTGGAGTTGCTGTGGTGGGCTAAGTTGTGGGAAGGGTTGAGATCTTTCAACAATCCGTAGCTTTTCCCTGAAGGTCTAGCTCCTGAGACACTCACACAGCCCAGGTTGGAGCCATTTTCAGGAATTTTGTTTCCTTAGTTTCAATTACTTTTCTTTTATGCCTTCAACCACTGGGTCTGTTGACTTTGCTACAAGGCAGAGTGGCAGCCTCTGGGTTTGTTTACCCAATAAAGAAAGTCACTCTTCCATGGGCTGAGCTCCCTCTGCCTGGGGCAAGCTGAGCATGTAGTTGAAGTTACTTTGACCTGTTGAATGGCTCCTCGTGTCTTCTTCCAAAGGCTGAGTTCTGTGCTGGCTGCTCTGGCCAGGTCCTTATGAGTATCAAAGATTGTGATCTTCTGCATTGATGGGTGATGGGCTACTTTCCTGCCTGCTCCATGAGGAGTTAGGAAGTCGTGGGGTTACACACATCTTTCCCATGGTTTCAGAGTTGTCCCTCAATCTGCTACTGTCTGTGGTCAGCTGGATGAAGATTTTGACTCCTTGTTGTTTCTTGATGGCAGTGAGTAGAATCCACTCCTAGACCGCTTCTAGCACCTTTCTCCTTGGCTCTCTCTGTTGGCAGTGGTAGGAACTAACACCACCACTACACTAAAGGTATTCAAATCTGGATATACGCACTTGGATATTTCGTTTCTGGACAAAGTCTGTGTACTATGATGGCACACTTGGTGTGACTGACTAAAGTTGGACTTTTCATTAGAAACCTAAATCTGTTTTCTATGTGAGAGCTTGTTAATCCCCAGGTCATCATCCATCATCTTCCTGTACACCCCTATTTTCATCGTTTTTATCCTCACTGTTCAAACCAGAATGCATTTGACAAGAATTTTTTTTCTGGCACTAATAAGTCTTTGTAGATATCAACTAACATGAGGTAAACATTTAAATGTTATTTCAGTTTAATTGCTCTTCACTTTTCTGTGTGAATCAATGCAATTTCAGCCTTTGCACAAGGAAAAAAAAGTGATAATTCTTTAACACAGTGTGTTTGATTTAGCATTTAGGATGTACCACTGGCTAATGTCCAATGACATAGTCTATATATCGACACTTATATCCTGCTCAAATTTCAATATATTCTCATTTGAGTACTTAAAGGAGCAAATAACTTGCCATGGAAAAATTATTATATATGATAAAACTATCTCTACCACATACAGAGTCATCAGATATTTGTACACAATGGTCAGTTTTTATTGATCATTTATTTGAAAGGAACAATCACATAAACTTTAACAGAGGAGACAGGAACATGATTTTGTAATTTACTACTTGAATTACACTTGTAGGGTTAAAACTTTCCTCAAGAAACATATTCAGTAGATCCTCCTGCTGAGGCATAGTTACTTCATATAAAATTACTACCTGCAAAAATACAACCATCATGCAATATTCTTGAAGATTGTAAGATCATTTATTTTGACATATTTTCATGTATTTTTTATCATTTCTTTCCTGTATGTTGGATGAATAATGTTGAAGACATGAAATTTCACTCAAATGTGTTTGGTTCTAAACCAATTGACAAAAAGGATGTAAATATTGTTTGACTGATTATAGTTTGAGATAATGAATTCTACAGTGTAAAAACAGGCATGAAATTGAATAGAAAGACATCTATTAATCGTTCAAATTCTTCTTTCAAATATTCTTTGTTATGCTTAATTTCCAATACTTTGAAATTTCCAACCATAGTAACAGAAGGATGAAGAAGGAACTGAAATTTCCAGCAAATAAAATACATGAAATATGAAGAGGAAAGGCGTAAAGGACGGTTCTCTAATTTTCTATTTTTTTTTCATGCAGCAACGTGAACCATAAATATTTGATATCAAAACAAATGAAAGCTGAAACCGGCTGTGGAATAATTTATAAAATTGATTAATTTCACCATTTCCCAAGGCAGAATAATTTTTTGTATTGTTAGTTCCAGTAGAGTTTTGAACAATCAAGATAAGTACTCAAATGGTTTTTCTTGATCCACTCATCTACACAGGGGCATCTGGGTTGGTTCCATATCTTCACTATGGTAAATAATGCTGCAATAAACATAGTAAAGGATACTCATAGGATTGATCTACCTATCAGAATTTCAAAGATTGCACTTAACTAATTTACCTAAAATTATTTTGTTCTCTCTTTGTCTTATTTATTCAAGAAGTACCTAATTGAAAAAGTAGTATTCAAAGAATGACTAATAGGTGTTATCATTCTCATTCATTTCAAAGGGAGTTGAATATGAGATATTTAACAATACTCATCATTTCTATGTTTTAGATCTACGTTTTCTTCTTTCTTTTAATTTTATTGTCATGGTGAAATGGAAAGGGGGTATAGTTACATAAGAAAGATAATTAATGCAATTCCTCCAAATTTCTCTCTCCGTTTCCCATCCAAGTTTTATATGTCATATCCAATATATTCTCTTGTTTTGCTGATACATATGTTCCCATGTTGGTATTTGTCTTACCATTTTCTTGTTGTGGAAATCCTTGTGTATGTTGTATTATTTCAGTCTAGTTTTTCCAATTTAATGTTATGGTGAATGCGCAGTCTCTGAAAATTTTTATAACACTTTTGAAAGTACATCTCATTTACTAACCTGAATGTACTATTAGGAATGACAGACATTCTAAAACTGTGACAGGATTTGATGTAAAAATACAATAAAATTTACTAACTTTGTAAGTAGTTTCTTCATGATTTTATATGAATTCATTAAACATTCTTTTTGTGTTGCTCCTTTTCTATATATCACAGTATGAAGCAATATGCATTATTCTGATGAGAAGACTAAATGAATTGACTCAAGAATTATAGCCACATATGCAAAATATAAAAGTAATGTAATCATAATCTTCAATATAATTACATAAAAGTGTCATGCATAATGTAGCCCTGTGTTCAGAGAATAGTTTTGATTCCATTAGGAAGTTTGTAAACTGCAAATGTATGCAAAGTAATAACAGTCACAGTATGTAGTTTTATTAGGGAAATATTCAGAATGATGTTTAATATTTAGCTATATTTTCATAAATATATGTATGTCACATATCTATGTGAATAGTTTAATTCTACAGGTCAATCTTAGGAGTTTCTAAAGAGTGACTCCTGCTAAAAATTGACTTATCATATGTGTATTTTGAGAAATCTAGTGAAGGGGGACGTCAGTATTTGCCAAACATGCAAAAGATGGAGTGTAGGAGAGAGTCAGTTAATATATCATTAATTTTATATATTAATGCAAGATTTCATATTGCACTTAATCTGAGTTTGGTTTAATCTTGTTGAAATAATGGGACCATTGATGGTCCCTAAATATTCTAAGAAAATTTTAGTTTCTGCAAGTGATGAAGTATAAGATGAAACAAAATTGCATCATGTCAAAACAAACATTTCAGACACATGCTTCAGAGAGACTTACACAAATAAATTGGCATGAGCAAAGAAAGGCTTAAACATACATACATTAACACAGTTCATCAATATGAAGAAAACAAATATTTAAACAGTATTTGGAAACAAAACGGAAAGTATTGATTTGACCTCGCTTTTCAAATGTTCTCTCAAGACAAGTCTCTACAATAAAACTATAACATGAATATCAGAAACTTTTGGATTTATACTTGCTTGATAATGTAGTTTTCTAAACTGATATGACCAGAAACATTCTGCTACTGCACATATGATGAAACTTGCAATTTTTAAGAAAATTCGATAAAAATAGACATGGGAAAAACGAGATAGAATAATATCTGTTCATTATTGCATAATCTAGACACATCCAACAGCTGAACAAATAATCTATAGAAATAGTGTTTGGAAGGTGAAAAAATGGTTTGTCTTTGTTGATATCTCCTAAAGTAAAGCAGAACCATTCAAATAAACATGTCTAATCTGAATCATTTCTATCTACTTCAGAGAGGGTCCTTGCTCTGCTTTGATGTTTCTGATTAACTTCATGAGATATCAAGCATTGACATATCATCCTTTCCTTTATTTTTTCATAGGTTTCCATATGTTTGTTGCACTTAGGGATGGGCCTAGATTATACATTTAAAGGCAAAACATAGCCTTCTATTTCTTCTCTCCAATATTAGTTTGCTTGAATTGTCTGAAAACAAGATAAATTGTTCTACTCATAGAAATATAGAAATGCTTCAGTTCCTCAGTATTCATAAAACAGCAATTCCAGATAAATGTGTAAACACAAAATATCCTCTCCTCATTATTGTTTCACCAAAGACTTCATTTTTCAGTAGTTTTCTTTATATATATATATGTATATATGTATATATATACATATATACATATATAGTCGTTATTTAAAGAAGAATCTTGCCATGGCTAATACATAATTCCAGTATACATATTTATGTCTCAATATTCTCAAATTTTGTATATCCCCAAATCTTTGGTAAATTACTTGGTATTTATGAAAAGTATTGATATGCAATCAACATAATACTAGACAAGTGACATATACCACGAACCGCCTTTTATATATGAGTACAAACTTCAATCCAGCTTTTCAAAAATTTGCATAACCTCATATATTTTTAAAACTTAATTGAATTTCATTTGTTCTACATAAACCTATCAATTAACTAGAGTTGAAAATTCTATCATAGAAAATTATATTTCAGAAAATTTGCCTATAATTTATATTATTGTTGAATGATGCAACAGCCTATATAGAATATACATAAACCCATACATTCACAGATTTTCTCTATATCTGTTATGTTTTTATTTTGTTATATATGGTAACAATATGTGTATAAGTAAAAATATGTGATATATAAATAAAAAAAATTCTTCTGGGAACTTTTCTCTCTCTTGCTGTTTTTATTTAATCAAAAAAGTGAATTAAAAAAATATACAAAATCAGCCTTATCTATAAGGAAGTCAAAGAATGATTTTAGCAGAAGTTGGATAAGTTCTAGAAGTACCATTTTGTGAAATCGTCTCCTAATAAAAATATTGATGAATAAAAAACTAAACAAGGAAAGAATAATATGTAAAGATTGATTTATTGTGGCTATATTGACCATAAAAGTGTACTTACGTCTAGGCAAAACAACTTACAAAGATTTCTATTCTAGTGAATTAGAGTCCACCAATGCGCATCAAAGGGAAGTGGGACTTTGTCTTTCAGCTTCAGTCCAGAAGTGAGAAATTCCTTTGTCAAGTACAGAAGTGTGACTAAGTTTTCTCAGTTCGCAAAATGAAAGTGAGGTTTATGGGCTCCATCGCAATAATGGTGGCACCACTAAGAGAAGTCACTATAAAGAAGATGTTGCTGTGGAAGACCTACTAGTGGGACATCATCTGTCTTTGGGAGGAAGAGATCCTGAATTGTTTGGCGAATCCAGTTAATTGAAGGAGACAAGTAACAGTCTCTTAGCCTCTTTTCCTTATTCTATGTCTTATAAATTATCTCTTTGGCTCTTGTATGTGACTGGACCCTTTCTTGCTTTCTATCCCTGACATCCCAAACGTAGTTCTTATAATTTTCTCCAACTAGGCATGATTGTTGCATGGGTAAGAGAAAGTAGCTATTTCCATACTGGCGAACTGGAAATTTACTTTTATACCCGTCACTTTTATGTGTGTCAAAGTAATCAGAGATTTAATGTCTTCTGGCTCTGCTTCATGGCCACTAGACACTGTACTACTGAAATTTACTACCTATTGAACCTCAGGACCAATCTCAAACTTTGACTCTCACAAGTATCACTGATTTCTTTCCTCTCTGATATGTATCATTTCCAAGAAGCAGTTTCCTGTATAATGATGCCAACTCACCATATAATCTGAAGAGAAAGCAAGACATATGCCTTAAGATGAGTGTTTATTTTCAATACGTATTGGATATTTGTAAAAGGCATTCGAATTTGTTAATTCGACATCCATAATTTAGAAAACTTTTTGAAAATTGTCATGATACGTCATTCTGTAATTGTTTAGTATGATGAAATTAGTGCCTGAAAAATATGCAATTTGTTGAGTTCATGAGTGATACATTTCTATTGCTTTTTATAAGTGACCCTAATGAGTGAAGTAGACAGAGATATCAACGTATTTCATTTCACATGTGTCTAGCTAGCAACGACAAGTATTAGAGAAGAATAGGTCCTACCAGGTCGTTTGTCATGTAACTGCGGAAATCACAATATTTAAAACATGTGATTTTGAAGCATTTAATCATGGTTTTCCACAGAGAATTTTCCTATCTGCAGGACTTGCTGAAATTTACCTCCCTGTCACAATGGAAGAAGGTAAACATGTGTACCCATTTCTTTTGGTCAAGTTCACATTATTTTGTTTTCTTTTTGGGAATCACAGAAGGTATATAGACAGGAACAGGGAAAATGATAGTAGGATTTCTCCTCATTTTGTTTCAAATATTAGATGTGCTTGTAATTTTAATTATTACTTTTTGTATGGTAGGTTGAAAGGTAAAAGAGAATGTTAATTTGGGGCACTTTCTATATTGAAATGTAAGGACACAATTAAATCAGGGACACTCATTGGATGTATGTTCTCAGAAGATAACACAAGCTAAGACTTCCATTTGACTCAAAGCAGCAATAATTATTTACTTAGAATGAATAGTTTTTCATAATACTAAAAAGTAACAACTACCTAATAGGAACTGAGAGTACATCAGAAGTTAAATTCCAAATAATACTCTTGGTCATATTTTGAATCTACATTCTCCAAATAGGGATTTCTCAGTTAAGGTATAATTCAAAAGGGAAATAACAGTGAAGATTTGTATTTTCCCCCAACATATTATTTTTCCTGAGATATTTTTCATTTTCAAAGGAATCTGTGGATACTGAGAGGTTGTTGCAGTGTCCCTCTGATTAAAAAAAGATCACAAAATAGATCATGCAGAAAGGTAATGTTTCCTTGGAACATGTAGATATTACCTAACTTCTTTGGTTCATTGATAAATTTGATTATTTTTAAGATAAATTATTGAAAATGTATGTGAAACATGTGAGAGACTCTGTGGGGCAGAAATGTAATGGAGAGATTTTTGTATTCCTTCTGAAATTTCTGCAGCATGTAATGGAAAGTAAGACAATGGAAGTTTTACTTATGTACGTCTCAAGTTGTATTTCTAGATCTCTAGTCAAATCAGGATATAGGCAAAATGTTTAATGTGGGCAATCATGTCAAAATGTGTGTGACATTTTTCATTAGATATTAGAGGAGGTTTTCTTAGTCCCCCCATTGCCTAATGGCCAAAATGTAAATCGATGTCCTTCTTAAACAATAAAATATTTTGTTAAGACACCACTGTATTATCATATGGCCTACAATTCAGTTTGGATACTTTAGTTTTCAGGCCATGGTCATCAGTTGATAGCCTAGGAGATGCATTGTACCTCTTTTCTATACTTAGGGTACTGAATACAAAATTGCTCTTCTTATTTTGATCAATATTTCAGAATAATTGAAGTTTGACAGAATTGTGGGTAGAAAATTATTTTTTAAATGTAACCATGCTGAAGTAAATTTCAGAACACTAGAGGAAACACAATTTCTGCTATTGTGTTTGTAAAGAAGACACATTTGATGACCCTCCATTTTGGATATTTTCAAATATATTTTCAGTCACACTTTCTATTCATTTATAACTTGTGTATAAGTAATCCATTGGTAAACATAGTACACATACACCAAAATTGAGTATACATGTATGTTTCTAAAGTTTGATATAATATTTTATGGAGCCTATCACTAGTTCCTCATATTGAAATCATATCAATCCGAGATTTTGAGATCTCTGTATCATTTTTTTATGCCAGCTCATACAAGGCAGTCAATTGACTCATCTCCATTGACACAAATCAGAACAGAGAGAAGAGTTGCTAAGGCAAAAATTACAGAAGTCTAGGCCACTGAAATAGGATGCAATAGCATAGCACTCAAACTATGGTGTCAAGCCCCATGATAGTCATCGTGTACAAATAAATCTAAAAAGAAGAAATTTGATTTTTTTCACATTTGAACTTTCGTTACACAGAATCATCCTAATATTGCTGCCAAAGTGGCTACTTGTCCCTTCAATGCTCTCCAACTGGTTCCACGAGATCAAATCCGAAAAAATGTTGCAACTTGTATGGACAAAACTTTCCTTGAAGATGATATAGTTAAGCCTGGTATTTAAAACACAATCCAAATCAATGTAGGGAAATTGCACCAGAATCCTACTCTGATGGTAGATTTCTCTTTGTTTGTAGTCACCATCATTTGGAACCAGAAACAAGACAAGAGTTCAAAAAATACTGGGATGAAGGTAAAAAGTGTGTTGTTTTTTCTCCATTTTCTGTGATTGAATCTCAGCTTATGCTAATGCATGAATTGTTCCTTTAGGCGTGAAATTAAAATTCTTTGTTCAGCTTGGTTTGTCTCCTATGCTAATATCAATAACATATATGAAGATATGCAGTCCTAAATAATCAAAAACCATGTCAAATATCTAACTGATTTTCGGTTTTTTTTTTTCACAATGGCTAAGAACTTTTTCTTTCCAATGTTTATTATCTACCTAAATGTTTCTTGTAAGGTTCTTAAGGCCATCAAACTTGATTTTTTTTAATCAATGTATAAAGTTAGCACCAATCTAATAAGCATCTCAACAAAGTATGTATTTCAACCTTTGGCAGATTCATAAGATCCTAGCCCAAGTTTTGTTGGGGGCACAATCAAATCTTCTGGCAACAACAGGTAAAGAAAATTCTGTTTTAAGATAATATTTTCTGTCAATATTGAAAGTAAATAAATAGGATAAATGAATAACAAACTTCCTGTTCTGCATACATATATATTTTGTTCACTACAAACAAAGTTTTGGATTGCTGTCTGACCTGGTGACCCTATGATTGGTGGCAAAATACAAGTATAGTATCATGAAGACCAGTAAGAAATGAAATCAAATAAAGTATTGCAGATCAGAATTACCATATCTGAAAGATCTTCTCATTCTTTTATATTCAATTTAAATGCAGAGATAACAGTGTTATTTTTGACCAGTACTTTTTTTTCTCATTTTCATTGTTTCAGGATTCACTCATCTCATCAATTATGAAAGGGCAAATGGGACTATCTTCAAATGGTAATTGATCAATGTATATAATTGTGTGTGGATGTCATGTCTTCATTCTGAAATTGATTAATGAATAGTGTAGTAAGAACTACTTGGTTTGAATTGTCTCCTTGCATTATTATAAAATTATTTGAGGAAAGTCTTGAGATGACTTACAATATGCAATTTGCATTGATATATATTAATGAAATATATTTAGAGCTATTCTTTAACCAGCAATATATACATGGAGTTCACATGTCACATTCCTGAATAAAGTTTGAAACACATTGGATGTGGTATAGATAGGAAAATCAAAATAAAATATGTAACTACAAAAATTATTGTATCTCTTATTGAGTATTTATGAGATTGTTTAAAGAATTGTGATTGCTAGACTAAACTTGTCTTTCTAGGGTCACAAAATAAATTGTACTTTTTTATTTTATACAATGTCAAAACAACAACTCTCTCTTCCTGACATAAGGTGGCAAATAAAGGAACAAATGAACAGTAATTGGGCTTACATGGAATTGTTTCTAAGCATTTATTCCAGGTGTAATCATGTAATTTGTGTTGCTTGCCAATAGGAATCATCATACTTTTTATAAGTGGGAGAGTGGATTTTAGATGTATTGATATTTTCAAAAAAATTTCTTTTCCAATCAGTCCTCCTGTTTAAAACAAGCTTAGTCCACTTAAGACCAATTTGTATTTATGTGAGCCTGTCATCACAACTGGGACTCATATATTCTTGTGAGAAAAGGTAGTAAGCATACTAGGAATTTGTATTCATTTTCTGCTGTGTGTCAAACATATTACAAGGTTATGTGAAGGATGAATTGGCAGTTTATATAGGTTAAATAGATAAGTTTATCCTTGCATCAGATGACAATTTTCTAATTCATGAAGATTATAGAGGATGAAAACACATTCTGCTTTCACACAGAATGGGTCAATTGAGTATTTGATCAACAGAATACTTTTTTTTCTAGTGATTAGGGAATTTCTTATCCTCTGTGATGCAGAGGAAAGAATATGTCATGGGAAATGACTTTTGGGGTCATAAAACCATTTGGGCAAGGCCAAGTGATTATGCTGTTCATTCTAGTATCTCTCATATTTGAAACATGAGGCTCTTATAGCAGATTAATAAAATCAAGGAGTTTTCTCAGATCCATTTCTGGAATTAATCCCCTCAAAATCAAAACATTAGAGCATTATCCTTTAGGAAAATCGTGGTTACTCGTGGACCTGCAATGTGCATGAATATTGTGATAAAACAAGCAGAAACCTCATCAACACACTCTAGATAACAGAACAAGGAAGACTGGCAAATGTTGCTTAGGAAAATGTAGGAGGCTGAGATCTGAGAAATAGGTTACAAGGCAGCCAAACAGGACCCATTGTCACACTCAATTAATCACCTCATAAATGGAAGTAGCACTGTAGAGCATTAGAGCTCTGAAGAGCTCAGGGACTGTGCCCAAACCCAGAGTTCAAGTCCAGCGAACAACAACGCAAACTGAACACAGGAATATAATGCAATTTTGATCACTGGTATTTCTGGCATTTCCAAAATCTCTGAATTACTTTCATCCACATAAGACCCAGTTAGATTTTATTCACTCCCTATTTGTACTGTCTTGTATTTTCTCTTTGAAATTCAGAGTAGTGTTTAATGCAGTGATATTATTACTTAACTTTTTTTGTGAAACTACTGTACAGAGGGGTTACAATTAGTTCATGAGCAAGATAATGAGTCCATTTGTTATCAAGCATTGTAGCCACCTCCTTTGTTTCCCCTTCCCATCCCTTTCTATCCTCTCCTCGCTCGCTGCCCTGTACTCTTCCCCCCTCCTCGCCCAGCGCACCAAGGTTGCAAAGTTCTTTTTGGACATAATGGTTTGTATATCTTATTGTTGCAATGGGTCCACCTGTATCCCTATTTAAACGATTTGTTTTTTCCTTTCTCCTCCACAAATTATACTGACATCAAACACAGTGAAAGCAGGGGTTATACCATGGAGGAGGGACATACGAAGCAACAAGGAAATAATCTTATAACTGTGTTAGAAACAATCTTATGAAAGAAAATAAAAACATTTGAATACATATCTTGGGATTCATTTCCCTAACATCATCTTATCTGACCGTTTCTCCTTGTCTCAGACATATGTTAGTTATTGTAAATAAGGGAAACCATGGGATCTATATTTCTTTGGGCCTGGATTACTTCATTTAATATAATTTTTTCCAAGTCTTTCCATTTCCTAACAAATGGGGCAATGCGATTGTTTCTGATGGAGGCAGAGAATTCCATTGTGTATATATACTACATTTTCTTGATCCATTCATCTACTGAGGGGCATGTGGGTTGGTCCCATATCTTAGCTATGGTATATAATGCTGCAATAAATGTAGACGTGCTGTTAGCTTTAGTGTGGACTTGTTTGTGAACATTTGTGTAAATGCCCATAAGTGGTATTGCTGGGCCATAGGGCTCTATGTGGTGTCTTTTGAGGAACCTCCATACTGCTTTCCAAAGTGGTTGAACTCCAAACAACAATGCAGTAAGGTTCCCGTCTTTCCACATTCCTTGATTTTTGCCATTCTAACTCGGGTGGTGTGGTGTCTCAATGTTGTTTTGATTTGTTTTTCTTTTATGGCTAGGAAGGTTGAGCTTTTCTTCATGGGTCTATTGGCCATCCTTCTTTCCTCTTCAGAGAACTTTCTCTTTAAGTCTTTAGCCCACTTATTTATTGGGAAGTTGTTTCTTTGAAGATTTGTTGTTGGGGGATTTAATTTTTGAGATCCAGGTACATTTTAGATATGAGACCCCTGTCTGTATTATAGCTAGTGAAGATCTTCTACCAATTTGTGGGCTTTCCATTGATCTTGCTAGCTACGTCCTAGCCATGGAGAAGCTCTGAAAATTCATGAAATCCCATTTGCCTAAACTTTCTTTGATTTCTAGTGTTTGTGGGTCACTATTAAGAAAATTTCGGCACGTGACAAGGAGACCTAGGGTTTCTCCTATTCCCTCGTGTAATGTTTTCAGATTGTCTGCTTTGACTCAGAGGTCTATGATACATTTGGAGTTGATTCTGGTGCAGGGTGATAGATAAGGATCTAACTTTAGTTTTGTACAAGTAGTTAACCAATTTTGCAAGCACCAATTACTGAAAAGGCTCTCTTTCTTCAATCCTATTTTTTAGCTACCTTATCGAATATTAGATGGGTATAGGTCTGTGGGTTCATTTCAGAGATTCAATTCTATTCCATTGGTCCTAAGGTCTGTTCTTGTGCCAGTACCAATCTGTTTTGATTACTATGGCTTTGTAGTAAAGTTTGAAATTTGGTATTGATATTCCTCCAGCACTGTTCTTTCTGTTGAGGAGCGTTTTTGCTATTCAGGGACTTTTATTGTTCCATGTGAATTTTTGGATTGCCTTTTCTATTTCCTTGAAGAATGAGGTTGCAAAATTGATAGGTATATCATTGAATTTGTAGATGGCCTTGGGAAGTATTGCCATTTTCAAGATGTTGATCTTTCCAATCCAGGAGCATGGGAGTCCATCCAGGAGCATGGGAGTTTTTGCCACTTTCTAAGTTCTGTTTTGATTTCCTTTTTCAAGTTTTTAAAGTTTTCATCATAGAGGTCCTTCACTTCTTTGGTTAAGTTAATTCCTAGGTATTTTATTTTTTGAGGGACTATTACGAATGGAGTTGCAATCCTAATTTCAGCCACACCTTTCTCATTGTTGGCATATAGAAAAGCCATTTATTTTTGAAGGTTAATTTTATACCCTTCTACTTTGCCAAAGTTTTGAATCTCCTTGAGTAATTGGGGAGCAGAGTCCATGGGGTTCTTTAAATACAAGATCATGTCATCTGCAAAAAGGGAGCGTTTTACTTCTTCTTTCCCTATTTGGATCCCCTTTATATTTGCACCTTGTCTTATTGATGTAGCTAGGCATTCTAATACTAGATTGAAGAGCAGTGGAGAGAAGGGCATTCTCTTCTGGTTCCTGAGTTTAGAGGAAATGGCTTTAGTTTTTTAAAATTGAATATAATAGTGGCTGTAGGTTTGCCATATGCAGCCTTTATTGTATTGAGGAAGTTTCCATGGATTCCTAATTTTTCCAGAACTTTCATCATAAAGGGGTGTTGGAATTTGTGGTTCTTATCTTTGCTCTTGATGATGTGACGAATTATATTAATTGTTTTGCATATATTGAACCAGCTTGGCATCCCTGATATGAATCCTGTGTGATCAAGGTGTATGATTTTTTGGATGAATAGTTAAAGTCAATTGGCCAAAATTTTGTTGAGAAGTTTTGTATTAATGTTCATCAAAGAAATTGGTCTATAGTTCTCTTTCTTTGATGAGTCCCCACCTGGTTTTGGGATGAGGGTTTTGATGGCTTCATAGAATGAATTCCATAGTGAAATTTATCCTTCAATTTCATTGAAGAGTTGAAGGAGTATTGGTTTGAGCTCTATTTGAAGGCTTTGTAGCATTCCTCTGAAAATCCATCTGGTCCTGGGATTTTTTGAGATGGAAGGGCTCTTATTGCTGTTTCTATTTCAGTGCTTGATAAGGGCCTGTTAAGATGGTTTAATTCATCTTGGTTTAGTTTCTGGATGCTGATATTTACTAGGAAAAGGTCCATTTCTTTGAAGTTCTCAAACTTATTAGCATAAAGGTTTGAGAAAAATTCCCTTATAATGTTCTGAATCTTGGTTGTTTCTGTGGTGATATTTCCATTCTCATCTCTGAGTTTGTTTATTTGGATGTGTTTCTTCTTATTCTGATAAGATTTACAAAGCGTTTGTAATTTTTTTTCAATTTTTTCAAAGAATCAACTCTTTGTTTTGTTGATTCTAGATTTTTTTTGGATTCTACTTCATTTAATTGTGATTCAATCTTAATTATTTGTTTCCATCTACTGGAGTGGCGTTTATCTTGCTGGTGTTTTTCAAGGAGGTTCGGCTGTCTCATTAAATTGTTGGTTTCAGATCTCTCCAATTTGTTGATGTAGGAACTCAGAGCAATAAACTTGCCTCTGAGTATTGCCTTTGTTTTGTCCCAGGGGAACTGGTAATTTGTGTGTTCATTTTTGTTGAATAACATGAACATTTGAATTTGATTCATAATTTCTTCCATGACCCACTGGTGATTCAATATTGTGTTGCCCATTTTTTCCAGGATGTTCTTTGGTGGCTTTTGGTGTTGAGTTCTAATTTTATTCCCTTGTGGACTGAGAGAATGCAAGGTATAATTTCAATGTTTCTGAATTTGGAATAGTATGCTTTGTGCCCTAAAATATGGTCTATTTTGAAAAATGTTCCATGTGATGCTGAGAAAAACATGTATTCTCATGCTGCTGGGTGAAATATTGGGTAGATATCTGTTAAATCTAGTTGATCTATGCAGTCGATTAGATCTGCGGTTTCTCTGTTGAGTTTTGCTGAGCAAAACTATCTAGCACAGAAATTGGTGTGTTAAAGTCCACAACAGTTAATGTCATTGGATCTATTTGAGATTTGAGGGAAAGTAGTGTTTCTTGGTAAATTTGAGTACTCCATTGTTTGGCAAATAGATATTGAGAATTGTAATATTCTCCTGAACAATATATTCCTTAATTAATATGTAGCCACATTGTTTATCTCTTCTCACTAA
The DNA here is from genome assembly GCF_024711535.1 of Dipodomys merriami. Taxonomy (NCBI): domain Eukaryota; kingdom Metazoa; phylum Chordata; class Mammalia; order Rodentia; family Heteromyidae; genus Dipodomys; species Dipodomys merriami. The sequence continues at coordinate 902,203 of NW_027203159.1, read as the reverse complement.
TTTTAGTTAGAAGTCTATATTATTTGATATTAGGATTGCAAGTCCCATCTGTTTATGGGGACAATTTACTTTTACTCCATCCTTTCTTTTTTTTGGGGGGGGGGAGTTGGTCTGGTGGTGGGCCCTGAACTCTGGGCCTGGATGCTGTCCCTCAGCTCTTCAGCTCAAGGCTAACACTCTGCCACTTGAGCCACAGCACAACTTCCGCTTTTTTTACTTTTTGCTTATGTGGTGCTGAGGAATCAAATCCAGGGCCTCATGCATGCAAGGCAAGCATTCTACCACTGAATCACCTTCACAGGCCCTTGTTCCAGCCTTTCATTTTCAAGACGTTTGTTTTCATTGGAAGGTGTGACTCCTGAAGGCAGCAGAGAGATGGATCTTGCTTTTTAATCCAAGGAGAAAGTCTATTTCTCTTAATTGGAGAGTTAAGTCTGTTAATGTTGAGAGATAGGACTGAGAGGTATTTCGGAGTTCCTGCCATTTTATCCACCTTCTTGTGGGCTGAGGCAACTGGGTTCTTTCTATGGTTCTTGGATTCTCAGTTTGGGTGTGGTTTCTTGGCCTTTATTTTCATCTTGTTGGTTTTCTATGTGTAGGACAGCTTTAAATATCTTTTGTAGAGCTGATTTTGTTGAGATATATCCTTTCAATTTTTCTTTTCTATGGAAGTTTTTTAATTGACCTTCGGTTATGAAGGAGCGTTTAACTGGGTTCAGTATTCTTGGTTGCTAGTTGTTTGTCCTAAGGCATGATATACATCATTCTAGGCTCTTCTTGCTTTGATTGTCTCTGCTGAGAAATATGAGGTGATTCTAATTAGTTTCCCTTTATAGATGATTGATTTTTTTTCTCCTTGACAGCTTTCAGGTTCTTTTCCTTGGTATGAATTGATCCTGTGCACATTATAATATGACGGTGGGATGCTCTGTTCTGGTCCGGTCTATTTGGAGGTCTAAAAGCATCTTGTAGCTGAATAGGACTATCTTTTTAATGTTTGGGAAGTTCTCTACTAGGATCCTGTTAAACAAATTTTCTAGACCATTAACTTTTTTCTCTAGGTGCTCCTCTACACCCTTTATTCTCACTTTAGGCCTTCTGATGGTGTCTTCCAAGCATTGAATAGATTTATCATATTTCTTGGGTTTGTCTTGGATGGTTGTATGTTCTTTCTTTATAATATCTAGGCTGTCTTCAATCCCTGAGATTCGATCTTCTGCATGGTCTAACCTTCTGTCAAGACTTTCTACTTTGTTATTTATTTCTTTTCCTTGTAGTTGGTCAGCTTTGATGGTTTCCAATTGTTTGTTGGAGCTTTGTTTTAGATCTTGTATGAAATTGTTTACTTCCATAATTTGGTGTTCAGTGTTTATTCTCAAATCACTTAGTTGACTGGTTATGGTTAACTTGGACTCATACCTTCTGTTGGGTTCCATTTAGCATTTCCTTTGTGGTCTCTCTGTCTTCTTTCAGGTCTCTGTTTATGTTTTCCATGAATGCCTTTAGTCATCTTTGTTCTCATCGTGCTCTCTCAATTCCTGTATTACTCTTTGATTAGCTTCGTCATTTTCAGGCAATTCTTGTAGTTCTCTTTGAGTGTTCTCAACCTGCTCACGTCATTCCTGACTTTCTCTTTGTCTGTTCTCAGCTTGCTCACACCAGTCCTGACTTTCTGTTTGTTCTCAGCCGGCTCCTGCAATTCCTGTATCAATTTTTAGTAGTTTCCCTGTATTGAACTTTGGTTTGCCTCCTCTCTATCCCCATCACTCTCACACAGAGTCCTTTGCAAGTTTTCAATCTTTTCATTTACTATGTTTACACAAAATGTTTGAACAGCTTTTTGGGAACTCTCCTCTGGATTATTCATTATCTGTTATCTCCACTGATTATCATGATTGGGAGTTGAGATACCAAGACTTGCCTTCTTTGTGTGTTTTTCAGTCTTGTTATGCCCATTTTGGATGAAAGTAACACAAGTTTTGTGCTAGAACACTATCTTAATGCAAGCATCAATCAAGTCTGTTGTTGCACAATCAAAAGTATGCAGATACAATCTAGTTCAACAGTTATATCTATACAACAATGTATTAATGGGCTACCAACTGCAAAGAAGAGTTTGGCAAACCAGAAATTAGTAGGTTTAGGGAGAGATGTGGGTAAAAATAGGCATAAAGGGATGTGGAAAGGTAGAGGGAGAGTGATCTGAACTAAGTCCTAATCTCAAAGCGGGAAATAGGTTAGATAGAATGATAGTAGAGATAGAGAGAAAAATCAGAAAGAGAAAGAAAAAACAGATAAGATAAAAAAGAAAAAGAAAAATTATAAATTACAAAGATAAACACTAAAAATTATGCAAATTTAAAGAAGTAATATTCAGAGAATAAAGGGCATAGGATAAGAGAAGGGGAGGGAGAGAGGAGATGTGAAAAACTTAAAAATAAAAAAGCTTAAAATATGATATAGGTATAAAGATGTAGTACTGTTATTAAATAATTTAAGTCTAGGAGGTTTTGAATTGAGTAATAAATATCTGGATTAAATGTGTACATAATTGAGGATAAGGCCTAATAATCCACTAAGGTATATCTGAGAATGAGTAGAACAGCAATTAATTCATAGAAAGAACAATAGAGAAGAAAGTGAAAAGAGTAAGGAAGCAAAAAAAAAAGGGGGGGGGGATCAAAACATCAGTAAAGCTATACCAAAAAATCAAAATCAAAAAAAAGGGGAAAACACACACACACACACACACACACACACACACACACACACACACACACACACACACACACACACACACACACACACACACACACACACACACACACACACATATATATACCCTAAAAATAAAAATTATAAGAAGGGGCCGGGAAGGTGACTCAGAGGTAGAGCGCTTGCCTTGCAAGCTTTAGGTGCTGGGTTTGATTCCTCAGCACCACATAAGCAGAAAAAAAGCCAGAAGTGGTGCTGTGGCTCAAGTGACAGAGTGCTAGCCTTGAGCTGAAGAGCTGAAGGACAGAGCCCAGACCCAGTGTTCAGGCCACATGGCTGGACCAAAAAAAAAAAAATTATAAGAGGAAGGAAAAAAAAGTTTATAGAAAAAAAATTTTTTAAGTTAAAAAAAAAATTTTAAATGAAAGGTACAAAAAAAGAATTCTTCAATTTTTTTGTGTCTGTAACCAGTCTCTTGTTGAAGTCTGATCTGCTTCTGGTGTTTGATTTTCCTGTGGATTGGTTGGTTTAAGTCAATTTATTTGTGCAGGCAGAAAAATGTTCTGCTTTTCCCAGGATTTTGTGAACCTCCTCCAAGGCTAGTTCAATGGGAGGGAGATCTGCTTTGAGTATCACAAAATAGGGAGATGGCTGTTTCCTTTAGTTTGGAGATGCTGTGATGAGGCTAGGTTTTGGGTAGAGTCGAGGCCTTTCAGCAAACTGTAGCTTTTCCCTGAGGGGCTAGCTTCTAAGACACTCACAGAGCCCAGCTTGGAGCCATTCTCAGGGTTTATGTTTGTTGAATTTCAATTGAATGTCAAGGCTGCTGTAGGGAGAGGCAGCCTCTGTCTCTGTTTACCCAGTGAAGCAAACCATTCCTGGAGCTGGTAGAGCTTGCTCGGCCTGGACTCAGTGACTTTTCCCTGGGTGGAGCTGAGCCTGGCAGCACAGGTGAGGTTCCTGTGACCTGCTAAATGACTCTTTTGTTTTCTTACAAGGCCTGAGTTGGAGCCAACTGCTCATCCAGGCCTTTGTCAGTATCAAAGATGGAGATCTCTGGTAGTTGGGGGTGGAGTGGTGGCCTTCCATTCTCTGCTCCCTGAAAAGGATTGAGGATATAATGCTTCTACTCACCAGGTTTCTACTGAGTCATCTCTGGTCTGTGATTTGTAGGATGAAGATGTCTGTTCCTTGTCAGTTCTTGATGATGTTGGGTAGAATCCGCTCACCCGCTGTGTCTGGCACCTTTGTCTGGACTCTGTGTTGCAGGTATGGTGGCTAAGACTTCAGCCCCCACCGCCACAGCCAATGCTGCGAGCAAATGCTCAGATCTGTCTCCTTGCCTGGATTTTCTCTCTCTGGCCTAACTCTCTGTACTATGATGGCACACTTGGTGTGATTATCTGGCTTAGGACTGTTCACTAGAGCACTAAAACTACTTTCTATGTGAGAGCTTATTTAGGCTCCAGCTTCTCATCCACCATCTTCCTGGAACTCTCTCAACTTCTTTTGTTATTAGAACATTTAGTGTGACTCCATCGTATTACTAATCCCGTTCCCTTATTCTAATATTTCTTACTTATGGACTCATAATTTTTCTGGCTTGAAATAGTTGATGAATATTGCTAAAACTACTAGTGAGGTTCTTGTTCATAAGCAAAATACAGAAATATATATACTAGTCTATTCCTCAGAAAGTAAAATAATATTGTTTTCTGTAATTTCTTAGCAGGAATCATTGTTAACAAACCATGTGTTCAAACAATTTCTCATTGTTTTAGCTATTTCATATGTATATTATACATATATATATATATATATATATATGTGTGTGTGTATATAATATATATAGTGACAGTTACTCAACCAAATTAATTCATTTTGATTTCTTCAAACTATTCACTAATACCTTGAACCCAGAAATAAACCCATTTGTTATGTTTATTTGAATTCATCATTTCAGTTTCCACATACACATATTAAGGTTGGATTATGGAAACTTCAATCATAAAGTCCAAATTTCCTTTTTTTCCCCGACAGAAAATAAATACTTCATTGTTTTTACTGTCTTTAAACTTCTTTATGAATATCACCTTCCATTACATATATTATTATAGTTGTAGAGATTAATAAACACATAACAAAATGTAATGATATTAGATCTTATATACAAACTTATAACAATTATCTATTCCATACTGATAGCCCATGAAAATTTCAACGGGATTCTTCAACCAACACTCTGAAGTATATTTCTTACTATAGAAGTTTCCCATCCATCTAAATAATTTCCATGTATCATTTCATCTGAACAAGGATTCTGGTAGCTCTTTCCAAAACCTGTGGCAGGGAAAAACCAGGTTCTTGTTTGTGTACACAAAGTATCAATCAAAACGTATTCTTTTTAGGGGGATAATGCATTTTGTGAAAAAAACATGATTTTATGCAGAAAATGTTAATTTTTTCTGACAGGAGGATATGCATCTTTTGGTAATTTATCAATATATTTCTAAAATGTTTCAAGAAGATTAGACTGTAACTGTCGAGTATAACAATAACTCTTTCATGGAAACATATTTGATGACTATATTCATTTTCAACTTGTGTGTAATTTGCCCCATATATGGCCCGCATATTCATGCATGATTTGGCACTGTGGTTTACAACATTCCTAAGGTAGATTTTAGCATAATGCATTTGTCAATAATTGTTAGTAGTATTCTTCCTAAATCATTTCATTTGAATTTTATTTGGGTACAGACGAGGAAGTTAAAGATGAGAATGTGGATCATAATTATTATCGGTGTGAAATGGGATAGTTTCTGTTTATGGGCATATTTGTGTACCTAGTGTGTAATTTCCACTGTTTGTTGGTTTTCCTGAAGAAATAGTGAGCAGGAATGAAATTAACATTTACTTGTGAGGCATAATTTGGAACTTGTAGACTCAGGGAAACCTGTTCCTTTTCTAGTCTAGTCCTGATGTGAAGAGAACAGATCCATCAACACATGTCTGTGTATAGACAACAAACCAATCTACGGGTATAGGGTATATCCATTTGTATACTTATAAAAATTAAAATAAGTGTATGGATACTCTTCAATTCAACTTGCCAAGTTGAAGTACAAGATGATTATAATTATGTATGCAAGCCAGTGAATCATTTCATTGTCATATGTTGTCCTATCCCTCATTTTTTTAAACTTCATTCTATATCACTTGTAAATAACATTTCCAAAACATTGTCTTGTGAGGAATATTGTGGAATTGGTTCATCCTTTGTCCTCCATCTCAAAATGTTCTTGTCCTACTTCCTTGCCATATTAATATTAAAGTTCATACAATCCACAGGCTACACAATTCAACTATATGGAGAAAACCTATAAAAAATGACGGATAAAAAATAAAAATAAATTGTTTTTCATAGCATATTAACAGAAAACATAAACAATGATAAACCACTAGTTTCTTGGTATTTTGGAGTTCATTTTGCTTACCCCAATCTTCTTGTTTATATGTACATAGCAATTAAGCTCTTCCAGTTCTCTTCTAGGATGAAAGTTGACATATACCAAATAATACCAGAAAATAAACCAGGGCACCTATATTTTAAATATACTTCTAAAGAAAAAATTAGGATCCTTCACTAAGTAAGTTGAAATTAAAGCAGGATAAATGCAGAAACATGAAAACAATTCAATAAATAGTTTTTGTAATACTGGTTAAATGCCTATAAATACTTAAAAATTACTTTATACATCACCCTGCATCAAAACAAATTCCAAATGAATCAAAAACCTCGTGGTAGTAGAAAATAAAGTGAATGGAATGAATAGAGTAATAAAAGTCTCATTAGGACAGTTTGTAACTTTCTTATGCATAAATACATTAAGTCAAAGAAAGCTTAGACAAACGGTGTTGCTTGAAGCTGCAGAACTTCTTCATGATCACAGACATAGCTAAAAAGGTAAATAGAAAGCCAGAAAACAGGGGGAAGTTCTGCACAAGCCAAGAAATAGAAAAGGATCTTAGAGCTGAAATATAATGAAAATTCAACCAGTCAGATCTCCCCCCCCAAAAGAAATCCTAATGATAAAGACACTCTATGGTAAGAAGTCTAAATATTTAAAGAAAGACTTCAGTCATGAGGAAATGAGAATGACAAAGGATCTGTGAAATAATGCTCAACATCTTTGGCAATAAAATCAAGGCAAATAAAGTCAATATTGAAATTCCACTGCATTCCATTAGAATGGCAAAGTCATGTTCACTGCAACAGAAAACAAGGAACCACCCCAGATGCTGAGAGTGGATAAACGAATCAAGAAAATGTGGCATATATACACAATGGAATTCCTTTTTCCATTATAAAGAATGTCATAGTCTCATTTGTAAATAAATGGAACGAGTTTTAAAAAATGAATTGAATGAATTGAATGGGTCCAGACCCAAACAAATATAGACTCCATGGATTCTCTTATTTGTAAAATATGGTACTTGTACATTTTAGTCCTAGAAGATGATCACAATAGCTTAATGGTAATAATACATAAAACCATAGATGATTAGGCTAAGCAAATTGGAGATACAAAATAAATTGGTTTCTCTTTCTTGATACTTTAATTTTTTTAAAGTACTCTGTGGGGATTTTTTTTTACTTGCGTTTTTTCTTTATCTTCCTAGGTATTATGCAATGTCATCAATGTATTTGATTTTGGTACACTGTGTATTACGTTTAAGTTAATCAGAATTAGGAACCGGCAGAGGAATATCAAAATCTGAGACAAAGAAGAGAGGGCGAACCAAATAAGAACAATCACAATAAAAATAACGGGTTGGAAACAAACATTACACCAGGTCGGAAAGGATGGGGATTTTACACTAAAGAACAGTGTGGGAAAAATAAAGAGTGAGTAAGAACATATGATGAGAAAGGTACTCATTCACTGCCTTACATATATAACTCTAGTCCCTCTGTACATCACCTTAACAAGACTCTTTTTAAAAAAAAGAATATTGATACGTAGTCTTTTCTCAATTCTGATAATTTACATGTAGGTAATTAAGTCACTGGATTTTACTACATATACACCCATATGGAAAGAGTTCTGTTCTCTTGACATTCCAGAAAGCATAGAAAAGACATAGGTTTCCCTAAGTCACCAGGTTCCAAGTCAACATTAATAAATTAATGTTGAAATGTTTTTGTTCAAATATTTCTGTAGGAATCCTAGTAATAATTTTTAATTGCAAACCAGGAGAGATCCTGATGCTCAAATATGCCCCAAATCAGAAACCCTCGCATTTTCACATCTATCATAAGAGTAAGTAATATTCTCACATGTGAAAATTCCTCTTCTGTTGTCAAATATTTCAAGTCTGTTGATTACATAGGCGTCCTAACCACTAATACATTTTTTTGGCAAGGGAGATCTTACTAAAATATGCTTCAAAGCCTATTCCATTTAGCAATAGGAATGTTGTAGAACAAGAATACCAAATGAAAGATAAAATGGTGATGGGGGTACATAAATATGAGGGGCAATTTACACACAAATTGAAAACTTACGTTCATTGGATATGGTTTTGAGAACTGGACTTGAATTACTATCCAAAGTTACAGATTAATCTTTCTTCAACACTTTAAAAATATAGCAGAAAATTTTCAAATGATAAATATATTCTTTTCTGATAAATCAGATTCGCTCTACAAAATATGGGATCTTCAAAAAGTGCACATTGACCGCCAAAACTAATAAATGTTGGCTGATATTTCATGTACCCCTGCAAGAATCTATTTTTTCCCTGCGACAGGCAGTGGGAAGAAGTCACAGAGTTGTTCTGTAGATTAGATGATAAATGAAGAATGCTTACTCCTATAGCAGAGAACTGTAGAACCATTTCTTTGATGAATATTGATACAAAACTTCAACAAAATCTTAGCTAATTGACTTCAATAACCCATCAAAAGAATCATATACCACGATCAAACAGGATTCATATCAGGCGTGCAAAGATGATTCAATATATGCAAAACTATTAATATAATTGATCACATCTAAAAGAGCAAGGATAAGAATGATAAGAGCCACATGGATAGTATATGCAGAAAAAGCATTTGACAAGATCCAACATCCCTTCATGAAGACGACTCTGGAAAAATTAGGAATCCATGGAACATTCCTCAATATAATAAGGGCTGTATATGACAAACATACAGCCAGCATCATACTTAATGTCAAAAACTTAAAGCCATTTCCTCTAAACAAAGGAGCAAGGCAAGGATGTCCATCCTTCCAACTCCTCTTCAACCTAACATTTGAATGCCTAGGTACAGCAAATATTGTGAAGGTTTAGAATCTCTTGTCTTGGCAAATACGTTGCAAAATCAGGAAGTTTAATACACTCATAATTTTTTCCTATCCATTCTTTTGTTTAGAACACAGAAGTTGATCTGAAATTTGTATAAGGGACCAGATACCAATATACTTTCCTTATATTTTTATTTATTCTACAGGAATAAGAAGTGAAATGGAACATATTATTCCAAGACAAACATAAATATTGTGATGGGTCCACCTACATTTAGAATTGAGGAAACAGTCTTTTCCTCAGTTATCTTTCTTCACCCCAAATCCTAGGCATGTTAAGTAATGGGTCTTTTCTTGAAAAGATGCTGTACAGAGGAGTTACATTTATGTCCATAATGGTTACATTTCTTGTGGAGCAATGTTACCCCCATCCTTTGTTTTTTCCCACTAACATTTTCCTCCTCCATCTACTTCTTCTCCATCCCAATGAGGTAACGTTCAATTCGAACAGAGTGGCCTGTGACTATCATTATTCAAATGGGTCATATTTTGTTCTTGTTTCATGATTTTGTTTTTCTACTTCCCCTCACAAATTAGAACAATTTATATAGAAAATGCATACCCAAATCAAATGCAGTTTTAACAGAAATATACCATAGGAGGAATAACATATCGTAGAAACAAAAATAACCCTAATCATGTAGTATATTAAAATCAAGAAAAAAATCTTCCCTCCATATCTTGAGTATCTTGAGTCTATAGTAATACATTAAGTATATATCTAAATCTATCTATCAATAACCTATAAATCTATACAACTTTTAAGCTTTTTCTGCTCATCTGATAAAATTACCATATTCATGCTAATTATTGCCCATTATCTGTTTTGTGTTGGTCATTTGGAAGAGACAATCCAAATGAGTCTGAACACAAGGGACTCTACCAGGATTTTGAAATTTCCTATACCAGTCACATCAAAAAGAGATAAAATTAGTCTTGAAAAATAATCATTAGATACTGCTCAGGTATAGTGAGTTAAAATTACTACCTGTCCAATTACAACCAACATATAATTTTTTTGACAACTGCAAAATCATATTTCAACATACTTTCATTATCTTTGATATCAATTTTTTCCTGTCATTTTGCCATGATTAAAATTAGAGATCTGGAGTTGTGTACAAAAACTAAAGAGACACAAACATCAGTTGACTGATGGATTGTATTCTGATATAAAGTATGGACAATGTAATTACTGCCAGGAAATTTGATCTAACAATCCATTTTAAAAGTTCAAAGCCTCATTTCAAATACACTTGCTTTTGCCTAATTTCAAGAGACAGTCATCAGAGAAAATACTCTGCGATTTCTAATACCCTAGTAATGAATGCATAAAGAAGGAATGGAGTTTGATTATTGAATATTTACAGACTATTCCAACAAACAAAATGCATGAAATATGAAGAAAAAAGTTAGTTAAGGAGGGTTTTCAGATAGCAAATGGAAAAATAAATATTAGATATTATTTGCTTGAGATCAATGCAATCTTGATTTTTCAAAATGTTTCTTCATGAGAATTTTAGAAAAATGCTTTTGAGCATTTTTTTCTTACTTGAGTCAAAAAAAAATTACAGTCTTCTAATATACATTTAGGGTAAATGCTAGAAACTCTATTACCTGCATATTTTGGAAGTACTAAGGCAAATGCTACCCATGGTCAGACCAAGTTTAACAATTTTTCACATGAGTTCAAGTACTAATAAGTGCTTGTTCTGGATAATAAAGTGATTGTTCTGGATAAATCTGTCAACTGAGGTTTTAATTCTACAAACAAATTATATTCCAGGAAATTTGTAAATTATTTATATCACTATTAAGTGGAACACAAATGCATAAACCTATATGTATATACAAAAACCCACACATTCACTAATATTTTTATAAATGTATATATATATATATGTATATATATATGTATACATACATACATACACACACATTTGTATGTATGTGTGAGACCATCTTTCTGGGAACTTATCTTTTACTTGCTCTATTTATTTTATATTTCCAAGTAGTTGTTTTGAGAAATCTTAGCCCATTTAATTTATACTTTATATGAATATTAATCTAAGGTGTGAATTAAAAAGATATATAGAAAAATAAAACACATCAAGGAAGAAACATGAAGGTTTTTGGCATAAGTTGATTATGTTCTGAAAAATATCTTCTTTTGAAACTACCTTCTAATAAACATATTGATAATTTGCATTCATGTTTATCAAAATAAATAAACACTGTCATTCTAAGACAAACTCTATCCTTACAATAATATGGTCAACAATGTGTCAGGATGGAGCAGAGAATGAACCTGAATGTTTTATGTATAAACAGCATTCAAACTTAACCCAAATCAATTTGCTTTAGTAAATTTGCACAAGGAAGGTTTATTTTAGTGATACATTATTATCATTGCTCAGTAGTCACCGTTTATGACCATGAGAATTTTCCTAATGTTCAACTGATTCATCATGTTTGTTTACCAAAGATGGCATTTTCAACTTTTTCCTAGGTATCAGTAAGAAAATAAAGTAAGAAGGGAAGAAAATAATAAAAATTGAAGATTGATTTATTGTGGCTGTAGGAACCATAGAAAGTATCCTGCTGTCTACACAGAAAATCTAACAAATAGGCCTTGAATGTTAGCCCTGGGCATTTAACTTGGGGCCTGGTCTTTGAACTGCAGTCCTGAGACTTGAACTCCTGGCTTGGTGTTGGGTCTTCATCCTTCTCACAAAAGATGGACAGGGTCTGAGGAAAGGTAAGTGTGGCGCTTGCCTATTCCCCAGTCTACCTCAGCCCAGAAGACAATCAGACAAAGTGGGAAGTCAAGTCAAGCAGGAAATAAACTCATTTATTAATACAGAGCAGCCCTTTTTAAAGCAAAAAGGAGCAGGCGGCATGGCAGGGGAGTAAGAGGAAACAATCACTGTCAACGTCACACCCTATCATGCACCTAAGCTTCCACTGGCTAGTTTTTACACACTGAACATAAGTAAAATTGGGCTCTGCCCATTAAGTCTTGGCCTGGGTCTTAAAGTCAGGATCTCGGAGTTGAACTGGAACACTGGATCTTGAACACAGTGCCTGGTACTTGAACTGGCCCCTGGACCTTGAATTTGTTGGCTCGGAATTCAAATTGGGTCCTTGGCCTTGAAGTATGATCCTACAACTTTAATTTGGGAACAAGGGTTTTTTGCTCATGGCCTGGGACTTGAATTCTTTGCCAGGGCCTAAATTCATGCCCTTGGCCTAGCATTCGATACCTTGTATTTGAACTATTATGCTGAGCCTTGAACTAGGTCTGGAATTTGAAATTATGATGTGGGACTAAAACTACAGTTTTGGGCATTGAATTGACACATTCAACCTTGAACTCACAGGTTGGGCTTTTATCTCAAAGTATGTTATTTGAATTGGTCCCTGGACCTTGAACTACAGGTGGAAGAGGGGACCTAAGATTTAAACTCATAGCTTGACCCTTGAAATCATGTTTGGGCCTTGAAATCAGGGCCTGGGACTTAAACTTTGACCCTAAGCATTGAACTCAGGACCTAGGCCTTGCATTCAAGGCCTGGGATTTGGATTTACAGCCTGAGCTATGAACTCGGGGTAGGGGCTTAAATTTTCTGCCTGGCTTTGAATTTGGTCCAAGCACTTGAGCTTTTAGCATGACACCTGAACTCAGGGCCTGAGCATTGAATTCAACACCTGGGACTTGAATTCTCACCTTGAGACTTTAACTCAGGTACTGAGCCTTCAGCTTTTGATCTGGTCCTTGAACTCAGGGCCTGAGCCTTGAATTCGGCAACTGGGGCTTGAGTTCCCAGCCTGAACCTTGAAATTCTGACCTGGTTCTTGAACTCAGAAACTTGGCCTTGAACTCAGTGCTTGGAAGTTGTATTTGCATCATGAGCATTGAACTCTGGGCTTGGGCCTTGAACTATCAGCCTGGGACTTGCATTCAGGGCCAGAGATTTAAACTCATGTCCCTGGCATTTAACTTGAGGACTCGACCTTGAACTTGGGACCTGGAATTTGAACTTGGAGCTTTGTATAGTTGAACTCAGATTTGGGACTGGAACTCTCATGCTGGGACTTGAACTTCTAACCTGGGACTTAAACGAGCCCCTGCCTGGACCTTGTATTCATTGTCCAGACCTTGAACTCACAGTGTGCAGTATGAAAGTCTGGGACATGAACTCCACCTGAGCTGTGAAATCCGGATCTGGAACTTGACCTAAGCCTAACCTCGATGCCTGGGACGTGAACTCACAGGCTGAGGCTTGAACTCATGGGGTGGTACTTGAAATGTTGCCCTGGACCTTGAACTCACAGCATGAAATTTGAACACCTATCTGAGCTTTGAACTAACAACCCAAGACTTGAAATAACTGCTTGGGTTTTGAAATTGGGGGTTGGGAATAGAATTTATATTTGGGGCTGAAACTCTTGTCCTGGGCCTTGAACTCACAACCTGGGCCTTGAAGTGATAATCTGGGCCTTGACCTTGCAATTTGTTGCTTAAACTCTAGGTCTGGGCCTTGAACACACAACCTGGGCTATGAATTCACAGCCTGGGCTTTTATCTCGCAGTCTGTGATTTGATCTTATGTCCTGGTTCTTGAATTGGGTTCGTGGACATTGAAATCAGCAACAAGGGGGTACTGGGACTTTAATTTGGGGCTTGGGCCTTCAACTCATGATCTGAGTCTGGGCCTTAGAAGTCCTGGTTTGCTTCTTGAACTGAAAGCCTGGGATTTGAACTCTAGGCCTGGACCTTGAATTTGATGCCTTGGCATTTAATTTGTAACCTGGACCTCAAACTGGATGCCTCAGCCTTGAAATGGGACCTGGAACTTGTACTAATAGACAGGCCTGAAACTGTGGGCCTGGGCCTTGAACTCACAGAGTTGGCCTTTAACTAACAGCTTGGGCCATGATCTCAAAATGTTGAGCTACAGGAAGAAGAGGGGACCTGGGGCTTCAACATGGGCCCTAGGACTTAAACTCACAGCCTGGTCATTAAAGATGGACCCAGGCTTTGAAATCAAGGCCTGAAAATTGCATAGCAGCCTGAGGCTTGAACTTGGTCCCTGTGTCTTGAACATTCATCCTCACAATTGAACTGTGGCTGGGCCTTGAACTCAGGGACTGTGACTTGAATTCAGGAAATGGGCCTTGAACTAACCATCTAAGCCTAGAAATGGAGATCTGGGTCTTAAACTTATAGCCTGATCCTGACACACTGGACATGAGCATTGAACTCACAGATTTGGCCTAGAACTCAAAACGTGGGCCTTGAATTCAGAGACTGGTACTTGAACTCAGTGGGTAAGGGAGCAATGGGGCTTCAAATTGGGGATGGGGCTTTAAACTGATGAGCTGGGCCTTAAACTCATAGACTTTCATATCACCTTCTGAGCATGGAACTCAAAGCTTGGGATTAAACATTGGGACCTGAATATTGAATTTGTGTTCTTGGTTTTGAACTTGGTGCCTGGACTTTGAAGTCAAAGTCTGGGAATTACACTCAGAGACTGAGCTAGGGACTCTGAATGTGGCATTTGAACTGAGACCCTGGACCTTGAAGTTGGGGCTGTGACTTGAACTAAAGACTTGGACTTCAAACTCAAAAAAACCCAGGCCTCAAACTGGATGATTGGACCTTGAACTAGGTGCCTAGGACTTGAATCCATAGCTGGTCCTGAAACTGGGCCTGAGCCTTGAACTCACAGGCTGGGGAATGAACTCATGGGCTGGTAGTTTAACTGGGGCTCGGGTCCTTTAAATTTGCGTCTGAGAAATGAAATCAGGGCTTGGGCCTTGAATTTAGGGCCAGCAACCTGAAGTACAAAGCTGGGATTTTTGCTCTGGAGTCCTCGGGTCTGTCAGCTTGGACTGGCCTGCGCACCATATGCATCATCTGTACTCGGGGTACCTGTCACTGTGTATGCTTATCCTGGAGCCATGTGTTTGTCAGTGCAGGGATCCTGCTACTGCATATGCAGCATTTGTCCTCAAAGTCCTAGTACTGTGCATATGTACTCTGGAATTCTTGAGTCTGTTAGTACCAGTGAACCTGCTGAGGCACAAGGTGCTCCTGATTCACATACGTGCTCTATAAACATGTGCTCTTTTGCTATGACACTATAGTCTGTCAAAATCAAAGGTAAAGAAATAGGGTAAAAGATTTAACTTTATGATCTCCAAACCAATGCATTTTCCTCAATAGAAAGTATGTTTTGTATTGCTCTCTGACCTGATAACCCCGTTATTCGTGACAAGATTCAAGTATGATTTCACTAGAACCAATAAAAAAGTCATCACCCAAACTACTTCAAATCAGAATTATCATATCTGAATGTTTTTCTCATTCTTTTTGTGTGTTATTATATTTTTTCTTTTTTTCTTTATTTTCCATATATAATTTATTTCATTTTTTGTGAACATACTGTACAGAGGGGTTAAAATTACTTGGGCAGGATAATGCATATATTTCTTATCAAGCATTGCAGTCTCCTCCTTTGTTTACCCTTCACATCCCTTCCCAGCCACCTCCCCCTCCACCCAATCCTTCCCCCCTCCCCTCCCCACACCAACGTTGTAAACCTCGTATTTGACATGACGACTTGTACTTCTCATTGTTGCAACAGGTCCACCTGTATCCGTAAACAACTTGTTTTTCCCCATCTCCTCTACAAGTTATACTCCTCTACAAGTTATATAGTGATAGCAGGGGTTATACTGTGGGGGAGGGACATACAAAGCAACAAAGAAATAATCTTATAAATGCGTTAGAAACAAATGAATGAAAGAAAAAAACATTAAAATACATATCTAAGGGTTCATTTTCCTAACATCACCTTATCTGACCTTTTCTGCTTGACTCATAGATATTGCAAATAAGGGAAACCATGGGACCTATGTTTCTTTGGGCCTGGCTTAACTTCACGTAATATGATTTTTCCCCCAAGTTTTTCCATTTCCTAACAAATGGGGCAATGCCATTCTTTCTGATGGAGGCATAGAATTCCATTGTGTATATATACCACATTTTCTTGATCCATTCATATACTGAGGGGCATCTAGGTTGGTTCCATATCTTATCTATGGTAAATAATGCTGCAATAAACAGTTGTGCTGGTACCTTTAGTGTGGTCTTGTTTGTAAACATTTGGGTAAATGCCCAAAAGTGGGATTGCTGGGTCATAGGGCAGCTCTATATGAAGTCTTTTCAGGAACATCCATACTGCTTTCCAAAGTGGTTGAACAAGTTTACATTCCCACCAACAATGAAGTAAGGTTCCTTTCTGTCCATATCCCCTCCAGCATCTGTTGTTGTTAGAGTTCTTGATTTTTGCCATTCTAACTGGAGTTAGGTGGTATCTCAATGTTGTTTTGATTTGCATTTCTTTTATGGCTAGGGATGTTGAGCATTTCTTCATGTGTCTATTGGCCATCCTTCTTTCTTCTTCAGAGAAGTTTCTCTTTAAGTCTTTAGCCCACTTATTTATTGGGCAGTTGTTTCTTTGAGGATTTGTTGTTGGGTGGTTTAATTTTTGAGTTCCAAGTATATTTTAGATATGAGAGCCTTGTCCATTGTATGGCTAGTGAACATCTTCTCCCAATCCGTGGGCTTTCTATTGATCTCACTAGCCATGTCCTTTGCCATGCAGAAGCTCTGCAACTTCATGCAATCCCATTTGTACACCCTTTCTTTGATTTGTTGTTTCCGGGTCTCCGATCACAAAATTTCGGCCTGAGCCAAGGATACCTAGGGTTTCTCCTATTCCATCCTCTAATGTTTTCAGAGAGTCTGTTTTGACTCCGAGGTCTTTGATCCATTTGGAGTTGATTCTGGTGCAGGGTGATATATAAGGATCTAGCTTTAGTTTTCTACAACTAGTTAACGAATTTTGCCAGGACCGTTTACTGAAGAGGCTATCATTCTTCCATTCTATTGTTTTAGCTCCCTTATCGAAGATTAGATGGCTGTAGGTCTGTAGGTTCATTTCTGGGTTTTCAATTCTATTCCATTTGTCCTGAGGTCTGTTCTAATTCCAATACTAAGCTGTTTTGATTACTATGGCTTTTTAGTAGAGTTTGAAATTTGGTATTGATATTCCTCCAGCAGTGTTCTTTCCGTTGAGGAGCGTTTATGCTATTCGGGGTCTTTTATTGTTCCATATGAATTTTTGGATTGCCTCTTCTATTTCCTTGAAGAATGAGGTTGGAATTTTGATAGGTATTGTGTTGAATTTGTAGATAGCCTTGGGAAATATTGCCATTTTCACGATGTTAATCTTTCCAATCTAGGAGCATGGGAGGTTTTGCCATTTTCTAAGTTCTGTTTTGATTTCCATTTTCAAGATTTTAAAGTTTTCATCATAGAGGTCCTTCACTTCTTTGGTTATGTTAATTCCTAGGTATTTTATTTTTTGTGGGGCTATTACAAATGGAGTTGCTTTCCTAATTTCAGCAATGCTTTTCTCATTGTTGGCATACAGAAAAGCCATTGATTTTGGGGGGTTAATTTTATACCCTGCTACTTTGCCAAAGTTTTGAATCAGCTTGAGTAATTTGGGAGGGCAGCCTATGGGATTCTTTAACTACAAGATCATGTCATCTGCAAAGATGGAGAGTTTTATTTCTTCTTTCCCTATTTGGATCCCCTTTATGTCTGCATCTTGTCTTATTGCTGTAGCTAGACATTCTAATACTAGATTGAAGAGAAGTGGATAGAGTGGACATCCTTGTCTTGTTCCTGAGCCAAGAGGAAATGGCTTTAGTTTTTCACATCAAGTATAATGCTGGCCATAGGTTTGTCATATACAATTTTATGGTATTGAGGAATGATCCATGGATTCCTAATTTTTCCAAGACCTTCATCATAAAGGGGTATTGGATCTTGTTGAATGCTTTTTCTGCATCTATTGAGATAACCATTTGTTTCTTATTCTTTATCCTGCTGATATGATGAATAATATTAATTGATTTGTATATATTGAACCAGATTTGCATCTCTGAAATTAATCATGTTTGATCGTGGTGTATGATTTTTTTGATGAATTGTTGAAGTCGATTGGCCAAAACTTTGTTGAGAAGTTTCGCATTAATGTTCATCAAAGTAATGGGTGTATAGTTCTCTTTCTTTGATGAGTCCCTGCATGGTTTTGGGATGAGGTTATGAAGGATTCATAGAATCTGTTCTGTAGTGAACTTTCTCTTTCAATTTCATTGAAGAGTTGGAGGAGTATTGGTGTGAGATCTGCTTTGAAGCCTTTGTAAAATTCCACTGTAAAACCATCTGGTCTTAGTATATAACGTTATTAGTATGTAATGTTATATTGATCTCCATTTCTCAATTTGTGAAGGATGCATAAAAACAAATCACTAAGAGTAATTATTTCATGAGATGTATTCTACCAAAGACACATGGTTTATGGTAACCAAGTAAGGTATGAAGGTTTCAAATGCAAATACCTTCAGGTACAATTACAAGAACTGTGCCATATCTCAAACAAATAAACTGCTTTTCCTTTATTATGTTTGCATGAAACAAATGCCATTTCGTATTGATAGTCACATTGTGAAGTGGTTTCTGTTAAATGTATTCAGCAGTCCAGGGAAATAATTATAATTTTAGAAACATATGCTTGTCACCTGTCAGTAAGAACACTGTAATATTGCAATTTAAATGAACATTTAAAATTGCCACTAACTTACTTTCTCAAATTTATATTGCTATGAGAATTGTATGCCAGAGACACAGAAACATTTATAATACATGCCTAGGATAGAGCCCATGGTGAGAGAATCAATGATCCAATCAGGAATGTAATCCTCATTACCAAGGAGGGCCTGTGATTAATATTTATCATGATTGAGTAAAATCAAGAATTTAAGGTAGGCAAAAATCTCCTTTTTAACATTCCAAAAATTATAGTAATTGGCCCTAATTCACCTTAGTGCTTTTGAAACCGTAACACCATTTCAGTTAGTACACACACAAACACAAAATTTGGATCTACAGAAATACTTTATCACAGATACAAATCTGCACTCTCTCTCTCTCTCTTTCTCTCCCTCTTTCTATGACACACACACACACACACACACACACACACACACACACACACACACACACACACACATAATGAGAAAGATAGGGTTGAATAAATTTTAAGAGACAAATCAGCAATAACCTGTTTTCCTAATTTGTCACAGATTCTCTCATCAATTCATCAGTTCTCTACTACCGTCCACATTTAGAAGCCAGAAAAATTATTATTCCATAACTAGATCATAATAGCATAAAGGAAAAGGATTAGTGATACCATGGAATCACATTAAATATTCAAATAACCAATGAAGTTAGGAAAATATCACTGACTCATTAAACATTACTCTCTGAATTTCAAAGAGAATATGCAAGATAGTACAAGTAGGGGTGAGTAAAACCTAACTAGCTATTATGTGGATGAAAATAGCTCAGAGATTTTGGAAATACCCGTGAATATGGGACATTATTGATGAATATTGCATTACATCCCTGTCTTTGGTTATTGTTGTTGGTCTCTGGGCTTGAACGCTGGGATTAGAAACATCCCTGCGTACTTCAGAGCTCTAATGCTCTACCACTTGGTCAACACTGCTTCTTCTTGTTTTAACGAGATTAATTGGTGAAGAAAGTGTGACAGTGGTTCCTGTTGGGCTGCTTGAACCTTTTCCTAAGACCTCAGTCTCTGACAAGTTCCTAAGTGAATGTACTAAGAATCTTTTCTGTTATCCAGAGAGTGTTGACTATTGTTCTGCTGTTTTGTTCCTGCCAATCATGCACATTTCATGTCTCTGAGTAACCATAATTTTCATTAAAGATACTGCTACATACGATTCAATTTTGAGGGAATTAATTCCAGAAATAAATCTGAGAAAAATCCTTGACTTTACTATTCTGTAATAAGATAGACCCTCATCTGTGAAACTTGTGATATGCTAAAATTAACAGCATTATCACCTGGCCTGGCTCAAGTGTGATTTTCAACCCCCAAAATGATTATGACCTGTTCCTTTTCCTCTGCATGACAGAGAATGGGAAACCCCCTAACCACAAGAATAAACGTATTCTGTTGATCAAATACTGTTCAGTTTGAAAGCAGTATGAGTTTTAGCCCTCTCTACAATCTTTATTAATTAGAAAATTGTCATCAGATTATCTTCACTATATAAACTGCCAATACATCCTCCACATAACATTGTAATATGTTTGACATACAGCAGACAATAGAAATTCGAAGTATGCTTACTACCTTTTCACAGGAAGGATATATAAGGTTCAACAGTGATGAGAGGCTCAGGTAAATACAACTTGCTCTTGTGTTAAATGAGCTTGTTTTTGTCAGGAATGAAGAGTGATGAAAATACTTGAAAATATTTGATCCATCTAGAATCCATTGTCTTACTTATAAAAGGGATGAAGTCCCATGTTAACAAGCAACACAAATTACATAATTCCAAAAGGAATAAAGGCTTAGGAACATTTCCAAGCAATCCTAATTGCTGTTAATGTGTTCTCTTATTTGCCACCTTACAATGTCAGTAAGAGAGACTTGTTTTCCCATTTCATAAAAACAAATGTACAATCTATTTTGTGATGATAGAAGGACAATTTCATATAATTCTTTCAAAAACCTCAAAAAACTCACTAAGTGATACAAAAATTTTTGTAATTACACATCTTATTTTCATTTTCCTATCTATACCATATCTAATGTGTTTTTATACTTTATACAGGAATGTGAAATTTGAAATCCATGTATGTATTGCTCATTAAAATAGAGCAGTATAATATATTTCATTAATGTATATCTTCCCAAAATGCTAAGTGCAATTCATTTCAAAGAGAAAATTCAAACCAGGTGGTATTCCTACAATATTCATTCATCAATTTCAGAATGAAGATATGATACCCATCCACAAGTGTATACATTTATCAAGTATTAGTGTACAAGATACTCCAATTTACACTATCATAACTGATAAGACATGTAAATCCTTAAACACTGAAAATGGAAATAAATGGTTGGGTCTACCCAAACTCTATCATATATGTATTCCCTGATTTAAGTTGATCATAAGAGAATGAGAACATTGAGATGAGGAATTATGATTTGAAGTAGTTTGGGTGATTACATATATTATTGATCTTTGAGAAACTCTACTTGACTTTTGTCACCAATCACAGTGTCACCAGGTCAGAGAACAATCCAAACTTCATTTGTAGTGACATTGTTATTAATTTATCCTATTTTATAACTTTTAATTTTGACAGAGAAGAGCGCATCATAAGAAAACACCATTTTCTTTACCTGTTGGTCCCAGAGGATTTGATTGTGCCCCAAACAAAACTTGGGCTAGGATATTCCAACGAATCTTCCAAAGGGAGAAACACATACTTGGTTGATATGCTATATTAGATGGTCTGTAAAACTGTCCATTAATAAAGAATAGCAACAAGATTCAAGGACTTAAGAACCTTACAAGAGGGTTCCGGGAAGATGGCAGAGGAGAAGCTGGAATCTGAACAAGCTCTCGCATAGAAAGTAGTTTTAGAGTTCCAGTGAACAGTCCTAAGCCAGAGAATCACACCAAGTGTGCCATCACAGGACAGAGATTTAGACAAGAGAGGGGAAGCCAAGGAAACGCATCAGGTGCTACTCCGGCGGCGGAGTCGTACCTGAGACACAGAGAGTCGGGGACGAAGGAGCCAGACACAGCGGACCAGCGGATTCTACACAACACCAACAAGAACCGACAAGGAGTGAACATCTTCATCCTGCTGTTTGCAGACCAGAGACGACCCAGGATCCAAGACTCGGCGTGAGTACAAGCCCGACATCCTCACTCCTCAGGGAGCAGAGGAGGGAAGGCCACCCCTCCCCCCCAGCACAGGTGATCTCCATCTTGGATACCGACAAAGCTCGGAGGAGCTGCTAGCTCCAGCTCAGGCCTTGGAATAAAATGAGTCATTTAGCAGGTCACAAGAACTTAACGGCGAAGTGACCTGCCAGACTCAGCTCCATCCAGGGAAAAGTCACCCAACTCAGGCGCCAGCCATTGGAGTGCCTTGCCTCACTGGGTAACCAGAGCCAGAGGCTGCCCCTCCCTCTAGCAGCCACCACAATCAATTGAAAAACAGAAACCCTGAGAATGGCTCCAGGCTGGGCGCTGTGAGCTTTATCACAAAATAGACCCAGGGAAAAGCTACTGTTTGTTGAAAGGCCTCAACTCTACCCAGAACCTAGCCTCATCACCACATCCCCCTCTTTTGTGACTCTCAAAGCAGACCACCCTCCCAGAAAGCTAACCTGGGAGGAGGATCTCAAAATCTTGGGTAAAGCAGAGCATTTTTCTGCCTCTTCCAACCAACCGACTTAAGAAACCAATCAAGCCACAGGACCTCAAGCTGACCAGAGACTGGTTGCAGACAAAAGGGAGATACAGGATTCTTCCCACTCCTCCCCCCCCCAAAAAAATCAAAAGACTTTTTTTTCTTTTTTTTTTTCTTCTTCTTCTTCTTCATTTCTTTTTTTTGCTTGTTTTTGTTTTTTGTTACCATATATATATATATATATATATATATAAATTTTTTTCCCTTCTAAAACTTTTATTAATCTTTAATTTTTGCCTCTTCTGAAAAAATAATTGTTTCCAGTAACTTTTTTTTTCTCATCTTATAATTTTTATTTTAGGAATACGTGAATGTGAGTTTTCCTTTCTTTTCTTGTCTTCTTTCTCTTTTTCTTTCTTTCTTAATTATCTTTTTGTTTTTTATCTAGCTCTACTGAACTTCTGATCTTTTCTTCGCCCTTTCCCATCCTTAAAGATTTTCACATCTCCTCTATGTCCCTCCCCTTCTCTGAACATATTCACATTCCTCTCTAAATAGAGGGTCTTTTAACCTCTATAATAACATTAATTTTTACGTTTCTATTCTTTTTCTGGTCTCTCTTTATTAACCTTTCCGTCTCTTCTTTTTCTCTCTCTCTCTACTTGCATCCTACCCAACCCATTTCCTGCACTGTGATTAGGACATAGTTAACTCTCCCTGTGCCTCCCCACACCAATCTATTCCCATTTTTTACCCACATCTCTCCCTAATCCTAATAATTTCTGGTTTTCCAAATTCTTTTCTGCGGTTCGAAGTCCTTTAACATATAGTCATTTGATGTTGAATAGATGTATCTGTTGAACTAGATTGTATCTGTAGACTAATGACTGTACAAATGCAAACTTTGGTTGATGGTTTCCTTAAGATAGTGTTCTAGCACAAAAATGGTGCAAACTTTATCTCAAATGGGCCGAGTAAGCCAGAAAAACACAAGAAAAATGGCAAATTCGGGTATCTCAATTCCCAACCTTGATAATCAGGGATTAGAACAGATAAAGAATAATCCAGAGGAGAGTTCCCAAATAGCTCTACAAACACTAATAGCAAACATGATAAATGAGAAGTTTGACAATGTACAAAGGACTCTGTATGAGCGTGATAGGGAGAGAGAGGAGGCATCCCAGAAGTTTATACAGGAATATCATAAGCGTGAGGAAGCTTCTCAAAAACTGATTCAGGATTTGTGTGAACAACATGAGAATACTCAAAGAGAAAGGGAGGAATGGCGTGAGCAGGCAGAGAACACTCAAAGAGAACTGCAGGAATCCCACAGAAGGGAGGAAACTAATCAAAGAGTAATTCACGAATTTGAGACGAGGTAGAGAATACACAAAGATCACTAAAGGCATTCATGGAATCCATTAACAAAGAGCTGAAGGAAGTCAGGGAGACCACAAAGGGAAGGCTGAATGGAACCCAACAGAAGGAATGGGAGTCCAAAGAAACCATAACCAATCAACTAAGTGATTTGAGAACAAACACTGAACACCAAATTAAGGAAGTAAAGAAATTCATACAAGACCTAAAACAGAGCTTCAACAAAGAACTTGAAGCCATCAAAGCTGACCAATTAGAAGGAAAAGAGATAAAAAACAAAGTAGAGAGTCTTGACAGCAGGTTAGACCATGCAGAATATCGAATCTCAGGGATTGAAGACAGCCTAGATATTATAGAGAAAGAACATACAACCATCCAAGACAAGTCCAAGAAATATGATAGGTCTATCCAACACCTGGAAGACACCATCAGAAGGCCCAATCTAAGGATAATGGGTGTAGAGGAGCACCTAGAAACAGAAGTTAATGGTCTAGGAAATTTGTTTAACAGGATCCTAGCAGAGAATTTCCCAAACATACAAAAAGATAGGCCTATTCAGATACAAGAAGCTTTTAGAACCCCAAATAGACCAGACCAGAATAGCACATCCCACCGTCACATTATAATCCACACAGGATCAACCCAGACCAAGGAAAAGATCCTTAAAGCTGTCAAGGAGAAAAGGGTAATCACCTATAAAGGGAAACCAATTAGAATTACCTCAGAGTTCTCAGCAGAGACAATCAAAGCAAGAAGAGCCTGGAATGACGTATGCCATGCCCTAAAAACAAACAACTATCAACCAAGAATACTGTACCCAGCTAAACTCTCCTTCATAACTGAAGGCCAAATAAAAACCTTCCATAGCAAAGAAAAATTGAAACAATACATCTCCACCAAACCAGCCCTACAAAAGATTCTTAAAGATGTCCTACACATAGAAAACCAACAAGACCGCAACAAAGGCCAAGAAACTGCACCCAAACTGAGAATCCAAGAACCTTAGGAAGAACCCAGTTTTCACAGCCCCCAAGAAGGTGGATAACATGGCAGGAACTCCCAAATACCTCTCAGTCCTATCTCCTAACGTTAACGGACTGAACTCTCCAATTAAGCGACATAGACTGTCTAGTTGGATTAAAAAACAAGACCCTTCTATCTGCTGCCTGCAGGAGTCACATCTTGCCCGTAAAAACAAAGACATTTTCAAGGTTCAACGCTGGAACAAAATCTACCAAGCAAACGGCCCTCATAAACAGGCGGGAGTTGCAATGCTAATATCAGATAAAATAGACTTCGAATTAAAATTCGTGAGAAGAGATAAAGAAGGTCGCTACATACTCCTCCAACTCTTCAATGAAACTGAAAGAGAAAGCTCACTACCGAACACATTCTTTGAAGCCATCATAAACCTCATCCCAAAACCAGGCAGGGACTCATCAAAGAAAGAGAACTATAGACCCATTTCATTAATGAACATTGATGCAAAACTTCTCAACAAAATTTTGGCCAATCGACTTCAACAATTCATCCAAAAAATCATACACCATGATCAAACAGGATTCATTTCAGGGATGCAAAGCTGGTTCAATATACGCAAATCAATTAATATTATTCATCACATCAACAGGAGCAAGAATAAGAACCACATGGTTATCTCAATAGATGCAGAAAAAGCATTTGACAAGATCCAACACCCCTTTATGATGAAGGTTCTGGAAAAATTAGGAATCCATGGAACATTCCTCAATACAATAAAGGCTGTATATGACAAACCTACACCTAGCATTATACTCAATGGTGAAAAACTAAAGCCATTTCCTCTTAACTCAGGAACAAGACAAGGATGCCCGCTCTCTCCACTTCTCTTCAATCTAGTATTAGAGTGCCTAGCTACAGCAATAAGACAAGATGCAGACATAAATGGGATCCAAATAGGGAAAGAAGAAATAAAACTCTCCCTCTTTGCAGATGACATGATCTTGTATTTAAAGAATCCCATAGACTCCACTCCCAAATTACTCAAGCTGATTCAAAACTTTGGCAAAGTAGCAGGTTATGAAATTAACCACCAAAAATTAAGGGCTTTTCTATATGCCAACAATGAGAAAAGTGTGGCTGAAATTAGGAAAGCAACTCCATTTGTAATAGCCCCACAAAAAATAAAATACCTAGGAATTAACTTAACCAAAGAAGTGAAGGACCTCTATGATGAAAACTTTAAAATCTTGAAAAAGGAAATCAACACAGAACTTAAAAAATGGCAAAACCTCCCATGCTCCTGGATTGGCAAGATTAACATCGTGAAAATGGCAATACTTCCCAAGGCTATCTACTAATTCATGGCGATACCTATCAAAATTCCACCCGCATTCTTCAAGAAATAGAGGAGGCAATCCAAAAATACATATGGAACAATAAGAGACCCCGAATAGCAAAAACGCTCCTCAACGGAAAGAACACTGCTGGAGGAATATCAATACCAAATTTCAAACTCTACTATAAAGCCATAGTAATCAAAGCAGCTTGGTATTGGCATAAGAAGAGACCTCAGGACCAATGGAATAGAATTGAAAACCCAGAAATGAACCTACACACCTATAGCCATCTAATCTTCAATAAGGAAGCTAAAACAATAGAATGGAAGAAAGACAGCCTCTTCAGTAAATGGTGCTGGCAAAATTGGTTAACTACTTGTAGAAAACTAAAGCTAGATCCTTATATATCACCCTGCACCAGAATCAACCCCAAATGGAACAAAGACCTTGAACTCAAAGCAGACACTCTGAAAACATTACAGGATGGAATAGAAGAAACCCTAGGTCTCCTTGGCTCAGGCCGAAATTTTCTGAATAGAGACCCCGAAGCACAACAAATCAAAGAAAGGTTGGACAAATGGGATTGCATAAGATTGCAGAGCTTTTGCAGGGCAAATGACATAGCTGGCAAGATCAATAGAAAGCCCACCGATTGGGAGAAGATCTTTACTAGCCATACAACGGACAAGGGTCTCATATCTAAAATATACTTGGAACTCAAAAAATTAAACCACCCAACAACAAATCCTCAAAGAAACTACTGCCCAATAAATAAGTGGGCGAAAGACTTAAAGAGAAGCTTCTCTGAAGAAGAAAGAAGGATGGCCAATAGACACATGAAGAAATGTTCAACATCCCTAGCCATAAAAGAAATGCAAATCAAAACAACATTGAGATATCACCTCATTCCAGTTAGAACAGCAAAAATCAAGAACTCTAACAACAACAGATGCTGGAGGGGATGTGGATCGAAAGGAACCTTACTTCCTTGTTGGTGGGAATGTAAACTTGTTCAACCACTTTGGAAAGCAGTATGCATGTTCCTGAAAAGACTTCATATAGAGCTGCCCTATGACCCAGCAATCCCACTTTTGGGCATTTACCCAAATGTTTACAAACAAGACCACACTAAACCTACCAGCACAACTATGTTTATTGCAGCATTATTTACCATAGCTAAGATATGGAACCAACCCAGATGCCCTTCAGTAGATGAATGGATCAAGAAAATGTGGTATATATACACAATGGAATTCTATGCCTCCATCAGAAAGAATGACATTTCCCCATTTGTTAGGAAATGGAAAAGTTTGGAAAAAATTATATTAAGTGAAGTAAGCCAGGCCCAAAGAAGCATAGGTCCCATGGTTTCCCTTATTTGCAATATCTAGTATAGGTATGAGTCAAGCGGAAAAGGTCAGATAATGTGATGTTAGGAAAATGAACCCTTAAATATGTATTTTAATGTTTTCGTTTTTTTCATGCATGTGTTTCTAACGCATTTATAAGATTATTTCTTTGTTGCTTTGTATGTCCCTCCCCCACAGTGTAACCCCCGCTTTCACTATATTTGATGTCAGTATAACATGTGGAGGAGATGGGGACAAACAAGTCGTTTAAGGATTCAGGTGGACCTGTTGCAACAATGAGAAGTACAAAATGTCATGTCAAAACCAGCTTTACAATGTCGGTGTCGGGGGGGGGAGGGGGGTATAATTGGGTGGGGGGAGGGGGGTAAAATTGGGTGGGGGGAGGGGGGAGGCGGGGAAGGGAAGTGAAGGGTAAACATAGGAGGAGGCTGCAATGCTTGGTAAGAAATGTATGCATTATCCTACCCATGTAATTGTAGCCCCTCTGTACAGTATGTTTTCAAATAAAATAAAAAAAAAAGAACCTTACAAGAAACATTTATGTGGATAATAAACATTGAAAAAAAGGATTTTTAGCAATTGTGCAAAAAACAAATCTTTTAGAGGTTTGACATAGTTTTTACTCATTTAGGGCTGCATATCTTCATACATGTTATTGATATTAGAATACAACACAATCCAAGTTGAACACAGATCTTTAATTTCACTCCTAAAGGAACATATCATATATCAGCACGATATAAGTTGAGATTCAATCACAGAAACTGCATACAAACCCAGTCTTTACCTTTATCCCAGTCTTCCTGAGAGGAAACATATTTCCATGCATGTTCAGAACTTTTATCTTCTCTCTGGTTCCAAGTAATATTCACTATAAGCAAATAAAAATTACCATCTTGTACAATTCCAGTTCAAATGGCCTACATTGATTTGGATTGTATTTTAGATATTAGGCATACCCACATCATCTTCATGAGAATTTTTGTCGATACAAGTGGTGATACGTTTAGCGAGTTGATCTCGTGGAACCAAGTGGTGAGCATTGAAGGGACATGTGGAGAATTTGGAAGCAATATCAGGATGATTCGAATGTAACGAAATTTCAAATGTGAAAAATATTTTCAAATTTTATTTTTTATATTACGTTAGGCAGGATGCCTAGTTTAGGGCTGTTCACCATGGTTTGCATGCTATGCTACTGCATCCTTTTGCAGAACACTATACTTCTGCAATTTCAGTTATAGCACCTCCTCTCTGTTCTCATTTGATAGTGAAGATAAGAGTCTCTGTGATTCCCTGCCTGGACTGGTATAAAAAAGTGATTCAGAGATCTCAAACTTTCGGTTTGACATGAATTCATTTATGAGGAACCACTGCCATTCTCCATAAAATTTTATATCAAAATTAATTAAGGTACACATACTTAATGTTGGCCTATGCTGACTCAAAAATGGATTATTATATAGAATTTATAAAGGCATAGAAACAGTGATAAAAACAATATTTGAAAATATTCAAAATAATGGGACATCACATTGGTTTTCTTTACAAGGCACAGCATCAGAAACTGGCCAATAGAGCTTTGGAACTTAATGTAACAATCTTACTTTAAGAAAACAATAATTTAGGGCTGGGAAGGTGGCTCAGTGCTTGCCTTGCATGCATGAGTCCCTGGGTTCGATTCCTCAGCACCACATAAACAAAAAGAAAAAAAGCCAGAAGTGGTGCTGTGGCTCAAGTGGTAGAGTGCTAGCCTTGAGCTGAAGAGCTGAAGGATAGCGCCCAGACTCAAAGTTCAGGCCCCACAACAGGACTCCCCCCAAAAAAAGAAAACAATAATTCACTACTAATAATTCTGTCAAATTTCAAATATTGTGAAAAATTTTTAAACTAAGAAGAGGGTATCCAATACATAAAATAAAAAAAGAGACACAATGCCTCTCCTATGTTAGCATTTTATGAACACGAACTGAACACTGAGATATCCAAACAATTCTAGGCCACATAATCATACAGTGTGTGTCTTAACAAAAGAATTTAATATTTAAGAATGTGATTAATTTACATTTGGCCAGTAGGCAATGGGGAGGAAAAGGCAACCACCTGTAATGTTTGTGAAATGTGGCACACAATTTGGCCCACACTAAACATCTTTCCTATGTTCTGCTTTGAATAGAAATCTAGAAATACACAAGTTGGATTTCCATTGTCTTTTTTTTCTATTACAAGCTGCAGAAATTTCAGAAAATATAAAATGCTCTCCATGAAATTTCTGCCCACATTCTCTCTCACATCTTTCACATATATTTCCAATTTATCTTAAAAACAATATGCAAATTTAACTATGAATTAAAGAAGTTATGTAATACAAATCTTGCTACATTTCACCAGATGGTATTGTAACCTGCATGACCTGATTTTGTGATATTTAACATAGGGACATTGCAAAAACCTCTCAGGAACCACAGATTCCTCTGAAAAAGAAAAAAATACCTCAGGAAAAATCAATATGTTGGGAAAAATACAAACCTTCAGTGTTACTTACTGATGAACTATACCTTAAGACAGGAAACTTTATTTGGAGTGTGTAGATTCAAACCATGACTGTTAATATGGAATATAATTTCTGATCTATTCTCAGTTCCTATTAGGTAGTTTTTACATTTTAGTATTTTGGAAACTATTTATTCTAGTTAAATAATTATTGATGTGAGTCAAATGAAACTGCTAGATTGTGTTTTCTTCTGAGAACACACATACATTGAGGGCTCTCAGGGTCTCATTTAATTCCTTCCTTACATATCAATTTAGAAAGTGCCTATAATTTACATGCTTTTTACCTTTCAATCTAGCATATCAAAAGTGAAAGATATACTTACTATCAAGTCTAAAATTTCAGAGTCCATCAGGAGAAATCTTGCTATCCTTTTCTCGCTGCTCCTGT
The DNA here is from genome assembly GCF_024711535.1 of Dipodomys merriami. Classification (NCBI taxonomy): domain Eukaryota; kingdom Metazoa; phylum Chordata; class Mammalia; order Rodentia; family Heteromyidae; genus Dipodomys; species Dipodomys merriami. The sequence continues at coordinate 871,718 of NW_027203159.1, read as the reverse complement.
CAATATATCTTTTGTGATTCAAAAAATAAAAAAAAACATGAACTCGACGATTTCAATTCGCTCCCCAAACTAATGAATAAACATCTTAACCTTCTTACATTGTGACTGGCAGGTAAATATCACCAGGTCCTGCAGACAGAAAACTTCTCTGAGAAAACATGACTATATACATAAAAATTGCATGCCTTAAATGTGATTTCCTCAATGGTATGAAAACAAGCCAGTAGAACCTATTTATCTCTAATACTTTTATTGCTAGACACAGGTGAAATGAAAGACATTGATATATCTCTCTATATCACACATTAGAGTCATTATAGAAAGCAATAGAAATGTATAACTTTGGAACTCAACAAACTGAATATTTTTTCAGGCATTTGTTTCTCACCATAAAAAAACAATTAGAGCATCATGCATCCTGACAAGTTTTGAGAGAGTTTGGAAAAGGTTTGCTAAATTATGGATGTCTGAATTAAAAAATTTTGAATTCCCCTTTACAAATGTCCTATGCCTAGTTAAAATATAGAGTCATCTGAAGTAGGATTTGCCCTGCTTATAGATATGTGTTGGGAAGGTATATATCACAAAGAAAAAGAATCACTGAAACCCATAAGAATCAATGTTTGACATTAAGGCAGTAGTTCAATAGGTAGTACATTTAAGTAGTAGAGTGTCTAGTGGCCAAGAAGGAGAGCCAGAAGACATTAAACATATGATTGCTTTGACCTACATAATATTGAAAGGAAGTGAAGTGAATTTCATGTTGGCCAGAATGGAACTAGCTACTTCCTCAAGTCTGAGGAATTAAAGAAATGCATTTTTTACCCATGGAACAATACTGACTACTTGGAGAACATGATAAGAACTACATCTTGGGATGTAGGGGGTAGAAATGTCCCAGTCATATACAAGAGCCAAATAGATAATTTACATGAATAAGACGTAGAAGAAGGAAACGAGCACAAGGGACTGTTACCTGTCTCTGTTAGTTAACTGGATTCAACAAACAATTCCAGATCCCTTCCTCCCCACAATGGATGAGGTCCAGTAGTAGGTTTTCTGCTTCAACAGCGCCTTCTGTATAGTGTCTTCTCTGGGTGGGCCCACCATTATTTTGATGTAGCCCATAAACCTAACTTCCACTTTACGAACTGAGGAAACTCAGCCACACTTTCGCATATGACAATGGAAATGCTACATCCGGGATGAAACAGGAAGACAAAGTCCCACTTTCTTTTAATATTCATTGGTGAACTACAATTCAGTAGATTAGAAATGTGCAACTATTCAGTAGGGGAATAATTTTTATGGATCTCTCACATTTTTCTATTGTCAACAACTACTGATTCTTTGTAAGCTGTTCTTCCTAGACAGCAAGACATTTTCTATGGTCTATATAGCCAAAATAATTCAATCTTTAAGTATTATGATTAGGAAAGAGTTTAACAAAGACATTTCTAGAAGTTATTCACCTTCTGCCCAAAATGTAACTTTGCTTTCCTTGTACATATGCTTGATCTTTGTATATGTCTTTTAATTCACATTTTTGACTAATATCATACAAACTAACATTATAATTTCTCAAAGCAACTAGTCACAATATTAAATAAAGAGCAAGAGAGAGACAAGTTCCCAGAAGGATTTTTTAAAATTTATATGTCATACATTTCTACTTATACAAATATTAACTTTACAATATATTATAAAATACAAACATAAAAGATATACAGAAATCTGTGTGTTCAGGTATATATGTATATGCATTATTTAATGATATGATACACACCTAAGAATTATTTAATAAACAAAAATATAAACTATATGCAAATTTCCTCGAATATAACATGATTATATAATTTTCAACTTAAGAATTTGACAAGTTTATGTAGAACATGACATTCAATTAGGTTTTAATGAAATATGAAGTAATTATGCAATCTTTTAAGAAGCTTAATTGGTGTCTTCTGATAGTTAAAATGTGGTGGATACTATCTGTCACTTTTCTAGTATTATGTATAGTGTGTATCATTATTTTTCAGAAATACAAAGTAAATTCAAAAAATACCAACGATTTTTGGGTATACATTCAGGAAACAGATTATTGAGACTTAAATATGGATGCTGAAATTGTGTAATCTCAGTGGCAACATTCTTCTTCTGTAAATAGTGTATAAGAACAAAACTGAAAATTAAGTATCTAGTGATACAACAATAAAGTACAGGATACTTTGTATTTACAATTTTGTTTACTTTAAGTTGCTGATTTATGAATCCTGAGGAGTTGGAGCATTTTAACGTTTCTATGGATAGAATATTAGAACGTGGTTTGAGAAACTTGCATCAAACTGACATGGGAAAGAACAAATAAAATTCCGTAATTTGTCATTAAATGGACTATCTGGCAACATCTCCAAGTGAAACAGAGAATATGGACACTTAGGTACAGATAAAAGAAACTATAATATGAGAGTGCTCGCTCGCTATCTCATGAAGTTAACCAGGCACATGAAAGCAGAGCAAGAACCCTCTCTGAAGCAGTAGAAATGATTCCCATCAGAAGGCTTATGAAAATTAATGATCTGGTTTTTTAAGTGCTATTATGTGTGTGCTCATCACACTTGGGAAATGACAAATAATGCTCATGTAAGAATCACGACCTTAGGACTCCTAGGACAACTTGTTTTTTCTGTCAATTGAATCAAACTATAGGATACTATCCAACTCCTTCTGACACCTAAATGAACTACATTTCATTTTAATTATACTAATATTCAGTACATTTGATTTCTACTTGGAATTCTTCCTGTTATTCCTCAGCATTCATAGTGATTCTGATTTATATTCCTTCTATTAAAAGAGCAGTGTTTTCTCTGCCTTCCATTGAGTTCCAGTAGGCTACTAAATGAAAGATACTCTTCATAGCAACATATTCAAGCACAAGTGATAGAGATAAATGTAGACATGAGACATGAAGGAATTAAGTTCTTAGAACAGATGGAGTAGATTTTAGCTGTTTTCATCAAATTGGCCTAATGTTAGAGACAAGTACAAATAGTAAACATTGCATACATTTGCAAAATATAACTTGATATTGTAGTATGGCTCATCAAGAAATAAGAAAATGTCACTGAAATTCTATTGTAGTAGGTGACATTTAATCATTTATGAACATTTACTTTTTGAACAAAGAACATTAGGGCAAAATATGCTCACATGCCTAGAAACAGGGACAATAATTTAACGAACTTTTACCTTCGTGGCAATACCATACTGAGAATGACAGAGAATTCTCTATGACACTGTCTCAAACTATTCTCACAAATCACGGTTTTCTGAGATAAACATCCATGAATTGATTCATGATAGAGAAATGATGGTGCCACTAAAATCGAGGTGTGTTTATAATTCTCAATAACTCTACTTACATTGTTTCTTGTAGTTTTGTGCCTGAACAAGAACATAGCACAGAGTCACAAAATGTATTCATTGATAATTCCTCTACTCATGATATATAGATTCCCAATTTTCTGCAATGAACCCGTTTGGAAAAATGTAGAAATTAAAAGAAAAGTTGTTTTTTTTAAATTTCTGTTGACTAATTGACCAAAAAAGGTCTCATGATGAAGGATTTTTGGAAATGTATCACTGCATTTATATCAAGTAAAATCATATCATATATTTTTGTTTCCAGTACGACTCTAAAAGACATAGAAAGATAGAGAGCCTTCCCTGACTCCCTTTCTCCTTCATGCATCATCATTTTTTGTGTGTAGGCATATGTTGTTAATATTAAATAAGCAATTTCCATTCTTTCTTTATGATTTTATTACCATTAAAAAAAATTTCAGGTGGACCTGTTGTAACAAGGAGAATTACAAAATGTCATGTCAAAGCAAGCTTTACAATGTGGGAGTGGGGGGGAGGGGGGTATGATTGGGTGGGGGGAGGGGGGAGGCTGGGAAGGGAGGTGAAGGGTAAACAAAGGAGGAGGCTGCAATGCTTGGTAAGAAATGTATGCATTATCCTGCCAATGTAATTGTAACCCCTCTGTACAGTATGTTCTCAAATAAAATACAATTAAAAAAAAATTCAGAGTATTTGCCCTGATTACTTTCACCTCAAATTAAGCATAAAGAAGAAATCTGTAATACGAATTTGAAATATTAATATAGATGGTTGTATTCCAATTCCTGCCTATAATTACAATGTTGAATTCATTATTTCTTACTGCAATCAATGAAACAATGTTTTGTCCGTTTAGTTAATTGGAATTGAACCAATCAAATTTGCAGTCACATTAGAGAATTTCATGACTTCAAACAACATCCAGAGTAACTAAAACTTTAGGGCCTAATATATTTTGACACTGTCATTTGGGAATTCTCATAAGAAGACCTATATATTGATTATCAATCTCTATACACACTTTTGGGCTCCAAACTATATGTTCAAACTTATTTTATATTTGTTGCTGTGAGAAGTACTTTTAACAGACTGAACAATTTCCTCCGATTTTATTACTACAAATAAAATGGAAGAGAATAAAAGGGTGTTTTTTGCCCATAAAATATGAATCATCAGAAGAAAGATACAATATCCATTTGGAGAGTTTGCAGAATACAGAATATTATACAAAGGCACATGTATTCTAATACTAGCGTAATTATCATAAAATTTATCATATAAAAGAATACTAGTGCCTGCAATGCTGGATAAGAAATGTACTCATTATCTTGTCCATGTAATTGTGACCCCTCTACAGTATGTTCACAAAAAATAAATATAAAAATTAAAAAAAAGAATACTAGAAGGATATTAAACCCTGTCATGTATTCCGTGCCCGTGGTAAGTTTCATTTGACACTACCTTGAGTTGATCTTAAGTACTGGTGTCAGGAACTGGAATTGCACTTTCTTTGACCTATAACAATAACAAAGATATCTCTCAAGGGAGACGTTCTAAAAGGTGACAAGTTTTGGTTAAAAACTGAACTAGTGAGGATAATTTCTTCCTTTTTATGGAAGAGCTCCTGCTTTACTTTTAGGACTCCAACTTACTTTACGAGTTATCAACCAAGATATACCATGTTTTCCTACCTTCCTAAAATTATTTCTGTACGTTATTTTTGTAGCCTTTGGATACTTCTAGATTATGAAATAATGAACATGTATTATCATTCTATCTCAATTTTCCATGTCTGCTTACCTCATATTTTCTTAAAATTGCAAGTTTGATCATATGAGAAGCAGCATCAGCATCGTACTGTTACTATCAGTTTAGAAAAGTACATTCTCAAGCAACTTTAAATACAAAAGGCACTGATATTCACGTTATAGTTTTGAACACAAGCAAATATTCATATGTCTACCTTTTGTGGTTCAGAATCAGTACACATGTGTATTAGGAATTTTGCTTCCATTTAAAACAGATTTCTAAGAACTGTTTTTTTTTTCTTCTCATTTCTATTTCTTTTTTTTTTTAATTGTATTTTATTTTATTTGAGAACATACAGTACAGAGGGGCTACAATTACATGGGCAGGTATTGCATACATTTCTTACCAAGCATTGCAGCCTCCTCCTTTGTTTACCCTTCACTTCCCTTCCCCGCCTCCCCCATCCCCCAACCCAATTTTACCCCCCTCCCCCCACCCAATTATACCCCCCTCCCCCCCCCACACCGACATTGTAAAGCTGGTTTTGACATGACATTTTGTACTTCTCATTGTTGCAACAGGTCCACCTGAATCCTTAAACGACTTGTTTGTCCCCATCTCCTCCACATGTTACACTGACATCAAATATAGTGAAAGCGGGGGTTACACTGTGGGGGAGGGACATACAAAGCAACAAAGAAATAATCTTATAAATGCGTTAGAAACACATGCATGAAAGAAACGAAAACATTAAAATACATATTTAAGGGTTCATTTTCCTAACATCACATTATCTGACCTTTTCCTCTTGACTCATACCTATACTAGATATTGCAAATAAGGGAAACCATGGGACCTATGCTTCTTTGGGCCTGGCTTACTTCACTTAATATAATTTTTTCCAAACTTTTCCATTTCCTAACAAATGGGGAAATGTCATTCTTTCTGATGGAGGCATAGAATTCCATTGTGTATATATACCACATTTTCTTGATCCATGCATCTACTGAGGGGCATGTGGGTTGGTTCCATGTCTTGCTATGGTAAATAATGCTGCAATAAACATAGTTGTGCTGGTAGCTTTAGTGTGGTCTCGTTTGTAAACATTTGGGTAAATGCCCAAAAGTGGGATTGCTGGATCATAGGGGAGATCTATGTGAAGTCTTTTGAGGAACCTCCATACTGCTTTCCAAGGTGGTTGAACAAGTTTACGTTCCCACCAACAATGAAGTAAGGTTCCTTTCTGTCCACATCCCCTCAAGCATCTGTTGTTGTTAGAGTTCTTGATTTTTGCTGTTCTAACTGGAGTGAGGTGATATCTCAATGTTGTTTTGATTTGCATTTCTTTTATGGCTAGGGATGTTGAACATTTCTTCATGTGTCTATTGGCCATCCTTCTTTCTTCTTCAGAGAAGCTTCTCTTTAAGTCTTTAGCCCACTTATTTACTGGGCAGTTGTTTCTTTGAGGATTTGTTGTTGGGTGGTTTAATTTTTTGAGTTCCAAGTATATTTTAGATATGAGACCCTTGTCCGTTGTATGGCTAGTAAAGATCTTCTCCCAATCGGTGGGCTTTCTATTGATCTTGCCAGCTATGTCATTTGCCCTGCAGAAGCTCTGCAATCTTACGCAATCCCATTTGTCCAACCTTTCTTTGATTTGTTGTGCTTCGGGGTCTCTATTCAGAAAATTTCGGCCTGAGCCAAGGAGACCTAGGGTTTCTCCTATTCCATCCTGTAATGTTTTCAGAGTGTCTGCTTTGAGTTCAAGGTCTTTGATCCATTTGGGGTTGATTCTGGTGCAGGGTGATATATAAGCATCTAGCTTTAGTTTTCTACATGTAGTTAACCAATTTTGCCAGCACCATTTACTGAAGAGGCTGTCTTTCTTCCATTCTATTGTTTTAGCTTCCTTATCGAATATTAGATGGCTATAGGTCTGTAGGTTCATTTCTGGGTTTTCAATTCTATTCCATTGGTCCTGAGGTCTGTTCTTATGCCAATACCAAGCTGTTTTGATTACTATGGCTTTATAGTAGAGTTTGAAATTTGGTATTGATATTCCTCCAGCAGTGTTCTTTCCGTTGAGGAGCGTTTTTGCTATTCGGGGTCTCTTATTGTTCCATATGAATTTTTGGATTGCCTCCTCTATTTCCTTGAAGAATGAAGTTGGAATTTTGATAGGTATCGCAATGAATTAGTAGATAGCCTTGGGAAGTATTGCCATTTTCAGTATGTTAATCTTGCCAATCCAGGAGCATGGGAGGTTTTGCCATTTTTTAAGTTCTGTGTTGATTTCCTTTTTCAAGATTTTAAAGTTTTCATCATAGAGGTCCTTCACTTCTTTGGTTAAGTTAATTCCTAGGTATTTTATTTTTTGTGGGGCGATTACAAATGGAGTTGCTTTCTTAATTTCAGCCACACTTTTCTCATTGTTGGCATATAGAAAAGCCATTGATTTTTGGGGGTTAATTTTATAACCTGCTACTTTGCCAAAGTTTTGAATCAGCTTGAGTAATTTGGGAGTGGAGTCTATGGGATTCTTTAAATACAAGATCATGTCATCTGCAAAGAGGGAGAGTTTTATTTCTTCTTTCCCTATTTGGATCCCCTTTATGTCTGCATCTTGTCTTATTGCTGTAGCTAGGCATTCTAATACTAGATTGAAGAGAAGTGGAGAGAGTGGGCATCCTTGTCTTGTTCCTGAGTTAAGAGGAAATGGCTTTAGTTTTTCACCATTGAGTATAATGCTGGCTGTAGGTTTGTCATATACAGCCTTTATTGTATTGAGGAATGTTCCATGGATTCCTAATTTTTCCAGAACCTTCATCATAAAGGGGTGTTGGATCTTGTCAAATGCTTTTTCTGCATCTATTGAGATAACCATGTGGTTCTTATTCTTGCTCCTGTTGATGTGATGAATAATATTAATTGATTTGTGTATATTGAACCAGCTTTGCATCCCTGAAATGAATCCTGTTTGATCATGGTGTATGATTTTTTGGATGAATTGTTGAAGTCGATTGGCCAAAATTTTGTTGAGAAGTTTTGCATCAATGTTCATCAAAGAAATGGGTCTATAGTTCTCTTTCTTTGATGAGTCCCTGCCTGGTTTTGGGATGAGGGTTATGATGGCTTCATAGAATGTGTTCGGTAGTGAGCTTTCTCTTTCAATTTCATTGAAGAGTTGGAGGAGTATTGGTGTGAGCTCTGCTTTGAAGGCCTTGTAAAATTCCGCTGTAAAACCATCTGGTCCTGGACTTTTCTTAGCTGGGAGGTCTCTTATTGCTGTTTCTATTTCAATGCTTGATATGGGCCTGTTAAGCTGGTTTAACTCATCTTGGTTTAGTTTTGGCATGTCAATATTCGCTAGGAAAAGGTCCATTTCTGTCAAGTTCTCTAACTTATTAGCATAAAGTTTTGAGAAGTATTCCCTATAAAGTTCTGAATCTTGGTTGTTTCCGTGGTGATGTTTCCATTCTCATCTCTGAGTTTATTAATTTGGGTGTGTTCTCTCCTTTTTCTGATAAGGTTTGCTAAGGGTCTGTCAATTTTGTTAAGTTTTTCGAAGAACCAACTCTTTGTTTTGTTGATTCTTTCTATAGTTTTTTTGGATTCTAATTCATTTAATTCTGATTTAATTTTGATTATTTCTTTCCGTCTACCGGATTGGGGTTTATCTTGCTGCTCTTTTTCAAGGAGGTTTTGATGTGTCATTAAATTGTTAGTTTCCAATCTCTCCAATTTGTTGATATAGGAGCTCAGAGCTATAAACTTGCCTCTGAGTACTGCCTTTGCTGTGTCCCAGAGGAGCTGGTAATTTGTGTGTTCATTTTTGTTGAATAGCATGAACATTTGAATTTCCTTTCTAATCTCTTCCATGACCCACTCATGATTCAGCAGTGTGTTGTTCAGCCTCCATGTGATACCGGACTTTCTTTGGTGGCTTTTGGTGTTGAGTTCTAATTTTATTCCCTTGTGGTCAGAGAGAATGCAAGTTATAAGTTCAATGTTTCTGAATTTAGACAAGTTTGTTTTGTGGCCTAAAATGTGGTCTATTTTAGAAAACGTTCCATGTGCTGCTGAGAAGAACGTGTATTCTGATGCTGCTGGGTGAAATGTTCGGTAAATGTCTGTTAAGTCTAGTTGATCTATGCAGCTGTTTAGATCTGCAGTTTGTCTGTTGAGTTTTTGCCGAGTTGATCTATCTAGTGGGGAGAGTGGTGTGTTAAATCCCCAACAATTAATGTCTTTGGATCTATATGGGATTTGAGGGAAAGTAGTGTTTCTTTGATAAATTTGGGTGCTCCATTGTTTGGAGGAATAGATATTTAGAATTGTAATATCCTCCTGAAGGAGAGATCCTTTAATTAGTATGTAGCGACCTTCTTTATCTCTTCTCACGAATTTTAATTTGAAGTCTATTTTATCTGATATTAGGATTGCAACTCCCGCCTGTTTATGAGGGCCGTTTGCTTGGTAGATTTTGTTCCAGCGTTGAACCTTGAAAATGTGTTTGTTTTTACGGGCAAGATGTGACTCCTGCAGGCAGCAGATAGAAGGGTCTTGTTTTTTAATCCAACTAGACAGTCTATGTCGCTTAATTGGAGAGTTCAGTCCGTTAACGTTAGGAGATAGGACTGAGAGGTATTTGGGAGTTCCTGCCATGTTATCCACCTTCTTGGGGGCTGTGAAAACTGGGTTCTTCCTAAGGTTCTTGGATTCTCAGTTTGGGTGCATTTTCTTGCCCTTTGTTGCGGTCTTGTTGGTTTTCTATATGTAGGACATCTTTAAGAAACTTTTGTAGGGCTGGTTTGGTGGAGATGTATTGTTTCAATTTTTCTTTGCTATGGAAGGTTTTTATTTGGCCTTCAGTTATGAAGGAGAGTTTAGCTGGGTACAGTATTCTTGGTTGATAGTTGTTTGTTTTTAGGGCATGGCATACATCATTCCAGGCTCTTCTTGCTTTGATTGTCTCTGCTGAGAACTCTGAGGTAATTCTAATTGGTTTCCCTTTATAGGTGATTACCCTTTTCTCCTTGACAGCTTTAAGGATCTTTTCCTTGGTCTGGGTTGATCCTGTGTAGATTATAATGTGACGGTGGGATGTGCTATTCTGGTCTGGTCTATTTGGGGTTCTAAAAGCTTCTTGTATCTGAATAGGCCTATCTTTTTGTATGTTTGGGAAGTTCTCTGCTAGGATCCTGTTAAACAAATTTCCTAGACCATTAACTTCTGTTTCTAGGTGCTCCTCTACACCCATTATCCTTAGATTGGGCCTTCTGATGGTGTCTTCCAGGTGTTGGATAGACCTATCATATTTCTTGGACTTGTCTTGGATGGTTGTATGTTCTTTCTCTATAATATCTAGGCTGTCTTCAATCCCTGAGATTCGATCTTCTGCATGGTCTAACCTGCTGTCAAGACTCTCTACTTTGTTTTTTATCTCTTTTCCTTCTAATTGGTCAGCTTTGATGGCTTCAAGTTCTTTGTTGAAGCTCTGTTTTAGGTCTTGTATGAATTTCTTTACTTCCTTAATTTGGTGTTCAGTGTTTGTTCTCAAATCACCTAGTTGATTGGTTATGGTTTCTTTGGACTCCCATTCCTTCTGTTGGGTTCCATTCAACCTTCCCTTTGTGGTCTCCCTGACTTCCTTCAGCTCTTTGTTAATGGATTCCATGAATGCCTTTAGTGATCTTTGTGTATTCTCTACCTGGTCTCTTAATTCGTGAATTACTCTTTGATTAGTTTCCTCCCTTCTGTGGGATTCCTGCAGTTCTCTTTGAGTGTTCTCTGCCTGCTCACGCCATTCCTCCCTTTCTCTTTGAGTATTCTCAAGTTGTTCACGCAAATCCTGTATCAGTTTTTGAGTAGCTTCCTCACGCTTATGATATTCCTGTATAAACTTCTGGGATGCCGCCTCTCTCTCCCTATCACGCTCATACAGAGTCCTTTGTACATTGTCAAACTTCTCATTTATCATGTTTGCTATTAGTGTTTGTAGAGCTATTTGGGAACTCTCCTCTGGATTATTCTTTATCTGTTCTAATCCCTGATTATCAAGGTTGGGAATTGAGATACCCGAATTTGCCATTTTTCTTGTGTTTTTCCGGCTTACTCGGCCCATTTGAGATAAAGATTGCACCATTTTTGTGCTAGAACACTATCTTAAGGAAACCATCAACCAAAGTTTGCATTTGTACAGTCATTAGTCTACAGATACAATCTAGTTCAACAGATACATCTATTCAACATCAAATGACTATATGTTAAAGGACTTCGAACCGCAGAAAAGAATTTGGAAAACCAGAAATTATTAGGATTAGGGAGAGATGTGGGTAAAAAATGGGAATAGATTGGTGTGGGGAGGCACAGGGAGAGTTAACTATGTCCTAATCACAGTGCAGGAAATGGGTTGGGTAGGATGCAAGTAGAGAGAGAGAGAAAAAGAAGAGACGGAAAGGGGAATAAAGAGAGACCAGAAAAAGAATAGAAACGTAAAAATTAATGTTATTATAGAGGTTAAAAGACCGTCTATTTAGAGAGGAATGTGAATATGTTCAGAGAAGGGGAGGGACATAGAGGAGATGTGAAAATCTTTAAGGATGGGAAAGGGAGAAGAAAAGATCAGAAGTTCAGTAGAGCTAGATAAAAAACAAAAAGATAATTAAGAAAGAAAGAAAAAGAGAAAGAAGACAAGAAAAGTAAGGAAAACTCTCATTCACGTATTCCTAAAATAAAAATTATAAGATGAGAAAAAAAAAAAAGTTACTGGAAAACAATTATTTTTTCAGAAGAGGCAAAAATTAAAGATTAATAAAAGTTTTAGAAGGTTAAAAAATGTATATATATATATATATATATATATATGGTAACAAAAAACAAAAAACAACTAAAAAAAAAGAAAAGAAGAAGAAGAAGAAGAAGAAGAAAAAAGAAAAAAAAGTCTTTTGATTTTTTTTGGGGGGGGGGAGGAGTGGGAAGAATCCTGTATCTCCCTTTTGTCTGCAACCAGTCTCTTGTTGGAGTCTCTGGTCAGCTTGAGGTCCTGTGGCTTGATTGGTTTCTTAAGTCGGTTGGTTGGAAGAGGCAGAAAAATGCTCAGCTTTACCCAAGATTTTGAGATCCCCCTCCCAGGTTAGTTTTCTGGGAGGGTGGTCTGCTTTGAGAGTCACAAAAGAGGGGGATGTGGTGATGAGGCTAGGTTCTGGGTAAAGTTGAGGCCTTTCAACAAACAGTAGCTTTTCCCTGGGGTTGTTTTGTGATAAAGCTCACAGCGCCCAGCCTGAAGCCATTCTCAGGGTTTCTGTTTTTCAATTGATTGTGGTGGCTGCTAGAGGGAGGGGCAGCCTCTGGCTCTGGTTACCCAGTGAGGCAAGGCACTCTGATGGCTGGCGCCTGAGTTGGGTGACTTTTCCCTGGATGGAGCTGAGTCTGGCAGGTCACTTCGCCGTTAAGTTCTTGTGACCTGCTAAATGACTCATTTTATTCCAAGGCCTGAGCTGGAGCTAGCAGCTCCTCCGAGCTTTGTCGGTATCCAAGATGGAGATCACCGGTGCTGTGGGGGGTGAGGTGGCCTTCCCTCCTCTGCTCCCTGAGGAGTGAGGCTGTCGGGCTTGTACTCACGCCGAGTCTTGGTTCCTGGGTCGTCTCTGGTCTGCAAACAGCAGGATGAAGATGTTCGCTCCTTGTCGGTTCTTGTTGGTGTTGAGTAGAATCCGCTTGTCCGCTGTGTCTGGCTCCTTCATCCCTGACTCTCTGTGTCTCAGGTATGACTCCGCGGCGGTGGTCGCCGCCGCGACCCCGCCACCGGAGCGGCAGCTGATGCGTTTCCTTGGCTTCCCCTCTCTTGTCTAACTCTCTGTCCTGTGATGGCACACTTGGTGTGATTCTCTGGCTTAGGACTGTTCACTGGAATTCTAAAACTACTTTCTATGCGAGAGCTTGTTCAGATTCCAGCTTCTCCTCCACCATCTTCCTGGAACTCTCTAAGAACTGTTTTCAATGGTACTGTTCCCAAAGTTTGCTTTTTGTTCCTTGAACAGTTTCCATTATGATTTTCTTGTGACAAATTTCATCGCTGAGTGTTGGTGCCTGAAACCTCTAATCCTAGCTACTGAGGAGGCTAAGACTGTTGGTTCTCAGCCAAGGGAGGTAAAGTATTTAAAAATCTTCTCTGTAACTAACCTTTATAACACCAGAAACGTCACAGTGGTTAAAACTACTAGAGAGCTGGCTTTGATTAAAAAGTCATTGCAGATAGAGAAAGGGCCATGAGTTCAGTAAAAATGACCTATCCAAATTTCTTTCTGGTATTTATCAGCAGATTCTAGTTGCAAAAACAGGAATAATAAAAGATAACATTAACTGCTAACAGCTATTACACATCAGTAAATATTTTGACAAATTGTGTTTCCAACAATTTGAGATTGTGAATTGATTCCTTCTGTAATATGTTATCAAGGGAAGGTCTAAATGATATGGGTAACACATTGTAGGCCTGGAAATATATAAAAAGTAACTGCCATGACATATCTATTTTTGTTCAATTTACTATATTATAACAATCTATAATTCGGACTTCCCACATTTTGCTGTTTTGAAATATTCTTATTCCTTAGGAGCTTTCAGAAAATCCGAGAGGTTAGCATTGTTTCAGAACACAGTTTTACATCCACAAGTCTGATATAATTTTCCTCATGTTATATTCCTAAAACACAGGTTTTACATATTTAGTTTTATATATTACATGCTGTAAAATATTTGGTTATTAAAGGTTAGTTTATTAAGATAGTTCTATTTGCATGCAATTACGTTATTCTTGCTATATAAACTCCATTGAGGATAAAAGTACACTACTCTCCAATAACCCCATTTCAGTAGCTGAAATATAATCCAGTGATTATTTTTTCTGGGAATATTTTCAGTGCAGAGATAGATAATTCCCTAGATAAAACAGACCATCGAAACAAAAGTGATATACAATATAACTTCTATGTAGTAACTTCTATGTAATCTGTGGGAATGTAGTTCAAGTGAGTTAGATGCAGAGAAGACACCCGCAGCACACTTATACCAAAGCCTAGCAAAGTTCCAGTGAATCCACTCAGGAAGAAAATCTTCCCTTCGGTCTTTTGGCCAGAAGCAGCATTTCAATTGACACAACTTGTGTAGTGATGAAGGACCCAAACTCCTGAACGTGAAATTATTATGTTATTGTTACATTAAGTAAAGTCCCAAATAGAGGAGATATTGGAAGTGACCACTGTAAATTAAATGGCTATTTGATGAAAGAGCTTCCTGTTGTCTTTGTTGAGTGTACTTAACTTTAGTAAATAACTTAATGTGCACATATAACTTTTCACTTTTCCCGACTGTAACAGTTTGTCACTCTCTTTTATTCTTAGATCTAAACACTACTCATATTCAGAGCTTTTCCAAATATCAGCGTGTGTCTTCCTACAAGTTCTTGTTCATGTCAACTTTTCTAGGTTTAATTGAAGTGCAGAACACTACACGCTGATGCATTGTTTCAATCATGGAATGATAGTATGAAACACTAAATTTCTACCCAATATTCCTTCAACTTCCCAAATTTACGTTGTAATATTTGCTAGGAAGCTCTTTAGCTATATTTCTTATCAGTGATTAATAGATGGCATGTAATTATTAAATTACACTTTGGAAAATTGACATTATCTGGTCAGATGAACTTTCCTAATATAGTATAATTTCAGTGGCTTCCAGAGAATGTTCAGGCATAATTTTGAACTTTGATCCACAATGAATAAAAGATCTATGAAATTTCATAACATATATATATATATATAATTTGTAGTAAAAAATGTTGTAAATGTCACCTGTATATTTATGTGAATTTGTCTGCTTCTCGTTCATATACCCAATTAACGTCATGGGATTAATGCTGGTCAAAATTTATATTCCTGATATTCTGGGAAATCTTCATATCTAAAATAGGACTTCAAATAAATTAATAGTTATACTCATGTACTTTATTCTCAGATAACATTGCAGTTTTCTTCATGTCAACATAGGTATTTCCAAGTTATAAACTTAGGCAACACCCTTTACTTACTCCATGATAACTCAAAGCTTTAAAAGTCATACTGAAAATGGTTTGCTGTTTAAGCTATTATTTCTCTGGGAGGGAAGAATAACAATAATCTAGAGATTTGTGTTGAGAGAACATTTGAAAACATACAGGTCAAATTAATCCTCTCTGTTTTCTGTCCAAATACTGTTTAAATGACTATTGTGTTTCTTAGTTTTGAACTGTCTAAATGTGTTTATGCTTAAGCCTTTCTAGGTTCATGCCAATTTATATATGTAAGTCTCTTTTATGGATGTGTCTGACATATTTGTTTTGACAGAGTGCAATCTTGTTTCAACTTATAACCTCCTCACTTGCAAAAACAAAAAAAAATTCTTATATGAATTAGGGAATTGTCGCTGGTCCCATTATGTTAATGGCATTTTTTTCCTTTACCCTCCCAGTATTAGAGAATTATGTATACAAGAAGCAGGGCAACCACATCAAATAGAGTGAAAATAGGGGTTGAACCATAGGGGACGAACAAACCTAACCACAAAAAATTCGTAGTATATTATAAATACTTTAGAAACAATAGCAAAAAAGAAAACCATATTTGTGTCCCAATTTGGGGTTCATTTAGTTTAACATCATCTTATATGGTTATATGTACATAGCTCTTTGCGTTTTCTTCTTGTCCTAACCAAGTACTAGTTATTGCAAGTAAGGAAAACCCTGTGACCTATGTTATTTACAGCATGGCTTAATTCACTTAATATAAGTCTTTCCATTTCCTAACAAATGGAATAATGCCATTTTTTCTGATGTGGCATAAAATTCCATGTATTATATATACCACATTTTCTTTATCCATTTTTCTACTGAGGGCATCTGGGATGGTTCCGTATCTTAGCTATGGTAAAAAAAAAAATTGCTGCAATAAACATAACTGTGCTGGTAGCCTTAGTATGGCCTTGTTTGTGGTTGTTTGGGTAAATGCCCAAAAGTGGGATTTCTGGGTCATAGTAGAGCTTTACATAGAGTCTATTGGGAAAAAGTCTATTGGAACTAGAAAGACAAAAATTTATATTACTATTCCTTTATGAGGAACCTCCATATTGTTTTCCAAAGGGGATAAGCAAGTTTACACTCGCAGCAACTATGCAGCAGGGTTTGTTTTGTTCCACATCCACTCCAGTATGTGTTGATATTAGATTTCATGTTTATAACCATTCTAACGGGGATGAGGTATAATCTCAGTGTTTTGACTTGCATTTCTTTCATGGCTAGAGAGGTTGAGTATTTCTTCCTGTATTTATTGGCCATTCTTATTTCCTCTTCTGGAAGTTTCTCTGTAAGTCTGTAACAGTCCACTTGTTTATCTAGCAGATATTTCTTTGAGGCTTTGTTTTTGGGGGATTTGCTTTTTTGAGTTCCAAGTATATTTTAGATATGAGACCCTTGTCCATTGTATGGCTAGTGAAGATCTTATCCCACTCCTTGGGCTTTCTATTGATCTTGCTAGCTATGTCATTTGCCATACAGAAGCTCTGCAGCTTCATACAATCTAATTTGTCCAAACTGTCTTTGATTTCTAGGTCTCCATTAAGAAAATTTTGCCTTCTTTCAAGGAGCCCTAGAGTTTCTCCTATTCCTTCCTGTAAAGTTCAGGGTGTCCACTTTGACTCCAAGGACTTTGATCCTTGGAGTTGATTCGGTTACAGGGTGATGTATCAGGATCTAGCTTTAGTTTTGTACAGGTAATTAACCAATTTTGCCAGCACCATTTACTGAAGAGGCTGTCTTTCTTCCTTTCTATTCTTATTTTTAGGTCTCTTATCAAAGATTAGCTGGCTTTTGGTCTTTAGGTTCATTTCTGGGTTTTCAGTTCTTCTCCACTGTCCTCATATCTGTTCTTGAGCAAATACCAAGCTGTTTAGATTATATGGCTTTATAGTAGAGTTTGAAATTTGGTATTGATATTCCTCCAGCATTATTCATTCTCTTAAGGATCATTTTTCCTATTTGGGGTCTTTAATTGTTACATGAAATTTTGGATTGCATCCTCTATTTCATGGAAGAATGAGGTTGGAGTATTGATCGGTATCACATTCAATATGTAGATAGCTTGAGGAAGTATTGCCATTTTCACAATGTTGACCTTTCCTATCCAGGATCATGGGAGGTTTTCCAATTCCTAAATCCTGCATTCATGTCCTTTGTTGGATTTGAAATTTTATTATTTTATTTTATTTTTTTGTATTTCTGTATTGTGAAAATACTGTTACAGTTACATGGGCAAGATAATGAGTACATTTCTTATCAAGCATTGTAGCCTTGTCCTTTGTTTCCCCTTCCCATCTCTTCCCATACTCCCTCCGTTCCCCCACCAAATCCTCCCCGTTACCTCTCCCCCACCCCGCACCAAAGTTGTAAAGTTCATATTTGGACATAATGACTTGTACATCTCACTGTTGCAATGGGTCCACCTGTATCTCTAGTTAAATGATTTGTTTATTTCCCTTCCCCTCCATAAATTGTACCAACATCACATACAATGAAAGTACGGGTTATAATGTAGGGGAGGGATATGCAAAGCAACATCAAAATATTTTTATAAATGTGATAGAAACAATTTCATGAAAAGACAAAAAAAGCATTTGAATATTTATGATTTTGTTCATTCCACTAACCTCAAATTATCTGACCTTTTCTGCTTGACTCTGACATATACTAATTTTTGCAAATAAGGGAAACCATGGGACCTACGTTTCTTTGGGACTGGCTTACTTGACTTAATATAATTTTTTCCAAGTCTTTCCATTTCCTAACAAATGGGGCAATGTCACTCTTTCTGATGGAGGCATACAATTACATTGAAATTTTCAAGACCATTCTGTATAGAATAAATAGTTGATGTAGAAATTGTATAAGATCCTCAACAGAAAGAACAGTGCTGGAGAAATATCAATACCAAATTTCAAGCTCTAATATAAAGCCATAGAAATCAAAACAGCTTGGTACTGGCACAAGAACAGACCTCAGGAACAATGGAATAGAATTGAAAACCCAGAAATGAACCTACAGACCTATAGCTATCTAATCTTTGATAAGGGAGCTACAACAGTAGAATGGAAGAATGACAGCATCTTCAGTAAATGGTGCTGGCAAAATTGGCTAACTACTTGTAGAAAACTAAAAGTAGATCCTTAAATATCACACTGCACCAGAATCAACTCCAAATGGATCAAAGACCTCAGAGTTAAAGCAGACACTCTGAAAACATTAAAGGATGGATTAGGAGAAACCCTAGGTCTTGTTGGCACAGGCCAAAATTTTCTTATTAGAGACCCAGAAACACAACAAATCAAAGAAAGGTTGGACAAATGGGATTGCATGAAGTTGCAGAGCTTCTGCATGGCAAAGGACATAGCTAGCAAGATCAATAGAAAGCCCATGGATTGAGAGAAGATCTTCACTAGCCATACAACTGACAAGGGTCTCATATCTAAAAGATACCTGGAACTTAAACAATTAAATCTCTCAACAACAAATTTTCAAAGAAACAACTGCCCAACAAATAAGAGTGCTAACGATTTAAAGAGAAACTTCTCTAAAGAGGAAAAAAGGATGGCCAATAGACACATAAAGAAATGCTCAACATCCCTAGCCATAAAATAAATGCAAATGAAAAATACATTGAAATACCACCTCACGCGTTATAATGGCTAAAATCAAGAACTCCAAAAACAGATGCTGGAAGGGATCTGGACAGAAGGGAACCTTACTTCATTGTTGGTGGGAGTGTAAACTTGTTCAACCACTCTGGAAAGTAGTATGGAGGTTCTTCAAAAGATTCCTCATAGAGCTCCCCTATGACCCAGCAATCCCACTTTTTTGGCATTTACCCAAATGTTTACAAAGAAGACCACACTAAAGCTACCAGGACGACTATGTTTTTGCAGTACTATTTACTAGAGCTAAGATATGTAACCAACCTAGATGCCCCTCAGTAGATGAATGGATCAAGAAAACGTGTTATATATACACAATGGAATTCTATGCCTCCATCAGAAAGAATGGCATGGCCCCGTTTGTTAGAAAATGGAAAGGCTTGGAAAAAATCATATTAAGTGAAGTAAGCCAGGCCCAAAGAAACATAGGTCCCATGGTTTCCCTTATTTGCAATATCTAGTATATATCTGAGTCAAGCAGAAAAGGTCAGATAAGGTGATGTTAGTGAAATGAACCCTAAGATGTGCATTCAAATGTTTTTGTTTTTCATGCGATTGTTTCTAACACATTTATAAGATTATTTCTTTGTTGCTTTGTATGTCCCTCCCCCAAAGTATAACCCCTGCTTTCACTGTAATTGATGTGGTATATTGTGGAGGGGAAGGGGAAAAACAAATCGTTTAAATAGGGATACAGGTGGACCTATTGCAACAATGGGATTTTAATTTTTTTATCTTAGAGGTCCTTCATTTATTTAGTGAACTCTTTGTTATTTTCATTTTTGTGTGGCTATTAGAAAAGGAGTTGCTTTTCTGATTTTAGTTGCACTCTTTTCATTGTAGGCATACAGAAAATCCAATGATTTTTGAGGGTTAATTTTATATCCTTCTTTTCCCAAAATTTCAGATCAGCTCAAGAATTTGGTAGTACAGTCCTGAGAATCTTTAAAAAAGATATCATTTCATCTGTAAAGAGGGGGAGTTTTACTTTCTTTTTTGCGATTGTGATCCTTGTTAATAAGTTTAGTTGTCTTATTACTATAGCTAGTCATTCTAATACAAATTGAAGAGAAATGGAGAGAGTGGACATCCTTGTTTCATCCTGAGGTTAGAAGAAATGGCTTCAACGTTTCACCATTAATTATAATGCTAGATCTTGCTTTGTCATATACAGCCTTTGTTATTATTAGGAATGTTCCAAGGATTCCTAATTTTTTCAGAGCCCTCATCATACAGGGATGTTGGATCTTGTCAAATTCTATTTTCCAACTCTTGAGATAATCAAGCAGCTCTTCTACTTAATATTGGTAGCGTGATGAATTATATTGTTTGTTTTGGGTATATTCAACCAAGTTTTCAATCCTGGAATGAATCCTGCTTGATCGTGATGTATGGTATTTTTTATGAATTGTTGTAGTCGATTAGCCAAAATTATGTTGAGAAGTTTTGCATCGATTTCATCAAAGAAATGGGTCTCTTGTTCTTTTTATTTGATGAGTCCCTGCTTGGTTTTGGGGTGAGAGTTATGATTGCTTCTTAGAAAGAATATGGTAGTGGACTTTCTCTTTCAATTCATTGGAGAGTTGGAGAAGTGGAGAGTTGGAGGAATATTGGTGTGAATTCTGCTTTGAAGGCCTTTCAGAATTCTGCTATAAATCCATCCAATCCTGTTGTTTTCATAGGTGGGAGGTCTCTTACTGTTGTTTCTATTTTGATCATTGATATTAGTGTGTTCAGTTTTTTGTTTTTCTTTTTTGTTGTTTTTTACTTCATCTTGGTTGAGTTTCAGCATGTCGATACTTGCTAGGATATGTCTATTTCTTCATGGATTCTCAAAAATGGTTTTTCTTCTGAATCTTATTTTTTTCTGTGGTGGTCTTTCCATTTTCATCTTTGCGTTAGTTACTTGGGTTTGTTCTCTTCTTTTCCTGATAAGGTTTGCTAAGGTTCTGTAATTTAATTTTTTTTGAAGAATCAACTCTTTCTTTTGTTGATTCTTTCTATAGTTTTTTTTAGATTCTAATTCATTCAATAATGATTTTATTTTAATTATTTCTTTCCATCCACTGGGTTGGGGTTTAGCTTTTTGCTCTTTTTGAAGGAGATTCAGATGTCACACTTTATTGTTTTTTTCCGATCTCTTCAATTTTTTAATGTTGGACAAAAGAGCTATAAACTTGTCTCTGAGTAATATCTTTGCTGTGTCACAAAGGAGCTGGTAATTTTTGTGTTCATTTTTGCTGAATATCATAACCATTTCAACTTCCTTTCTAATCTCTTTCTTGACCCAATGGTGGTTCAACAGTGAATGATTCAGCCTCATGTGATACATTACTTTCTTTGCTGGCTTTTGGTGCTGAGTTCTAATTTTATTCCCTTGTGGTCTGAGAGTAATTAGGGCATAATTTCATGGTTTCGGATTTTGGACATTTGCTTTGTGATGTAAAATATGGAAAATGTTCCATATGCTGCTGAGAAGAACATATATTCTGATGCTGCTGGGTGAAATATTTGGTACAAGTCTCGTAAATCTGTTTGATCTATGCAATTTTTTAGACATGTGGTTTTTCTCTTTAATTTTTGTCAGGTTTATGTATCTAGCCTTGATAGTGGTGTGTTAAAGTCCTCAGTAATTAATGTCTTTTGTTCTATGAGATTTCAGGGACAGTAGTGTTACTTGGATCAATTTGGGTGCTCCGTTGTTTGGTGAATAATTATAATGTAATGTCCTGCTGAAGGGGAAATCTCCAAATTAGTAAGTAGCGATCTTCTTTATCTCTTCTCACTATTTTTAATTTGAAGTCTATCTGATATGAGTATTGGAACTCCCCGCTATTTATGGGGTCTGTTTGCTTGGTAGATTTTCTTTCAGCCATTCACTTTTATGGGCAAAGTGTGAGTCTTGAAAGCAGAAAATTGAAGGATGTTGCTTTTAAATCATTCTAGATGGTCAAGGTCGCTTATTTGGAGACTTGCGATTATTAATATTGAGGGTAAGTATGAGAGGGGTTTGGTAATCATGAATAAAAGAAGTAAAATGTTAAAAGATATTTTTAAAAATCAAATACAAAACCAAAAGTATGCACACAGACACCTAAAGTAAAATTTGTGAAAGAAAAAAATAGAAAAAAATGTAAAATAACTTAAAAAAAACTTGATGGAAAAAAGTGTTCTTTGATTTTTCTTTTTTTTTTTTTGCATGTGGCGGGGAGGAGAGCTTGTATCTCTTCTTGGTGTTTAACCAGTGTCTTGGTGGAGTCTCTGGTTTGCTTGTGGTGTTTGGATTTCCAGTCGCTTTATTGGTTTCTTAATTCAGTTTGCTTGAGCAGGTAGACAGCTCTGCCTTACCCAGGACTTTGTGATACTCATTCCAGTCTAGTTCAATGGAAGAGAGATATTTTGAATATCACAAAAGAGGGAGAGGGCAGTTTCCTCTAACTGGGAGTAGCTGTGATGAGTTGAGGTTGTGGGTAGGGTGGAGACCTCTCAACAATCAGTAGCTTTTCCTGAGGAACACAAATGGCCCAGACTGGAGCCATTCTTAGGAATAGTGTGTACTGATTTTAATTTGTTTTTCTTTTAGCCTCTTGCTGCTAAACCTCTGTGCCCATTTTGGCTGAATGTTCTTAGTACAAATTTCAACTGTTCATAAATCCTTCAATATCATTGTCTAGAATAAAACTTCAATGATTTTTTTCCTATTTCTTTATGAGTCACACTGTCATATCAAGTTCTATTTTCCCAATACATACATTGTGTACTATTTGTAATTGTCACTTTCATTAAGCAGCAAGTAAGAAGAAAATAAAAGTATTCTCCATGTGGACAATTTGCTTAATCCTTTCAAATGTACTATCTAAACTTATCTCTATTATTTGCACTGAAAACTGTTGTTAACAAAAGTAATTTGTGTGAAGTTGCCAATGGAAACAAGGAAAGAAAGAGAAAATGTGCTGGCTTATCAGAAATAATGAGATTGAGGATCAGATTGCATGCTGGTCTGTAACAGGGAGAATTCCATCTAGAGAACAAATGTACTGAATTTTAGTACTATTGAAATGAAATATAATTCATGTAAGTATAGGTAGAAGTCAGATATTGTCCTATATTTTGACTCAATTGAAGGAAGCAAAAGTTGGACTGGAAGTCCTAATTTCCTGATTCTTACATGAGATATATTTGCCATATCAAAGAAAGGATGATCACACCCACAATAGACACATACAAAACCTGGTCATTGCTTATAAAAAGCCTTATGATGGGCATCGTTCCTATATACATCACAAAGATTTCCTGAACTGCTTTGTTGTGTCTGATCCATATCTTGAGACATCAAGCCTCCCGTTGCATCCTCTTATTTTCAGTAAATAAGTGTCCATGTTCCTGGTATCACTGAGATGTTGTGAGATTTTCCATTTGTAAATAAATCAGGGTCTTCTAATATTTCTTTCCCATATTGTTTGGTTATAATTGTTTCAAAGGACATTCTCTATTTCTATATAATTATATATATATATATATTCTATTATATTATAATTCTAAATACATATAGAATTATATATGCACAATACATAATTATATATATTTAATGTTATATATAATTATATGTTATAAACCCGACATTCACAAATTATTTCCCTCTATATTCTATATTTATTTTTTATATTATAAAGTAATAGTAATATTTGTATAAATAATAGTACATTTTATATGAAGTAAAAAATGTTCTGAGAACTGTTTTCTCTCTTGCTGTTTTTATTTAATTTCAAAGCAACTAGTTGCTTTGAAAAAATCCTAGGCCATTTATTCTTACTTTCTCTGAATATGAATCTACGATGTGAATTGAAAAGATAATTACAAACATCAAGTTTATCTACACGGAAGGCAAAGTAATATTTTTGCAGAAGGTGAATAAGGTCTAAGATACCTTGATTTGCAACTACCCTCTAATAAACGTATTGGTACTTGACATTCTCGTCTATGAAAACAAACACTGTCATTCTTAGGCAATCTCTATCCAACTCCGTTACCAATATGTCGTCAGAATGGAGAAAGAGGATATACATGGAATTTTTATGTAGAAACAGCCTACTATATAATATAATTCTATTTTCATTAGTAAAGTTACACTAGTAAGATTAATTTTTCAGATGTGCTAGTGTCATTGTTAAGTAGGCATCATTTATTACCATGGAATTTTCCTAATGCCCAAATAATTCAGCCTGTTTCTTTCCCAAAAAATAGCATTTTCAACTTTTTCCTAGCTATCACTAAGAAATTATAAATGGAAAAGTAATGAAGAAAATAATAATAATTAAAGATTGATTTAGAAACTGTGAAGGTGACTCAGCGTTACAGTGCTTGCCTTGTATGCATGACACCCTGAGTTGGATTCCTTAGCACCACATAAGCAGGAAAAGATAGAGAAGTTGTGCTGTGGCTCAAATGATAGAGCAGTAATCTTGAGCTGGAGAGCTGAGTAACAGCCCTCAGGCCCAGGGTTCAGGTCCCAGGACCACCAATATAAAAGATTGATTTATTACATAGAACAGAGAAAGTGTGCTAATGTCTAGGAAGAATGACATGAGTTATTATGCCTGCTTAGACTCTAGGAAAAATACTTGTGTCTAGGCAGAAGTAGTAAGAATCAGTACTTGATGTCTCTAGGAATACTGTGGAAAAATCTATATAAAGTATCCGTTCCCTGAATATTCACACTTATCTCATGGACTGAATTGTAGGCAAAAAGGATAGGAAGAGAAAGTCGAAAATTTTCCTCCATTTTCATTCTGACTGTGAGCATTTGCCTTGTCATATGCAGAAGTGGGGCTGAGTGACCTCAGGTAAAAAGAAGTACGGACTATTGGCTACTTTACAAAAATGGTGCCCCAACCCCTGAGAGGATATTACAGAGCAATAGCTGTTCCTCTAAAAAACCTACAAGTGGGATGTCTTCCAAGATAGGGAAACAAGTGACCGCAAACTTGATTGGTGAATCCAGATAAGTGTAGGAGACATTCTCCTGTAATGTTTTTTCTTCCTCTTTCTTTTATATATGCAGATTTTCTATTTGGCCCTTAGATAAGACAAGAGCCTTTCTCTCCTAATGTTTTCTCTTTGTTTGCTTGTTTTTTATTTCTATCACTGACATCCCAGGGAGTATTTCCTAAAATGTTCTTCAAGTTAGACTATTGTTCAATGGATAAAAGAATTAAAATACTATTGAGATATCACCTCACTCCAGTTAGAACGGCAAAAATCAAGAACTCTAACAACAACAGATGCTGGAGGGGATGTGGACAGAAAGGAACCTTACTTCATTGTTGGTGGGAATGTAAACTTGTTCAACCACTTTGGATAGCATTAAGGAGGTTCCTCAAAAGACTTCACATAGAACTCCCCTATGACCCAGCAATCCCACTTTTGGGCATTTACCCAAATGTTTACAAACAAGACCACACTAAAGCTACCAGCACAACTATGTTTATTGCAGCATTATTTACCATAGCTAAGATATGGAACCAACCCAGATGCCCCTCAGTAGATGAATGGATCAAGAAAATGTGGTATATATACACAATGGAATTCTATGCCTCCATCAGAAAGAATGACATTGCCCCATTTGTTAGGAAATAGAAAAACTTGGAAAAAATTATATTAAGTGAAGTAAGCCAGGCCCAAAGAAACATAGGTCCCATGGTTTCCCTTATTTGTAATATCTAGTAGATGTATGAGTCAAGCGGAAAAGGTCAGATAAGGTGATGTCAGGAAAATGAACCCTTATATATGTATTTCAATGTTTTGTTCTCTTTCATGCATGTGTTTCTAACGTATTTATAAGATTACCTCTTTGTTGCTTTGTATGTCCCTCCCCCACAGTATAACCCCTGCTTTCACTATATTTGATGTCAGTATAACTTGTGGAGGAGATGGGGAAAAACCAGTTGTTTAAGGATACCGGTGGACCTGTTGCAACAATGAGAAATACAAGTTGTTATGTCCAAAACGAACTTTACAACGTTCGTGCGGGGGGGGGGGGGGAAGGGGGGAAAGGGAGGGAAGGAGAAGGATTGGGATGGGGGAGGGGGGAGGCTGGGAAGGGATGTGAAGGGTAAACAAAGGAGGAGGCTGCAATGCTTGGTAAGAAATGTATGCATTATCCTGCCCATGTAATTGGAACTCCTCTGTACAGTATGTTCACAAATAAAATAAAATTAAATAAAAAAAAGAATTAAAATACTTAACTTCTCCATTCTTTCCATTCTTGTGAACTTGGAATTTACTTTATTCTCAGTCCTTTGATGTATGCCAAAGCAATCATATATTTAAGATCTTCTATCTCTGCTTCATGGCCACTAGGTAATATTCTACTAAAATATACTAACTATTCAATCAGTTTCCTGCATGAGTCTTCCTATTGATCTTATTCTTCTAGTAAAAATCGAATCATATTTATGAGAATGACACATCCTCTAGAAGAATTTATACTTCCAGTAGGTGTTTGATAATGTTAAATCTTCCACAATAGAAAAAACTTTTCCAAATTCACTTAATAATTTTCATGACAAACCATCCTCTATTAGTTGTTCATGAGGAAGAAAAAAATGCCTAAAAATTATGTAATTGGTTGAGCTCAAAGCTATACATTTTTTGCTTTCAATAAGTACCTGTAATCTGTGAATTAGATAGAGAAATCAATGTATTTTATTCAAGGGTATCTGGCTAAAAAACAGATGTAGAGATTAATATTTTCTACCTGGTTGCTTTTCATTTCACTGAAGAAATCACAATATCTAAGACATCTGATGTTGAAATGTGTAATCATCTTTTTTCTGAGAGGTTTTCTCCCAACAAGAATGGTGATATTTACCTGCTCTCACAATGGAAGAACATACACATGTTAAACCTTGTTTTGAGAACTCTTCTAGTTTACCTTATTTGATATTGACAAGAGCACACAGACTAGGGTAGACAGGATTTCTCTTGATTGAGTCTGAAATTTTAGACATGTTGATAATATTGATTGTTGTTGTTGTTGTTGTTGTTGTAAGAGTGGTGGGTTTTGTTCTTGGGTCCTGAAATCTGGGATTGGGTGGTGTCCCTCAACTCCTCAGCTCATGGCTAGTGCTCTACCACTTGAGACATAGTGCCATTTATGGGTTCTTTTGTTTATGGGGTGCTGAGGAATTGAATGCAGAGCCTCATGAAATCTATTTAATCAATCTAGTACTGAGCTACCTTCCCAACCCCTG
Organism: Dipodomys merriami; assembly: GCF_024711535.1. Classification (NCBI taxonomy): domain Eukaryota; kingdom Metazoa; phylum Chordata; class Mammalia; order Rodentia; family Heteromyidae; genus Dipodomys; species Dipodomys merriami. The sequence continues at coordinate 844,530 of NW_027203159.1, read as the reverse complement.
AGTTTAGAAATGCGAGATTGATATGTAATTCTGCAAGTAAATCATGTGCTCTTTCTAGATTGAAATGTCAGAAAGCAGGTAACTCATGTACCTTCAATGGATGTTAACTCTGATAACAGACAGTATGTGTTAAAATATAACCAAATTAAAAATTATTTAACTAGTAGGAACATTTTTATAATAAAAAATATAACCATCTAAAAGGAACTAGAAGTATTTCAGAAGGTAACTTCCATAGTAATAATCTCAGATTTTATGTCTTCATTCTCCCAGTATGGATTCCTAAGTTAATGTATTGGTCATATATTCCCTCGTATATTGCTTCTTGCAGAGGTAATTCCTTTTTCAGAATTCTGTGGGTTCTGAGAGGTTATTGCAATATCCCTATGATAAAAATCACAAGATCATATAATGCAGGTTCCCAAAACTATGGTGAAAAAATGTTTCATTGGAAAATGTTGGTACTACAAAACTTCTATTATTCATTGATAAATTTCTGTATGGTTTACAAGGTAAATTTTTTGAAATCATTTTATGCAAATGATGAGAGAGAGTGTGTGGGCAAAAATGTCATGGACAGGTTTTGTATTCCTTCTGAATTCTCACCAGCATGTAATGGAAACTATGACAGTGACATTCCAACTTGTTTATTTCTAAAGCAGTATTTCTAGATCTCTATTCCAAGCAGAGCATAGACAAGATGTTTTGTATGCCCAATTAAGTCAAACCGTGTATGCCATATTTCCCATATATTAAAGGTGGCTTCCTGTTACTCACTATTGCCTAATGGACAAAATGTAAATTAATTGTATGATTAAACATTAACTTAATTTATTAACACATCTACTCTATTATGTTATGATATGGAATTCAGCTTGAATATTTTAACTTTTATACCATGGTAATAAACATAACAGGGAGAGATTTTAAATTTAGGGTATTGATTACAAAATTGTTCCTCTAATTTTGATGAAAAACTTCACAATATTTGAAGGTTGACAGAATTGTGGGTAGAAAATTGTTTCTCCTAATTTAATCCCATAAGTTTTAGCAGTGAAGGAGAGACTGTTTCTGCTTTTTATTTTTATTTTTTATAAATACATATGATGACCCAACATTTTGGATGATTTCAACTATCCTTTTCAGTCATGCCTTGTATATATTCATCAATTCTATATTAGTAACCAATATTTGAGCAAAGAGGCCAAATTTTTGAATATATATGTTTCTAAACTTTGATAAAAAAAAAAACATTTCATAGGCCTAGAACTCTTTCTTCATGCAAGAAATCATATCTATGTAATTGTTTTATGCTAGCCAGGGCTTAAGAGTCCTAGGGACCTTATGTCCACAAATGAGAAAAGACAGAAGATATGCTATGACCAAATTCTTAGAGTGCTAGACCACAGCAATAGGATTCAATAGCACTGAACATAAACAACTTCCAGGCCCTTCAGTCAGTCTTTTTTTAAAAAAAATTGATGTATAATGTTAGAGCCAGTATAATCCAGCACCAAGTATGTATTTCTCCCATTGGCAGAATCTTTGGAACATCCTAGCCCCAGTTTTTTTTGAGGCACAATCAAATCCTATGGCGACAACAGTAAAGAAAATTCTGTGTACCTATGACAAACTATTACCTTTCAAAATTGAAGGTAAAGAAATAGTATAAATGAACAATGAACTTTCTGTTCTACATATCCATAAATTTTGCTCACTGCAAATGAAGATTTGGATTGCTCTTGGACCTGGTAACCTTGTGACTGGTGGCAAAAGTCAAGTATAGTTTCACTAGGAATAATGGGAAATTCATTCTTCCATCCTATGAGTAATTGGTCATTCATAGTCTAGTCTAATTCATAAAGATTATAGGAAAAACTAAAACTCATACTGCTTCCAAACTATATGGATTACTGCAGCATTTGATCAACAATGTATGTTTATTCTTGTGGTTAGTGTCTCATCCTCCATGAATGAATAGGACATTTGAAATGATTTTAAGGTGTGGAAATCATATTTGAGCCAGGCCTGGTGATCATGCTTATAATTCTCGAATCTCAGGGATTTGACATATGTTGATTTCCATACAGATTCATAAACTGAAGGATTTTTCTGAGATTCATTTCTAGAATGAATCCCCTAAAAATCCAATACTATAGAGGAAAATTTCCTTAACGAAACTCCAGTGTGGATGACAGTCCTGAACAAACACAAGAAACCATCAGCACGCTAAGGAAAGAGGAAAAACAACCTAATGTGTATGGATTAAAAACTTATCATCTTCCCAACTCAGAAGGCTGTGATATGAGGATCAGGTTTCAAGGCAGCCCATAAGGACTCTCCATGAGGTTCTGATTACCAAATAACAACCTCAGAACTGGAAGTGTCACTGTTGCTTAAGTGTAGAGGGTTATCCTAGAGCTGAAGAACTCAAGGCCTGCACCCAAGCTCAGTTGAAGGCCAATGACTAACAACAACTGGAAAAATAGACACAAAAGTAATTCAATATTCATAATCTATGCCCCATACTGACTCTTATACTCACTTTGAAAAAAGTGTCTGAATTATTTTTCTCCACATAACAGCCATTTAGATTTTATTCACTCCCTATAAGGAACATCTTGCATTTTCTCTTTGAAATCATTAAAGTAATGTATGAAATAGCAGTGATATTTCCCTAACTTCAACAATTGTTAGACCACTTAATGTGACTATGTGGTAATACTAATCTTGTTCCTTTATGTCTTACTTATAGAATCATAAGTAATTTGGCTACTAAGAACAGCATGGTACTAAAGAAGCTGTGAATTGATTAGTTTGTGACATTTTAGGACACATACTATTCTATCCTGATTTGTCTCTTGTACTATGCTAAGCTTTAGCAAACTGTATGTTTGTCATCATACACATATGAGCAGATTTGTGTGGGGTATCATATATATCTGTTACCTATCCATTTGTAGATGCAATAATTTGTGTTTGTGAGTTTGTGAACAAACTAAAATTGTGTTATAATTTTTCCCTACTCCATTTCAAATCCCATAAAGTGCATTAGGGCACATTATGTGTTTTTGAATTTATAACTGAGGTGTTTTTTTTGCCTTCATAAATTCTATACTTTATTCAATTTTGATAAATTTTAATAACAGGTTGTTCAGGATCTTATTTCTTATATATCTTCCTTGGTCATGAGGATTGAAATCAGGATTTTGCCAATGATATTAAAGCATCTTCCTATGGCTCAATCCCAGGCATGTATTCCCAATGTTGGTGTGCCTTTGGGTAGAATTCTCGAAGAGATACATATGTGAGAAAGTAATCTTAACAAATAAATGTTAACCTAAATTATTGGCAACCTTCTCAATGTTCATATCAATGTTCATATTGACAGGTGACATTGCATATGTCTCTTGTTGTTAATTATATTTCCAGATCGCTGAACATATTTAGTAGATATCACTTCACAATGTGATTGTCACTTCACTATGACATTAGTTTGGCCCACACATAAAAAAGAAAAGCAGTTTGTTTTATTTAGCTTTTGTTCAGAGTGGGCCAATGCACCTATCTGTTAATTGTACTTCTCCTTTCATGGTTTTGTCATGCATTACGTTATGCATCTATCCTTTAATAGGGTACCTCTCATGAGAAAATATTTGTGCTTTGTTGATATGCATTCTTGCACAAATTGAAATGGAGATCAAAACTATCATATTATTTTAAATTCTTTGGAATAATATTATGTATTAAATGCACTATTGTTTTCTTTCCTATATAACGAAGTTAAGAAAAATTCCTATTTTCCTTTATGCATAATATTTTCATGAATATTGTGTAAGATAGTAAGTTTTGAGGAATTGGACCATAAACCTTAAAGTAATAAAATGAGTAGTGTAACATTTCAAATATTCAATGAACTTCGAATGTGATGAAAGAGTGTCCAAGCGTAATTTCTGTGAAGGTGTGTAAACAGCAAGTTTCAATAGAGGAGGAAGTGGCTAGCTATAGTTAATTTTTGTTTTTTTCTTGGCCAATGAGTGGAGTTTCTTTTGGATCACAGGTAGAATACTAGAAATATCTGATCAGATCATTTCAGCAAAAAAAATATTAGCCAGAATCATTCAGGGGACACAACATGAGTTCAAAGCATTTGTCCTTTTTTTAGGTATATCTTACATTAATAAATATATTGTGAAACACACTGACAAATTATTTTATTAGATTATAGATATTTTTCCTTGAATATAGAAATAAACTCATGCTTTTATATCTTCTTTGAAATTCACCAATCAATTTCTATGTACACATGATGAGTTCAGAATAAGAAATTCTCAATCATATCCAAACATACATATAGTTCCCTATGGAGAACAAATCACACTTCATATTTCCCCTGTAGTTGCTTTCCTGTGAATATTTTCCTTTTCATTTTCTCTTATATTTATAGAGCCTAATAAATGTATTAAAAAAAGTGCAATGAATTTGACTGGTGATACAAATTTTACATCAACTTATCTATTCCATAGAAATGGCCCTGGAACCTTTGACGGTTTTTTTCAACTAAAAAATCTGAACCATATTTAGTACTATGTAAGATTTTCTTCCATCTCAATTATTTCCATGTTTAATCTTATCTGCAGAAGGACACTGTGAATTCTTTCCTAAAGCCCTGGTGGGGAAAAACCAGGTTTAGTATGTAGACACAAAATATCATCCAAAATATAGTTTCTGGAAAGCATGAACTTTGTGAAGTTACATTGTATTTTGCCTAGATTCTGATATCTATACTTCTCAACATATTTCTATAAGTTTGAAAGAAGAGAAGAATGTAATCTCTAGTGTAACACAAGATATTTTCAGGAAACAATATTCGATGACTCCATTTTCGTTTACACGTGTGAAATTTGCTCCCCTCCCCCCATGTTGATTTGGGACTGTGATACACAGTAGTCTTTGAAGCGTATTTTAAAACGATCCAACCTGTCAACATTATTGGTAAGATTCCTATAAAATGAATAGATTTGAAATAATTGGGTACCGATAAGAAAGTTAAAGATATGAGCCTATTACCCATATTTATTATTAGTGGTAAAATAGCAGAGTTTCTGATTATGGACATATTAGAGCAGCAGGTTCCTTTTAGTTTCTAATTTCAAATAGTTTTTGGATTTACTGCAGGATTGAATTTAATTATTTTATTTTATTGTGACAATAACATATGGGGGGCTGGGAAGGTGGCTCAATAGTAGAGCACTTGTCTTGCGTGCATGAGGCCCTGGGTTCAATTCCTCAGCACCACATAAGAAAAAAGAAAAAAGCCAGAAGTGATGCTGTGTTTCAAGTGGTAGAGAGCTATCCCTGAGCTTAAGAGCTGAGGGACAGTGCCCAGGCCCAGAGTTCAGGTCCCACGACCGACCTTCCACCCCCCAAAAATGACATACAGTGGGTTACAATTACTTGATCAAGGTAAAGTGTACATTTCTTATCAAACATTGTTGCTTCCTCCTTTGTTTCCCCTTACTGTCCCTTCCCATCTTCCTCCACCATTCTCCAATTTCCCCCTTGCCCCTTCCGTCTCCCTTAACCCTTCCCCCCACCACATGAACCAAAGTTATAAAGTTCAGTTTTCGACATAACGTCTTGTACATCTCAGTGTTGCAATGGGTCCACCTGTACACCTATTTAAACAATTGCTTTACCCTTCCCCTCCACAAAATATGCAAACATCAAAAACAGTGAAAACAGGGGTTGTGCCGTTGGGGAGGGACCTAAAAAGCAATAAAGAAATCATCTTATAAATATGTTATGAGGATGAAAAAAATTGAATCCATATCTTGGGGTTCATTTCGCCTAACATCAATTTATCTAACCGTTTATGCTTGTCTCAGACATATACTAGTTATTGAATATAAGGGAAACAATGGGAACTGTGTCTCTTTGGGCCTGGCTTAATTCACTTAATATATATTTTCTTATTGTGAAAATACTGTACAGAGGGGTTACAATTCTTTTGATTGGGAACTTGTATACTCAGGGAAACCTTCTTTTCTATTCATGTAGGTTTTTAAAGAGAACAGGACTATCTCCACATGTATGTATATTGACCTCACATTAATCAACATAGTTATGCATGTGTAAACATAAAAAAACCAGGATAAGTATAAGTATGAATCATCAACTTTTTATTTTAATTTTATTTTCAAAGTGATGTACAGAGCAATTACATTTATGTATATAAGACAGTGAGTTGATTTTTGTCCCTCATTTTTCTTACACATTATTATTCCTGAAATGCCTGCAAGGATGTCAATTTTATTTCCTACATGTTGTCTTGACATGAAAGTTGGAGTATTGGTTCACCCTATATCCTCTGGCTTAAAATGTTATTGTTCCCGTTCCCTGCCCTAATTCAGAAAAACGTGTACTCAACCCAAAGGCTAACAAAATCAAACAGAGGGACCTAAAGGGAGAAGCCATTTGGAAAATAAAGAACATAGTAAGAAGGCAACAAAAAGCTGCTCTTAGTATTTAAAGACAAACACCAACATTGATAAACCTTTGCTTTTCATATCTGAGATCATTTTGCTTAGCCTAATCTTCTGGGTTCCTATTTCCATAGCTGTTCAGCTATTACAATCCTTTTCCAAATTTTAAAGGTCATATTCCAGTTATTACAATGAGGTTGACCATGGTACGTGTTGGGTCTTCGTCTGTCCCACGAAAGATGGACAGGGTCCAAAGAAAGGTTAAGTGTGCACTCGCCCGTTCCCCTGCCTCCCTCAGCTCTGGAGACAATCAGACACAATGGGGAGTCAAGTCAAGCAGGAAGAAACTCATTTATTAACAGAAAGCAGCCCTTTTTAGACAAAAAGGAGTGGGTGGTATGGCAGGAGAGGAAGAGGAAACAATCACTGTCAAGGGCAGACCCTATCATGCACCTAAGCTTCCATGGGATGGTTATGCACTGAACGTAAAGCAAATTGGGCTCTGCCCACACACTCCCTCTCAGCACCATCTTTGCTGCCCATGTGCTCTACAGTAAATCAGGTTCTGCCCATTCAACTCTCTCTCAGCACCATCTTTGCTACCCATGTGCTCTGCAGATTCCCCTTTTTTGGTTTTAATGGCAGACCAGTCTCCCAGTTAGTTATCCTTTTACCTCCTCTGTAAAGGTTGCTTTAACAGGATTACATTGGTAAGGATAGCATTGGCTATGCAGGGGATTTGAGACAAGTCTGAGGGTCGGGATTCGCCAGACAAGGATAGGCAGGGCCCTTGTGCATGATCCAGGAGCCTGTCCTAGTTACCTCACATCCCCACATAGCACAGTAATAAACATCAGTCCCCCCACAGTTAGAAATATCTGAAGCAGTTCAATTGATTCCTGGGCATATATAAAGTCAGTATCTCCTAAGGTCGTCCTCTTCAGAACATGGGAGCAGCCTGGGTATTGGGAGTTCCACATATGCGGCATGGTGAATCCTTGTGGGCTCCCACACTCTGGCTGTTCTACTATAGTCCAGAAAAACAAGGAAATTTTAAAACAAACTGCAGACAGAACAAAGCAATCCTGGGCACCTGGTGTCTTTTAAATAAGCCAGTTCTTGTACATGCCTTTAAGCTAGCACAGGGGAAAAGAAGACCTTTGAGCTTTACTGTGAGCTCCAAATGGCTCCCAACATCTCCCCCGTCGTTGCTTAAAGATGTGAACCCACCTGTCTTGGGTTGGGTGGATCGCCTTGTCTGACTTACCCATCATTAGGAACTTCTTCAGAGCAAAGCTGAAGGCCCTGTCTTAGGTTGGTCAGACTGACACCCCCTCTTACCCATCTCTGGCTACAATTCCTCTCTGGGGAAATTGATTCACTTGGAGCTTGATCTTATGTAACTGGCTGACTAAGCTCAAAAGAGTTTTGCAGTGCACGTATAATGCAAGGAAGGCATAAAAAAACCTTCAGCAAAAGCATGAACAGGCCAGGAAATGTCATTATCAGTCCTTTAACATTAGTCAAGGATGGAATAGCAGTCTTTGCCACTTCAGAGTTGAGAGTTGGGGCTTGTTCTAATCCAACCGTTCGCCTGTGGGGTTGGAAAAGATCTAAACTGGAAGCATAACAAAAGGTGATTGTTTAACAATTAGTATGGATTCAATAATGCCACTATACAAGCAATTAGTAAAAGAACAATTCAAGCAGGTGACATTAAAATAATTAGCTCCTACAGAAATATTAAACAGTCCATACATAATTTCAGTTTAGAAAACATCCATAATCCTAAAAGAACTGTTTCTGATTGTCAGTCAAAAAAAGTCTACATGAATTGGATTTCTAAAATCATAAAAAATTGCATATATCTGTACATATTTAGCTCAAAGTAGCATTTTAAAATGACTAAATTAGTATATATATATATAGAGAGAGAGAGAGAGAGAGAGAGAATGAAATTCTAAGCCTGAAGCACACACACAAAATATTGTTTTCCCCACTAAAACTATCTAGAGCTTTCACTGCCAAGGAAAAAAACACACAAATTTTCCTCCAAGGCACATCAGTTTTTGATTGATATATTTTATGTATCTTACACATATACTGAAATTTTGTGGGAAAATCTGCAAATTTATTGAAAAGCACAGAAAAATTCAAATTTATTTTTGGTAATTTTAGATGACATATTCCTTGCAACATTACAGTATTCCCATCCCTGGTTTTTCACTGCTCAATGAAAATAATTTATTAAGTCTTCAAAGTAAAACTAATGAAAGTTTTCATTATCACTTACAGGTCTCCTCTAACCTACCCCACGCATAATTACATTTACTTGAAAATTACAAAAATATTTAGCCTTTTCAAATCTTTTAATTAGTACTAACTTTCATTTTATTTTTACTTCCCACAATCCATAAGAAATTAACCACTAGTTCTTTTAAGTTATTGAGAAGAAAGTGGTTATTTCAATAATTGTGTGTAGAAGGGAAAATATGATGGTTGCTAGTTATATAATGAAGTGGCCTTGGACTTTCTTTGATATTTCCCTCTGAAAGCACACATTCAGTTTCAAAAAAAATGTGTAGTGGTTGAGTCAGGTTCTGGTGGCTCATGCCTGTAATTTTAGCAACTCAAGAGACAGAGATATGAGGGTCCTGGTTCAAAGACAGCCAGAGCAGCAAAAAATGTGAGGTTTTTATTCCCATTTAACCACCAGAAAACTGGAAGTAGGGTAGTAGGTCAAAGTTGTAGAGTGCTATCCTTGAGACAAAAGCTCAGGGAGAATCTCCAGGCCCTGAATTCAAGCCCCACGACCAGCAAAGAAAAAAAGAAAAGAAAAATAATCTTATGGACCTTATATTTTATTTTTTAATCACCACCATCTACTCTCCTCCAGTCCCTATTGTAACTGCCTACTTGTTATCATTGACATCCATGTGATTTTCAGCTCTATATTTCCCCAGTAGGCCAAACCCTCAACAAAACCTAAGGAGTGTTTCTTCAGCCCTGTGTCAGGCATTGATATTACTCTTCTCAAACTTTACTATTCGCTTTCAACATGCTACATTAAAAACAAGGGTGCTATTATGATGACATAGAAACACTCCTTAATATCAAATTACTTCCCCTTTTAGAATATTCTGCTCTACTTACTCTTCCACATAATGCCTTTCCTTGACTCTCCTGTTATCTGGAACATATTTCTCCACAGAACTGCATATGCTTGCTTGTGTATCACAGTTTGGGGAAAGGCATTCCTTAACCACTGTGAATATTTAATGACTAACAACTTAATTAGAATTTATTTTCAGCCTGTGTATAAAATAAAGTAAGAAAAAGACTAAAAAATAAATTAAATAAGCCTTCCATGTGTGAATTCTTGGTTTGTTCTGGAAGTTTAATCAGATTTGAATTAGAATCAAGATCAAGGTTGGTCATACATCTTCTAATTAATTACTGGATTTAAACATTTGAATTCTCCTGTAAGTTCAGTTCAAATTTACTTTTTTGTTTTTTTGGTTGTTGCCACAAAAGCAAAGCAGCTAGTAAATGTCCATTTTAGTTGGCAATTACAAAGTTGCCATTTCCTGCTGTAAGAAGTTACAGCAGACAACTATGTCATCAGAACACCAAATTTTTTCATTTAATTTCTGTAAAATATGAAGGGATATTAGCATTTTAATCACTTCTAGACACACTAATTTCAGTAAAGCAAACATACTTTACACAAATCAGAAAAAAGTCTCTATTACTTGGCATCCATATTAAATTTTAATCTGGAGGCAGAATTCATTCAGTGATTATTACAAATGATAAAGCAATATTATTTGCAGCATTTTAAATTTTCCTAACGTTTGTTTATCTATGTTTTTTTTGGTTATTCTCTTGTATCATGCGAAGAGAAAAAAGACTCATGACATTATTACTTGACTTTATAATAATCTTAAAAAGTCATTGAAAACACTAATTTTTTAACTCTTCTGTTAGCATTTTAAAATATGTCAATGAACTGCATATGATTTGTAAATATCACAGTGACAAATGATAATCATAAGAAAAATCTCATCCTAGCATTTTCTCCCATGTCAAGGAGAAGTTTTATGTATTTTATTTACTTATAATTTGGTGCTAGTCTTAATTGGAACTTAACTTCCTATGACACATACTATAAAGTACCTCAGCTACGAAAATTTACTTATTTAAAATAGAAGTCTTATGGAATATGCAATATTATTTAACTGAGAATTTGGAATACATTAAAAATCTATGAAGTCCTCATAAGCTTCATCTTGTGGAAAATAGCAGAAATAGATACTATGTATTTTTTCATAAGGGTGAGGGAACACTTAATTATTCTCGCTGAGTTGAGCTTTTGTTTCGCTGCAGGATATGTGTCCCCTTTAATCTCTGGTGACAAAAGATTATGGCATTTTAAAGCCATTTCAAGTCTAAATATATTCCAAATTTCTACTTTATGAAAATACAAATTTGCATAAAGTAATTTACACTTTTAGAACACAAGGAGCATGGAACTAATTCTTATTATTATGTTATCACTTATGAATGCCATTTCAAAAGTAATTTGTCTGTTTGTTTTGTCGGTTGTGGGGCTTGAACTCTGGGCTTGGGAACTATCCATCAGCTCTTCAGCTCAAGGTGAGCACTCTACCGCATAAGCTACAGTGCCACTTCAGGTTTTATAGTTGTTTATTGGACATAAGAGTTTCACGGACCTTCCTGCCCGGGCTGGCTTTGAACTAAGATCTTCAGATCTCAGCCTCCTGAGTAGCTAGGATTACAGGCGTGAGCCACTGGCTCCGGGTTCAGAAGTATTTTGAACCTAACTTTTTAGGAATATAATGAATGCTTATTATATCAGTCACATTTTTGAGAATATCTGACCAATCTTAGACAAATTAGGTTATCTCAATATGTTTTATCAACAAGAACTTAAAATACAATGAATTAAATTTAAAATGAGTTTTTAAAACAAACTAAATCAGCAATGAAATATTTTAATAATCACTTGCATAATCTGCAATATTATTATCCTTATATAGTTAGTTATATCAATTTGAAAAACCTGTTATTGTTATTGTGTATTTATTTTAAAGCATCATTAGTTGTTTCTATTTCTTTCACTATGGTTTATTAAAAGGAATTATGAGTAAAGGTCTACAGCTTAACTCAATTATTGGCTTGCTATTCTGAATAATCATTACATGATAATTCTACTACTGAAGAGAGCTAATTCTGTAATGATTTTGTTATTGTTGTTAATTCACCTGAAAAGATCTCAGCAATGAGATTTCCCTGATTTTATGATGCTCTAAAAGACTACAACTAAAAATCTGTCTAGACTAGATAGTCTATGCCAAGTTGTAGCTGATCAACATAATCAACACAGGAATCAACTGTCAGGTCATCGCTGCCTTTTTGTCAATAACCATCAGCTTATTGTTACCCTTGAATGAGAATTTCCCCTAGCTTTTGATTTGGCACAATTATATCACAGAACTTGTTAAGATATATAAATTTTCTATATCAATTATTAATAATTATAATATAAATTATATAATGATATATTCATAACACATTTATTTATTTATTTATAATTTATTCTTTTGGTTTTAGTACTGAAGCTTGAACCCTGGGTTTTGCACTCTTGCTTAGCTGTTTCCCATGGCTATCATTCCATACCACTTGAGCCAAACTAGGCCTTCTAGATTTTTGCTGGTTAATTGGTAATAAAAGCCTCATGATGTTTTCAGCTCAGGCTGGCTCCGAATCTCAACCTGCAGATTTCAGCCTTCTGATTAGATAGAAATAGAGATGTGAACCACCTAGATGCAGCTTATTTTACCACATTTTAAACACATTCATACTTCATGTTCTTAGCTTCTTCTTTCTTGCTATTCAGATTCTTTACTTCATTTTGTTGAAATTAAATTTCTATCTATTCTAATATGAATTTGATAAGTTTGAGATTCATACATTTTTATTTTAATTTATGTATCCTGTATATCAGAGGGGAAGATTTCACCATAGATGAAAACAATAATGGAGAATGCTATTCTCTGGAAGGTTAAATTCAATCTTATATTACCTCACAATAAAATATTGCACTGTGGATGCATTCTTTGGTCTACTATTCAACTACACTACTCAGATATCCGAAGATTAAACAAATGAGTTCCTGTCTAGTTTCCAATGGATAAGAATGAGAGAAGACACTAACTCTTCAGAATCCTTCATACATATGCATAAAATGGGTTGAGTCATTAGTTGGATCTCAAGAGTGAAATTCTTGGTAAGAAAACTGAAGCAAAGGCAATTTGAGACCGGGTTGGAGAGTTCGCAGATAATTTTGACATATTTCATAACTATTTCCTTCTCATCTTGACTTGTCCATCCCTGCCTCTGTGAAGATTTTATTTGGCTACCAAATACATACCTCTAACACTTTTACAATTCTAGCTAGTTTTCTTTTTTATAATAATGCTCTAATCTGTAACTTTCAATGCCTACACACAATTACCTAAATATTAATTCCATCCTAGTTATGTGGCAGATGTTCATTAAAAAGGAAAAATTATGTAGAAATGCTATTAGTCTCCCATTGCAACTGTGTAGGAAAAGAGTTTGTCTTATGGGCCAGGAGCTGCATCACAATGCTGCCTGCTGGGAGATATTTGATTGTAATAATTTAATTATTATTTAGTCTAACCATTGAAATATCATCACATCTAGTCCAGTAATTCCAGTTCGTGTGGAATTAATCAAATCATTTTTTAAACAAACTTCACATTTTAGAGATTTCAACAATTTAGGACATTGTTTTCTAGCTTTATTTTGGACCATAATCATCTGTAGGGATACTGGGAACTCAACTTTCCAGGTATATCTCAGAGTTTAGAATATAAAAAAAAAGTATTTAATTCCTGAATAAGTGTTTCCTTTTTCCCATGTTAATACTAACAATACTAGTGATCAGGTACTTTTGAGAAATACGTGGCTTATAACCCGATTTCTCTAAAATTTTCTCTTTTTTTGAGTAGAGTTGCGATAATCATCTGTACTCATTTTGTCTTTGCTCTGTGATAGACCATTTTTTCAAAATAAATAAGCAATAAATTTTTATCCTGTTGAACTTGACCCTCTACAGACTCATGTTAATTTAGTTCTCCAGGTTTTCACTGCTAGTCTTAAATGTAATATTCTGTTTCTGTTGGACTCTCTGTATTTATTTTTCTGATATTGCTTCATAAGATCTGCTTCTATACCTTAAACACATATTCATATATTTTATATTTTCATATGGTTATTCAACAAAGAAAGCTCAAATATGATGTGTTGTTGCATAATGGATCTTGCATTCTAAATGGAGAAAGAAAATACACAAACATGCTAAATACATTAGGTAGTATAGGTAGTAATATGTATGGGGAAGAAAAATAAATGAGAAAAAGTAGTGTCTCAATATATTTGTATACATTTTCTTCAGGTAAAATATTTATTTCTGCTCATTGATTTTAATTTGAAGTCTATTTTATCTGATATTAGGATTGCAACTTCCGCCTGTAAATGGGGGCCCTTTACTTGATCACAGTGATCTCAAAGTCAAAGCACACACCCTGAAGACATTACAGGAAGGAATAGGAAAGACTCTAGAACTCCTTGTCCAGGCTGAAATATTTTTAAGAGAGACACAGAAAACCAACAACTCACGGAAAAATTGGACAAATGAGATTGCATGAAACTACAGAGCTTCTGCATGGCAAAGGTCATAGCTAACAAGATTAATAGAAAGCCCATGCATTTCACAAGTTCTGGGATTCAGAAAACAGTCCATATCCTTTGTTATTTTATAACTTTCAATCATCCATTACGAAGATATTATCTTTACATCTATCTTCTTTTTATTTTTAATGTTGTTTTATTGTGCAAATAGCTTACAGATAGGTTACAATTACATGAACAAAGTAATGAGTATATTTCTTATCAAGCATTGTGGCCTCCTCCTTCGTTTTTCCCCAACCATTCATGTCCTCTCAACTCGACATATACACTGCCCCCTGCCCAACCCTCCACCTCCGCCAAACTTGTGAAGTTCGTTTTTCAGCGTAGCATTTTGTACATCTCGTCGTTGCAATGGATCCACCTGTATCCCTATTTAAACAATTTGCTTTAATCCCTTCCTCTCCCCATATTATAGCAACATCAATTTCAGTGAAAACAGGGCTTATAACAAGAAAACAATCACCTTATATATATGTTAGGAACAATGGCAAGCAAGATAAAAACACTTGTGTCCTTATCTTGGAGTTCATTTTGCCTAACATCTGACCTTTTCTGCTTTTCTCAGACATGTACTAGTTAATGCAAATAAGGAAAATTATGGGACCTATGTTTCTTTGGGCCTGCCTTACTTCACTTAATATAATTTTCTCCAGTCTTTCCATTTCCTAACAAATGGGGCAATATCATTATTTCTGATGGAGGGATAGAATTTCATTATATATATATATAAATATATATATATATATGTTTATATATGAGTATATAGATGTGTGTATATATATACATATATATACGTATATATATATATGTGTATATATTTTTTTTAATTTTATATTATTTTATTTGAGAACATACTGTACAGAGGGGCTACAATTACATGGGCAGGATAATGCATACATTTCTTACCAAGAATTGCAGCCTCCTACTTTGTTTACCCTTCACCTCCCTTCCCAGCCTCCCCCCTCCCCCCAACTAATTATACCCCCCTCCCCCCCACACACCGACATTGTAAAGTTGGTTTTGACATGACATTTTGTACTTCTCATTGTTGCAACAGGTCCACTTGAATCCTTAAACGACTTGTTTGTCCCCATCTCCTCCACATGTTATACTGACATCAAATATAGTGAAAGCGGGGATTACACTATGGGGGAGGGACATACAAAGCAACAAAGAAATACTCTTATAAATGCGTTAGAAACACATGCATGAAAGAAACGAAAACATAATAATACACATTTAAGTGTTCATTTTGCTAACATAACATTATCTGACCCTTTCCGCTTGACTCATACATATACTAGATATTACAAATAAGGGAAACCATGGGACCTATGCTTCTTTGGGCCTGGCTTACTTCACTTAATATAATTTTTTCCAAACTTTTCCATTTCCTAACAAATGGGGAAATGTCATTCTTTCTGATGGAGGCATAGAATTCCATTGTGTATATATACCACATTTTCTTGATCCATTCATCTACTGAGGGGCATCTGGGTTGGTTCCATATATTAGCTATGGTAAATAATGCTGCAATAAACATAGTTGTGCTGGTAGCTTTAGTGTGGTCTTGTTTGTAAACATTTGGGTAAATGCCCAAAAGTGGGATTGCTGGATCATAGGGGAGATCTATGTGAAGTCTTTTGAGGAACCTCCATACTGCTTTCCAAAGTGGTTGAACAAGTTTACATTCCCACCAACAATGAAGTAAGGTTCCTTTCTGTCCACATCCCCTCCAGCATCTGTTGTTGTTAGAGTTCTTGATTTTTGCTGTTCTAACTGGAGTGAGTTGATATCTCAATGTTGTTTTGATTTGCATTTCTTTTATGGCTAGGGATGTTGAACATTTCTTCATGTGTCTATTGGCCATCCTTCTTTCTTCTTCAGAGAAGCTTCTCTTTAAGTCTTTCGCCCACTTATTTATTGGGCAGTTGTTTCTTTGAGGATTTGTTGTTGGGTGGTTTAATTTTTTGAGTTCCAAGTATATTTTAGATATGAGACCCTTGTCCGTTGTATGGCTAGTAAAGATCTTCTCCCAATCGGTGGGCTTTCTATTGATCTTGCTAGCTATGTCGTTTGCCCTGAAGAAGCTCTACAACCTTATGCAATCCTATTTGTCCAACCTTTCTTTAATATGTTGTGCTTCGGGGTCTCTTTTCAGAAAATTTCGGCCTGAGCCAAGGAGACCTAGGGTTTCTGTTATTCCATCCTCTAATATTTTCAGAGTGTCTGCTTTGAGTTCAAGGTCTTTGATCAATTTGGAGTTGATTCTGGTGCAGGGTGATATATAAGCATCTAGCTTTAGTTTTCTACATGTAGTTAACCAATTTTGCCAGCACCATTTACTGAAGAGTCTGTCTTTCTTCCATTCTATTGTTTTAGCTTCCTTATTGAAGATTAGATGGCTATAGGTGTGTAGGTTCATTTCTGGGTTTTCAATTCTATTCCATTGTTCCTGAGGTCTGTTCTTATGCCAATACCAAGCTGTTTTGATTACTATGGCTTTATAGTAGAGTTTGAAATTTGGTATTGATATTCCTCCAGCAGTGTTCTTTCTGTTGAGGAGCGTTTTTGCAATTCGGGGTCTTTTATTGTTCCATATGAATTTTTGGATTGCCTCTTCTATTACCTTGAAGAATGAGGGTGGAATTTTGATAGGTATTGCGTTGAATTTGTAGATAGCCTTTTGAAGTATTGCCATTTTCACTATGTTAATCTTGCCAATCCAAGAGCATGGGAGGTTTTGCCATTTTTTAAGTTCTGTGTTGATTTCCTTTTTCAAGATTTTAAAGTTTTCATCATAGAGGTCCTTCACTTCCTTGGTTAAGTTAATTCCTAGGTATTTTATTTTTTGTGGGGCGATTACAAATGGAGTTCCTTTCCTAATTTCAGCCACACTTTTCTCATTGTTGGCATACATAAAAGCCATTGATTTTTGGGGGTTAATTTTATAACCTGCTACTTTGCTAAAGTTTTGTATCAGCTTGAGTAATTTGGGAGTGGAGTCTATGGGATTCTTTAACTACAAGATCATGTCTTCTGCAAAGAGGGAGAGTTTTATTACTTCTTTCCCTATTTGGATCCCCTTCATGTCTGCATCTTGTCTTATTGCTGTAGCTAGGCATTCTAATACTAGATTGAAGAGAAGTGGAGAGAGTGGGCATCCTTGTCTTGTTCCTGAGTTAAGAGGAAATATCTTTAGTTTTTCACCATTGAGTATAATGCTGGCTGTAGGTTTGTCATATACAGCCTTTATTGTATTGAGGAATGATCCATGGATTCCTAATTTTTCCAGAACCTTCATCATAAAGGGGTGTTGGACCTTGTCAAATGCTTTTTCTGCATCTATTGAGATAACCATGTGGTTCTTATTCTTGCTCCTGTTGATGTGATGAATAATATTAATTGATTTGTGTATATTGAATCAGCTTTGCATCCCTGAAATGAATCCTGTTTGATCATGGTGTATGATTTTTTGGATGAATTGTTGAAGTCGATTGGCCAAAATTTTGTTGAGAAGTTTTGCATCAATGTTCATCAAAGAAATGGGTCTATAGTTCTCTTTCTTTGATGAGTCCCTGCCTGGTTTTGGGATGAGGGTTATGATGGCTTCATAGAATGTGTTCGGTAGTGAGCTTTCTCTTTCAATTTCATTGAAGAGTTAGAGGAGTATTGGTGTGAGCTCTGCTTTGAAGGCCTTGTAAAATTCCGCTGTAAAACCATCTGGTCCTGGACTTTTCTTAGCTGGGAGGTCTCTTATTGCTGTTTCTATTTCAATGCTTGATACGGGCCTGTTAAGCTGGTTTAACTCATCTTAGTTTAGTTTTGTCATGTCAATATTTGCTAGGAAAAGATCCATTTCTGTCAAGTTCTCAAACTTATTAGCATAAAGTTTTGAGAAGTATTCCCTTATAATGTTCTGAATCTTGGTTGTTTCCGTGGTGATGTTTCCATTCTCATCTCTGAGTTTATTAAAATGGGTGTGTTCTCTCCTTTTTCTGATAAGGTTTGCTAAGGGTCTGTCAATTTTGTTAAGTTTTTCGAAGAACAAACTCTTTGTTTTGTTGATTCTTTCTATAGTTTTTTTGGATTCTAATTCATTTAATTCTGATTTAATTTTGATTATTTCTTTCTGTCTACTCGATTGGGGTTTATCTTGCTGCTCTTTTTCAAGGAGGTTTAGATGTGTCATTAAATTGTTAGGTTCCAATCTCTCCAATTTGTTGATGTAGGAGCTCAGAGCTATAAACTTGCCTCTGAGTACTTCCTTTTCTGTGTCCCAGAGGAGCTGGTAATTTGTGTGTTCATTTTTTTTGAATAGCATGAATATTTGATTTTCCTTTCTAATCTCTTCCATGACCCACTCATGATTCAGCAGTGTGTTGTTCAGCCTCCATGTGATACCGGACTTTCTTTGGTGGCTTTTGGTGTTGAGTTCTAATTTTATTCCCTTGTGGTCAGAGAGAATGCAAGGTATAAATTCAATGTTTCTGAATTTAGACAAGTTTGCTTTGTGGCCTAAAATGTGGTCTATTTTAAAAAACGTTCCATGTACTGCTGAGAAGAATGTGTATTCTGATGCTGCTGGGTGAAATGTTCGGTAAATATCTGTTAAGTCCAGTTGATCTATGCAGCTGTTTAGATCTGGGGTTTCTCTGTTGAGTTTTTGCCGAGTTGATCTATCTAGTGGGGAGAGTGGTATGTTAAAATCCCCAACAATTAATGTCTTTGGATCTATATGGGATTTGAGGGAAAGTAGTGTTTCTTTGATAAATTTGGGTGCTCCATTGTTTGGCGAATAGATATTTAGAATTGTAATATCCTCCTGAAGGAGAGATCCTTTAATTAGTATGTAGCGACCTTCTTTATCTCTTCTCACGAATTTTAATGTGAAGTCTATTTTATCTGATATTAGGATTGCAACTC
Source organism: Dipodomys merriami (assembly GCF_024711535.1). Lineage (NCBI taxonomy): Eukaryota > Metazoa > Chordata > Mammalia > Rodentia > Heteromyidae > Dipodomys > Dipodomys merriami. Next base: position 825,319 of record NW_027203159.1, on the reverse strand, counting down.
CCGCCTGTTTATGAGGGCCGTTTGCTTGGTAGATTTAGTTCCAGCCTTTAACATTGAAAATGTGTTTGTTTTTACGGGCAAGATGTGACTCCTGCAGGCAGCAGATAGAAGGGTCTTGTTTTTTAATCCAACTAGACAGTCTATGTCGCTTAATTGGAGAGTTCAGTCCGTTAACGTTAAGAGATAGGACTGAGAGGTATTTGGGAGTTCCTGCCATGTTATCCACCTTCTTGGGGGCTGCGAAAACTGGGTTCTTCCTAAGGTTCTTGGATTCTCAGTTTGGGTGCATTTTCTTGGCCTTTGTTGCGGTCTTGTTGGTTTTCTATGTGTAGGACATCTTTAAGAATCTTTTGTAGGGCTGGTTTGGTGGAGATGTATTGTTTCAATTTTTCTATGCTTTGGAAGGTTTTTATTTGGCCTTCAGTTATGAAGGAGATTTTAGCTGGGTACAGTAGTCTTGGTTGATAGTTGTTTGTTTTTAGGGCATGGCATACGTCATTCCAGGCTCTTCTTGCTTTGATTGTCTCTGCTGAGAAATCTGAGGTAATTCTAATTGGTTTCCCTTTATAAGTGATTAACCTTTTCTCCTTGACAGCTTTAAGGATCTTTTCCTTGGTCTGGGTTGACCCTGTGTGGATTATAATGTGATGGTGGGATGTCCTATTCTGGTCTGGTCTATATGGGTTTCTAAAAGCTTCTTGTATCTGAATAGGCCTATCTTTTTGTATGTTTTGGAAGTTCTCTGCTAGGATCCTGTTAAACAAATTTCCTAGACCATTAACTTCTGTTTCTAGGTGCTCCTCTACACCCATTATCCTTAGATTGGGCCTTCTGATGGTGTCTTCCAGGTGTTGGATATACCTATCATATTTCTTGGACTTTTCTTGGATGGTTATATGTTCTTTCTCTATAATATCTAGGCTGTCTTCAATCCCTGAGATTCGAACTTCTGCATGGTCTAACCTGCTGTCAAGACTCTCTACTTTGTTTTTTATCTCTTTTCCTTCTAATTGGTCAGCTTTGATGGCTTCAAGTTCTTTGTTGAAGCTCTGTTTTAGGTCTTGTATGAATTTCTTTACTTCCTTAATTTGGTGTTCAGTGTTTGTTCTCAAATCACTTAGTTGATTGGTTATGGTTTCTTTGGACTCCCATTCCTTCTGTTGGGTTCCATTCAGCATTCCCTTTGTGGTCTCCCTGACTTCCTTCAGCTCTTTGTTAATGGATTCCATGAATGCCTTTAGTGATCTTTGTGTATTCTCTACCTGGTCTCTCAATTCCTGAATTACTCTTTGATTAGCTTCCTCCCTTCTGTGGGATTTCTGCACTTCTCTTTCTTCCCGTTCGTGGGATTCCTGCAGTTCTCTTTGAGTGTTCTCTGCCTGCTCACGCCATTCCTCCCTTTCTCTTTCAGTATTCTCAAGTTGTTCCCGCAAATCCTGTATCAGTTTTTGAGTAGCTTCCTCACACTTATGATATTCCTGTATAAACTTCTGGGATGCCTCCTCTCTCTCCCTATCACGCTCATACAGAGTCCTTTGTACATTGTCAAACTTCTCATTTATCATGTTTGCTATTAGTGTTTGTAGAGCTAATTGGGAACTCTCCTCTGGATTATTCTTTATCTGTTCTAATCCCTGATTATCAAGATTGGGAATTGAGATACCCGAATTTGCCATTTTTCTTGTGTTTTTCAGGCTTACTCTGCCCATTTGAGATGAAGATTGCACCAGTTTGGTGCTAGAACACTATCTTAAGGCAACCATCAACCAAAGCTTGCGTTTGTACAGTCAATAGTCTACAGATACAATCTAGTTCAACAGATACATCTGTTCAACATCAGACAACTATATGTTAAAGGACTTCGAACCGCAGAAAAGAATTTGGAAAACCAGAAATTATTAGGATTATTGAGAGATGTGGGTAAAAAATAGGAATAGATTGGTGTGGGGAGGCACAGGGAGAGTTAACTATGTCCTAATCACAATGCAGGAAATGGGTTGGGTAGGATGCAAGTAGAGAGAGAGAGAAAAAGAAGAGACGGAAAGGGGAATGAAGAGATACCAGAAAAAAATAGAAATGTAAAAATTAATGTTATTATATAGGTTAAAAGACTGTCTATTTAGAGAGGAATGTGAATATGTTCAGAGAAGGGGAGGGACATAGAGGAGATGTGAAAAACATTAAGGATGGGAAAGGGAGAAGAAAAGATCAGAAGTTCAGTAGAGCTAGACAAAAAACAAAAAGATAATTAAGAAAGAAAGATTAATAAAAGTTTTAGAAGGGAAAAAATTATATATATATATATATATATATATATATGTATGAGGTAACAAAAAACAAGCAAAAAAAAGAAAAGAAGAAGAATCAAAAGAAAAGAAAAAAAGTCTTTTGATTTTTTTTGGGGGGGGGAGGAGTGGGAAGAATCCTGTATCTCCCTTTTGTCTGTAACCAGTCTCTTGCTGGAGTCTCTGGTCAGCTTGAGGTCCTGTGGCTTGATTGGTTTCTTAAATCGGTTGGTTGGAAGAGGCAGAAAAATGCTCTGCTTTACCCAAGATTTTGAGATCCCCCTCCCAGGTTAGTTTTCTGGGAGGGTGATCTGCTTTGAGAATCACAAAAGAGGGGGATGTGGTGATGAGGCTAGGTTCTGGGTAGAGTTGAGGCCTTTCAACAAACAGTAGCTTTTCCCTGGGGTTGTTTTGTGATAAAGCTCACAGCGCCCAGCCTGAAGCCATTCTCAGGGTTTCTGTTTTTCAATTGATTGTGGTGGCTGCTAGAGGGAGGGGCAGCCTCTGGCTCTGGTTACCCAGTGAGGCAAGGCACTCTGATGGCTGGCGCCTGAGTTGGGTGACTTTTCCCTGGATGGAGCTGAGTCTGGCAGGTCACTTCGCCATTAAGTTCTTATGACCTGCTAAATGACTCGTTTTATTCCAAGGCCTGAGCTGGAGCTAGCAGCTCCTCCGAGCTTTGTTGGTATCCAAGATGGAGATCACCGGTGCTGGGGGGGGAGGGGTGGCCTTCCCTCCTCTGCTCCTTGGGAAGGAGTAAGGACATCGTGGTTGTACTCACGCCGAGTCTTGGATCCTGGGTCGTCTCTGTTCTGCAAACAGCAGGATGAAGATGTCCGCTCCTTGTCAGTTCTTGTTGGTGTTGAGTAGAATCCGCTTGTCCGCTGCGTCTGGCTCCTTCGTCCCGGACTCTCTGTGTCTCAGATATGACCCCGCAGTGGTGGTCGCCACCGCGACCCTGCCGCCGCAGCGGCAGCTAATGTGTTTCCTTGGCTTCCCCTCTCTTGTCTAACTCTCTGTCCTGTGATGGCACACTTGGTGTGATTCTCTGGCTTAGGACTGTTCACTGGAACTCTAAAACTGCTTTCTATGCGAGAGCTTGTTCAGATTCCAGCTTCTCCTCTGCCATCTTCCCGGAACTCCTATATGTGTATATATATATATATATATATATATATATATATATATATGCCACATGGGTAAAGTCAAGAATGAGTATACAAATGTGGCAGTAATTTTATATTAGCTGTCTAATTTTAAAAGAGTGATTTATTTGTGTCAACTGTAATTTTTTACATGATACATGAAATGTGATATTCCATAAAGTGTCATTTTGATAATTGAAATTTTGCTAACACAAGAGGACATAAAAGCTTATAAGTGAGTTATAGACATATTATGCTGTATAGGTGCACTTTTACAGAATACCATGTAAAATCAGAATTTATTGTAGTTCTAAATCTAGTTTGTTAATTTTTTTAAAGATTGACCTGCATGGCAAAAAAATAAAAATAAATAAATAAAAACAGATTGAAGGAGGGGGATGGTTAAGAGGAAGGAAGCAGCTAAATGGAGAGAAACGGACTGGGTGAATACAGTCATAATGTTCAATGTACATAAGCAAAAATGCAACAAGGTAACTTGAGGGGATGGGGAGAGATTGTGAAGAATGATAGAAGGGGTGACCTTGATCAAGATGCACTATACTCATAAAATGATATCTTCAATTGAAAAACCTTTGTACAATTGCTTGAAGATGATAAAATTCAAAAAAGAAAATAAAAATAAAAGAAAGCCTATGTATTGGGAAAGATTTTCACTAACCGTACAATGGATAAATGTCTCATATCCAAAATATACTTGCAATTCAAAAAATTTAATCCGGTAACACCAAATCCTCAAGGAATCAACTGCCTGATAATTAAGTCGGCTAAAGACTTAAGTCGAAACTGCGCCGAAGAGGAAATAAGAATGGCCAATATACAAACCAAGAAATGCTATTCTTCTCTATCCATAAAAGAAATGCAAATCAAAACATATTGAGATTCCACCTAACCCTAGATAGAATGGCTATAATCAAGAAATCTAATAATTGCAAATGCTCCAGGGGATGTGGCCACAAGAGAACCCTACATGCTCAATTTTAATCAAGGCACAGTTGGTGCCAGCCGTAGAATGTAGAAATTACACACAAATGTGTGATTAAAAGTTTTATAAAAATCTTACCTAGTTCTCTCTTTATTTAGGGGGGGTGATTCTGGTCGTGGGGCATGAACTCTGGGCCTGGGCGCTGTCCCTCAGCTCTTCAGCTCAAGTCTAGTGCTCTACCACTTGAGCCACAGGACCACTTCCAGTTTTTTTTTCTTTTTGCTCATGTGGTGCTTGAGGAATCGAACCCAGGGCCTCATGCACGCAAGGCAAGCACTCTGCCACTGAGCCACCTTCCCAGCCCTTACCTAGTTCTCTCTTAATTCTTCTATTAATAAACTATAAAATCTTGATAATGTGGACACATTTGTTACTACAAAGTGACAGGATCCGACCAACAAATTTTTGAGATATTCATAATTCCCTATTACAAAAATTCACTTGTCTATTTGCAAAGCAATTGTTTATTTTTTATTGTGTTTGGTTCTTCTGAATTAGTACTCACTGCCTATCACATCTGTCTGCTTTTGTTTTCTTTCCAGTTCTGAGGATCAAAACCAGGGTCTATGCTTTTTAGGCATGGATATATATTCTTAGGCTCTCCACTTAACTTTATGAAAATTATGTTATGATAAACAAATTACTTGCAATATATCATAACTATTTTATTTATTCTGAAAACTTTCTTGTCTCTCCTTTACCATCAAGCATTCAACAAGGGGATTTATCTTCCCTGGTACAAGTTTATCACTTTTGAAATTCAGGAATCTTCCCACCATATTACTTTATTCTATATCTTCCTCTGCCGGGGTCCACGTTTTTTCTGCTCCTTCTTATTTCCCTTATTTATTAAAATACTTTCCTGCTATTCACTTTTAAGTTCCCATAATTTTTCCTCATTGATCTGGTCCATGTCAGTTTCCAGAGAAGTGGGAAAACATAACTTGGCTCAACATCCTCTTCTATTAAAATGGTTTTCTTATCTTTACTTTAGATCATTTCTATTACTAGTCATTTCCTGTTTTGCTTTAACCTCTATGTAGATACATTTCCTCAGCTGAAAAAGCACTCTTGCTTCTGGTTTCTTCACTCTCCATATCCTGTTATTATTTGATTATTGCCAGTCTCCTATTCTGCCTACTCAAATATTCAGGGTTATTTTAGCTTCTACTCCCTTGATCTTGAACTCAGTAGGCTGCTAATGATATTAATTTTACCGGGAGTAAAGTTATTGATTAGTTATTATTCTAATTTATTTCTACACATTCCCAGTATGATAGTTTATGATATATATCTTTGTTATGCCATCTGAAATGCCATCTGTTACCTAATCTTTCTCCCATAATATATATTAAATACAACAACCAGATTTAATTTTTTGAATCACAGATGTCACTATATCACAAAACTTTTCAAATATCTGGTTGCAAATTAGGCAAATATAACTTTTCATGATTATGAAAATTTTTTAAGTAGCATCTATTTTCAAAGTATTTAATAACACTCAAAAATTCCCTGTGTATCTTAGCCATTCAATGTCTAAGAGGAAAGATCTATAAGTAGGGCATGGAGTTAAAGGGATGAAAGTAAAATTCACAGGATATGTTAGGCATACTGATCAGGAGGAATAGATAATTTGACACACAGAATTAAGATGGGTGAATAAATAATCCTGTAAATCTTATAACCATGAAAAAGTAAGAAGGAACAAATGGAAAGAATGTAAATTAAAATTCAAATGATAATCAAAGGACAGTAATCAAAGGATAATCATTCAAAGGTTAAGAAGTGTGACTCAGTATCATGTGACATCTGATCAAATACTATATCCCCTCTTAGTTTGCCTTGTGATGCTTATTGTGGACTGAATAAATATAAGATGCCTGAAAGACAATTTAGCAGCATGTCATAACAGCCTCCTACAGAAACATCATAATTTTCAGATGAGTAGATTAACTGGTCTCCTAGATAAGCATTTCCCTTACACAATATCTAGCATGGTAAATTTAAAAAAAACAAAACATATCTTTTGGAACTTGTGGAGAGTTAAAATCCTGAACTTTCCTTCTTCCTGATAACTTCTCCCTTCTCATTAATCAAAAAAACTTACTAAAATTGAGGATTTACCTTTGGGAAGTTCAGGCAAGAAGAAAACAGTTTGGCTTTTCAATCATTATCAGACCTCATGAGAATCTTAGTCAAGCCCATAGGGGCTTGACTAAGAAAATTGTCTGACTCAAATTTCAGGCTGAACAGAGCCCCTAGGTACTTCCCTGTTACTTTCAATTAAGAGTTTAATTCTCTATTCAGTGTTGTAAATCCTAGCTAGTCACTGAGAGGTATTCTTAACCAGAGCCCCTACAACATAAGTACCCAAAACAATAACATTTCACAGCATGGTCATAAAGCGCTGACAGGTTTGTACAATAAAATGTGACCTCTACTGTTAAAACTGTTATATGACATCGGCCAAACCATTTTCTTAATATGAAGATATATATCATCTTGATGATTTAAAATACAGCCTAAGTTTTTGAATACATGAACCACAATATGTTCCAAAGAGGAAAATATTATTTATGCATTTAGAAATAATGATAAATCATAATTATCAAAATACTATTCACAACAACACCATCCTCAAAGAAAATGCCAGGCAGTCTTATCCATATAGAGGAATTTTCTACATTCTCTAGAAACATTCATGAATTAAGAATATTAAATCTTAATATTGCATGCTAAGACAAATTTGAGAAAAAAGCACTAAAAAAGAAATTTTTTTTAATTAACATCTACTAGAATAGTATGTCTTGAATCCATCCATTTTCTCCTTTAAGAGGTAATAGAGTCCTCATTAAAATCACAGAACATAAATTCCAAGTCAAAGAAAGATAAGAAAAAGGCCTGAAAGAAAGTGCAAAGCTAGGTTTTAAATAGCTTCTTTTGCTTTAAAGTAGAACAAGAGAACATTCACTAGTAGAGAGTTTTGTTGAACTTCATCACAGGAATTTTGATCAAAGGAGTTTAAAATCCCCAAAGAGGAGTCTTTGAAGGGTCTCTGTAATATTTCTCTTAATATTTATAATGAAAACCTACAAATACATTTGAAAGACAAAAATGAAAATTATCAGTCTATAAAATGATGTGTAGTTTTTAAGGGTCCTAGATATATTCTAAAATAGACATACATAATTTTTGGAGTATAATCATAAAAAACCATTTAGTGAATCATCTTATCAACAAGCTATGCACTATTGCAAAAATAAATTTTAAAATATTCTGTAGGTTTTTTTGGGGGGGCTTTCTTATTGTACAGTTTCCAGTTATTTCCCTCCCCCCTTTTGTTTACTCCCTTTATCACTGTTTTCTTTTATTTTTATTGTTTTTTCTTTGTTTGTTTGTTTTTGTAATTTCTGTCTTCCGTGAGTGTACTTGGTTTGTTTAGGGAAAGGGGAACCACAGAAACTGTGGAACAAATGGTCAACCAATACAACAGCAATACTAACTGGACACTGTGTTGGAAGTGATCTATACAACATGCAGAGAAGGGGAGTCAGGAGGTGAAAAACCGGGGGAAAAGGAGGGAGGGGATAATACTATTCCAAAAGAAATGTACTCATAACCTTACTTATGCAACTGTCCACTTCTGAACAATTTTACAATATAATTTAAATTAAAAAATCATAATGTATTAAAATTTTTCTGCACTTGAAAATACATTTTCCTTTTGTATTTAGAGGAAGAATTTATGTTTATGAACACAAACTGTTTATAGTAAGAATAAAGCCAGCATTCTCAATGCAGAAAAATGATACCATAATTTTCTGGGGTAATTTACAAACAATGTTGCCGGAGTTATCATTTAGATTTTCATTTTTTCTTGAAGTGATAAGAGACAGCCAATAATAATCCATCTCTGGTGGGAGAATGTTTGGGAGTATAGTTTTCTTGTTTCCCTGCAGGATTTTACAAGTTGCCCTCTGCAAGGAATTTGTCTTCCCCTATATCTCTTCTATTTCATCTGTCCAGAAGGCTTCAGAAGTGCTTTATTGCTGGTAGTAGATCATAGATTATAGAAAAACCTGAATTAATATGGTGATGAAATATATTTGGCCAACGTCTCCTTACCAGACCATATTATTTGAATATTTAAACAGAATAATAATGCAGCGTTTCAAGTAACATTTTCAGTAATCATCCTAGAAATTCTCATTGTGTCTTACTTGAGTCAATAGTGATGAACATGTCTTATTTTTGCAACATGTATTCAAATTATACCCTTAACTTTTTCTCCATCTCTTACCATGAATATCTGCCACACAATACTCACTCATCACAATCCTTATAGGTTTACCTTGGTGCTAAGCGCTCTCCAAAATAAGATTGACAAGCACATTTCCTCTACATCTTTTTTTTTTAATTTAAGAAAGTACATAATAATGAACAGTTCTCTGCCATCATATATTAGTTAGAAACTTCCCTAATTTTGCTAAAGCTTCAGTCTCTGTCTGTCCAAGATAATCTCTCTTCCTACTTCAAAAAGCCTGGCTATCCTTCCGAGGTCATTTTTGTCAAGATATCACCAATTTACTCTTTACCAACCATTGACACCACCATAATTATTCTGTTAGTTGATGAATGCATTCATTGAAATAAATTTGAGGTAAGCAAACTTGAACGTGAATGCCTGTTATGTACTTGATAAATATTTAACCCTATGAAATATTTTAATCTATTAGTTAGCTTCCTCCTCAAATAAATTACATGTAACTCTACTTATGGCAACAATCTATTTCTTGAAGAGACAGAGAAAATCCTAACATAAATGTTCGCTGTAGTCAGTGCCCTATTGTTTTGTTTTTTTTTCTTTCTTGACATACAATTTGTTTTCACAGAAATCTAAAAGGTCTGAAGAACCTACTTTTATCAAGTCAGTATCAAGAAAATTAAAGGTAAGTGACAGAATCTGTGTGTCTGTGTGTCTGTGTGTGTGTGTGTGTGTGTGTGTGTGTGTGTGTGTGTGTGTGTGTGTTTGGGTGTGTGTGTGAGTGTGTGTGTGTGTGAGAGAGAGAGACACAGAGAGAGAACGAGAGAAAGAGAGAGAGATCTACATAGGGCCTCTCATGAAGTGTATTGCAACTATACCAGCACTAAGTAGTAACTATATCAGTATAATTCTAATATTCTAGTAAAACTGATATTGGTATGTAATAAATATGCTAAATAGTTTATAAACTGTACAGTAAGTAAGCCAGACTTGTCAATTGTAGTATTTTAGTAACATCTTACAATCAGCAATAATAACAAATTCCAATTTATACTCAATCAAATACGAAATTTTTAACTGGTCTAAATTTACAATTATATTTTAACTAATGCCCAGATAACTTAGTTTTACAAAGTAGAAACTGACACTAGATTGCATGAAATTAGAAACAATCTATTTGATGTAAACTAGCCTACTGAAAATATGCACGAGTTCATTTTTATATAAAATACATATACATATATACTAAAATTTTCCACACGAAATATACATTTGATATTATCTGTTCTCTACTAATTTTGAAATTTGAAATTTGGTATGTCATAGTTTAGTGGAACTAACTACAAGATTAATTCTAGATCACAAACACAATTTAGTAGTAACTCCAAAGTCTCTTTCTATACAAATAAGTTCCTATTTTCATATTTGGAAATCATAATATACCCAAAGAGTGATATTTCCCTCTATATTCCGTATTTTTCTTCAACTTTAATGAATGTTGTAAACAGATTTTATCTATGTTTTTGAATTTCTAAACAACAGAGCTCTGAATTCACATTTTCTCACCAAAGAGTAAATCAACTGGTATTTCTTCTCTAGAGAATATTCAGAATTAAGGAGTAGCAGAACACTATGGAATTAATTTCAATTTAATTCCTTTTTTTCCAACTGTAAATTTTGCTTTACAATATCACAAAGATTTATCATTCCGATCTGTATTTGGGAGAAAGCTGTGCCAGAATTAACTGCAACTTGCTTAAAAACAGAAGATGAAAAAAGAAGAGAAAGAAGGAGAGAGAGAGAGAGAGAGAGAGAGAGATAGAGAGAGAGAGAGAGAGAGAGAGAGAGAGAGAGAGAGAGAGAGAGAGAGAGAGAGAGAGAGAGAGAGAGAAGAAAGGAAATTAACACATAAAATTCACCCAAAAGATCTCCACATGTGTCAAATAAAGACTTGGTCAGAGAAAAGTGACTTCTTTGTAACTTCCAGATCATAGTAGTTGTTCCAACTGAATCTGCCCTGTCCTTTTGGGAAATAAAAGTTGCTGTTGAATGAATAGACTCTTCAGAGTGTGTTCAAGTGGGTTTGGCAACAAGTAATTGTCTCAGTCTCAGAGTCAGTTTTCTTTGTTTCTATTGAAACCTAGACGAAATTGTAGGGATTTCAATGCAATTTTATCCAAATTTAGTCTTTGTCTTTAAATAACCAATAATGAGTATTAGGGAATGTAAGCAACAGGATTGGGTTTGTAACAAATCTGTTTGAAAATTGAATTATGAATTTTAAAATAATTCAACTAATTTAGTAAAAATTTAGTAAAAACATTCTCTTTCCTGTGTGTAGTAGTTACTTTGCAAGTAAAAGGTGCTTCCCATAAAAATATATGCCCTTATACTATATGATTCAGAAGTCTGTGTTGGGCTGGAAGCTGACTTGATCTTCTCTTGTTCTAACTTTGCTCACCTGTAGTATTTCTTGACAGACTTCTTAGCATGGATAAAACAATTATTTGGTTGTCGGTGACATCTAGTATAAACTGCATTTAAAATTATTGGTAAGCTTGCTACTGTTGCCTTCCCTGCCTTAAATTCCTCAGGAAATTCCTCTAGGAATTTCAAGAGATGAAGAGAGAAAATGGTTGATGGGAGAATGCTGAAACAAGCCCTCAAAAAGGTTGCTTGTCCTTTATTGGGGAATCTTAATTAATGTATGCACTTTCCTCTATTAATTTAACCAGTTATGAAATTCACATATTCACAAAATTTGGGAATTGAAGAATTAATAAGCTATTGTAAAATTATATTGATTACATTTTTGGTATTTCCATTCATCAGTTTACAAACAGGCACTCAATAGGCTAAAGGTATGTGTATATTTAGAACAACAACACAACAAACAAAAAAATTCAGAATGGAAAGGTATTTTATGAAATACACAAAATGTAAAACAAAAATAGGAGTGCACATATTTTAGTTATAAGAAAGAATATTATTTATGTCAATGTAAACCTTTATTATAGATCCATGTGATAACTGAATTTGAGTGTTCTTAAAAATAAAATGTAATGACAAAATAGTCTGTGCTCTCATAGGTTTCACAGTTAATAAGAAATCCATAAACAGATTATTGTTTTGAACCTGTGTTATGGATCAAAGGGGGTATGGAAAAAGTCAGAGTCAGATATAGAGAGACAGAAAAGGGAGATAATTGAGGGAGAAGAGACAAGACAATAGTGAGAAAAGAAAGTTGAGAAGGAGAGGTAGAAAGAGTGTACTATTTTGTGGATATTTAGAAACTAGTTCAATTCAAATTTATGATTACTACTGAAAGGTAATAATCTATTTTTATTCTAACAGTTTTCTACAGCTAACAGAATATTGCTTTGGGAAATCCAAGCCCTTCATAGCCTAAACCAGCAGGTAAAGCTATGAGCACCATTTTTCAGAAAATATAAATTGAAATCCAGACATGTAGACTAATTTTCACTAGCTAGTAAGTGGTAGAGATCAGAATTTTGAAGATTTAATTTCAGAATCCCTTCTGTATATCACCATAAGATACTTCTTTGTCAACAAAGTAATCACATTCAGGCTTCAATTAATGTAATCTCTTTTTGCCACAAATAACTTTGTAACTTGGAAATATACATTATGGAATTATACATTTTTCAAACATTTTCAAACATTTTCCATGGCCATCAAGTATTTAAAAGTAATTTGGAAGATGGTAAATGAAAGTGCCAGTACTATAACACATTTAGGATATCAGAAATGTTGTATTGTGAACAAAGTGCTACTATGTGATACATTGTCAAACTTAAATACTCCGATAAACAGAGAAAAGGTAGATGAAATATGGCTTTTCTTTTCTTGCTATAAAGTTGTTTTTCCAAAAAGCTTACTAAATATAACAAGTAGCATGATTCAGGATAAAAATGCAAACTGATTAATACATCTGAAGTGGTGAGAGCAGGTCTATCCTTAGGCATCTTGGCCACATGGTGGATGTAGGGTCTGGCATCTTATCTTCATGGTGGAGGAAGTTGAAGCCCCTCCCGCCCAGATGATTAGCAACCTGAATTTCTGGAGGCAAGGGTTGTGACCTGAATGATAGTTTACTAAACTTGTCAGTCCAGTCCCTGGGACTGCGAGTTTCCTGTGACTCTGCTCCTTGATCTGGACCAGCTCATGTGCCATTATGCCATGCCTCTGTGTTTGTGTCCTTGTCCTGGTTCCTGGCTCCTCGCTGGTCATCATGGAGTACAACTTCAGCACCAAGGTGGAGCTGACTTGCTTTGATGGTATTGTTTTTGTTCTTTTGTTCCACTCCAGCCTTCAAGACTTAGTTTCCCAGCAGTGTTAAGTATATTTGCTGGCAGAGGGACTGTGAGACAGTAGTCCACCATTCAATCTCTAGCCTTTTAATAAAGATTAACATTCAAACTCTCAAAATATGGCTTCTCAGCCGGGCGCCGGTGGGTCATGCCTGTAATCCTAGCTACTCAGGAGGTTGAGATCTGAGGATCATGGTTCAAAGCCAGCCCGGGCAGGAAAATCCGTGAAACTCTTATCTCCAATAAACCATCAGAAAATCGGAAGTGGTGCTGTAGCTCAAGTGGTAGAGCTCTAGCCTTGACAGGAAGAGCTGATGGTCAGTTCTCAGGTACAGAGTTCAAGCCCCAGGACTGAAAAAAATGGCTTCTCTGTTTACTCACTGTATAAAAGTTCCTTAAAGGGAATAAGAATTCACTCTATATATGTGATTCAGCAAATGCAAAAAAGGAAGCTCAGTCAACCTGAAGATGAGGGAAAGCAATCAATTGCAGAGATTTCTTGCTTTGGAAATCAACACTGGCTAACTCAAACTCATGCGCAAGAAGTCTAGCCCCAAACAACCCTATTTATCATTGGCATTCTGTGATTAAAAGCATCTTCTGGGCAGTAGAGATGCATGAGGGAAAGTAGTGAGATGCCAGAAAGGCAAGTCACTTATTCCTTACTTTTTCCTTACAATGAATGGGATAGTTAAGTCATGGTAAACTTATTATGTAAAATATCAAAATCATAGGTTTATATTAAGAATAGACTTAGTGATGCTACTATTGAAAAGAAATAAGATCATGTAAGAAATATAAAACGTTGAGTATTTTAAAACTGTTAGTTTGAGCCACCAAAAAGAACTTGACCAACAAGCCTTATAGTATGGCTTAGATCAGGCCCTCAACCATATTCTCCTTAGACACAACCAAAATTTTTTCTAGTATACATTACAATTTATGCCTCTGAAGTACTTTGTGACTGAAGTCGCTAAATTGTTTCTAAAAATTCTTACGTTTCTTGTAGTTCTAAATTCTACTTTCATATTGATACTTAACTTTCCATTTCCATAACCTGCACGCTGATATCAGCCAGAAAAGTAACCCTAGCTTCATCCTAATGGTAGCCAATTCCTAAAATGAATAAAAACTACTCCAGTTTTGATTCATTCTAACAGATAATTATCATTCTTGAAATAAATTGCAGTTGACCCTAAATCTTACAGACTTACTGACTCTAGACCTCAAGATATCTTGGTCCCTAACATGAACCAATCTTGATATCATGAAAAATACGATAATTTCTCTTGGTTCTAGCTTTTCCTGACTTAGATCCTAAAATAAGTTTCAAATTTACTTAACATGTAATCAATTTCCTAATCCCAACCTTAATTCTACACCTAATTTACAACTTAAATCTGTAAAGTTAAGCCAAATAACCACCAAAAAGTAAATGTACGGAAAATACTTATTTCTATAATATTTCGCACTTGTTTTACATCTAATTGTTAGTCAAAAATAAACGCGGTTTTACCCTAAAACTTTCACTTTCATAACTCACAATCTAACATGAACTAGAAAAATGAACCTAATCTTAGCCCCAATTACCATAGGAATGCCCTACTTTTAATTCATCCTACCTTGGAAACAACTGTTATTGGTGAAATTCGTTATGTTTCACCCGATATCTTACTGTTTTTCTGAGGCTAAACCTAATCCTGAATCGAACACTGAAAATAACCCTAACCTAATTGCACTGAATCTTTATATTAGTATCAGAATTCTATTTTACATTCCTATTAATATTTACTTGTCTTGTAGATCTAAAGTTTAGTTTGAGTTTGACAGCAAATTTCTCATTCCATAACAGTAACTCACCCCAGACATGAATCTTAACTCTAATCTTGATTCAAATCATAGCCCAATCCTAAAGCTAACAAAAAAGTACTTGAGTTTTGGTTCAGCATAGATTCAGACTCCGAATCTACGTTATTCTCAGTTAGGAACCATTTTATCTATTGACACCAAACACAATATTAAAATACATAACATAAATAATACTCTAGATTCTATTGATCCTAACTTTCCTGAACTCCCATATCCTAAACAATGTTTCTCATTTACTACAATATTTTTAAATTTAATTTAATTTTATTTGTGAACATACTCTACAGAGGGGTTACAATTACATGGGCAGGATAATGCGTACATTTCTTACCAATAAATTCTTAACCCTAACCTGTCCCTAAAGCTTTTTTTTTTTTTTTTTTGTCCGTCGTGGGGCTTGAACTCTGGGCCTGGGTGCTGTCCCTCAGCTCTTCAGCTCAAGGCGAGCGCTCTACCACTTGAGCTACAGCGCCACTTCCGGTTTTCTGGTTGTTTATTGGAGATAGGAGTCTCACGGTCTCTCCTGCCCGGGCTGGCTTTGAACCGCGATCCTCAGATCTCATCTGCCTGAGTAGCTAGGATTACATGCGTGAGCCACCAGCGCCCGGCCTGTCCCTAAAGCTTACTGGAACCGTACTCTAAACCTAACCCAAATAATCTCTGATAGGAAATATAGGGGAAACATTATAGTTTCCATTATATTTCACAAATATTTGACCTGTAATTATTAGTAGAAAACAGTTTAACTTAAAGCTTACACTTCCATGACCCTAACTCTAACCTGAAGTAGAATAGTAACCCTAACCCTAAAGTAATTAATTTTGGAATCTGAAAGCCACATGAATACATAAGGTTTTATTCATCCGAATTTGGATTCAACTCATCTTTCTGAAAATAGTTTGTAGTTTTACTTAATATCTTGCCATTTTTCTAACCCTAACCCCATCTGGAACATTGAGGTTAACATAACACTCATCTTACTCTAATCCTAATATTATTAGCAATATCCTATGTTACTTTAAGATTTACTTTCAGTTTGACCCTAAATTTTCCATTTCCGGAATACTAACCCTAACCCCAGCTGGAACTGAAACCTAACTTTTACCCTAATGATAGGCCCATTCTGAGGTTTAAGAAAAAACTAATTTTTATTCATTCTAAATAATACTCCAGGTTAATTCTTGACATGAGTTTCAATTTGCCCTAATTCCCACAAATTTCCTCATTCTACATATGAAGTTATCTTGTTCCATAACATGAATCTTTATATTCCTTGTCCCCAAATTCTCATATCAGGAATAATGTAGTTTCCATTGATTCTACTTTTACTGAATTCCTGTATTCTAAAACAGTTTCAGATTTACTTAACATCTAGTCCATTACTTAACCCTCACTCTCAACATAAACCTGGATAAAAAACTCTCATTAACCGTTATAGGTATGGTCACTCAGAAATAAATACAATGATAATACTCTAGATACTATTCAATCTCACATTTTTTGTTTCTATTTGGTAGTGAAAATTCAATTTTATACTAAAAGTTTCCTATTTATAGCACTAATCATAATCCGAACAAAACACTGGACTAATTTTAATCCAAATTATATGTAAATACTAAGATTAACACAATGTGCTAGTTTTCACTCATCTAATCTAGATGAGTGCCTCCCCAAAATAGGTTTTATTTTTTTTCCAATATCTTAATCATTCACTAGCCCTGAACAAATTCTCTCTCTCTCTTTTTTTAAGGTGGGTAATGTGTCTTAAACCCTGGGCCTGTACCCTATCTTTCAGCTCCTCAGCTCATAGCTAGCACTCTACTACTAGAGGCACAGTGCCACTTCCGGTTTTCTTAGTGTTTCATTGGAGAAAGTCTCAAGGATTTTCTATCCCGGGCTGGTTTGAACCGCTGTCCTCAGATCTCAGCTTCCTAACTAGGTAGGATTACAGTCATGAGCCACTGGTACCCAACCCTAAATTTAACCTTAACTGAAATATTTAGAATAACCATAAACCTAATTGTAAGCAGATACTAATATTAATTGTAATACTATAGTTCACATTCATTCTAATTCATACTGGTCTTACTCTAAAATTTACCTTCAATTTGACCCTCAATTTTTTCTCCTTAACTCTAACCCTAACCATGGCTGGTATCCTAACCACAACCTTGACCCTAATGGTATCCCAATTCTAAAATTTGTGAAATATACTCGAGTTTTCTGTCATCCAAACTGAAATTACACTTGTAATTATTGAAATAAATCGCTGGTTGTCCTAAATCCTACAGATTTTGTCATTCATAATTCTGAACCAAGCTTGATCCATAACATGAATCATTATATCCATTGACCTCAATTCCTGATATTATGAAAAGAAAAATTTATCCAAGATTTTCCTGAATTCCTAGAACCTAAAATAATTTTCAGTTTTACGTACCATTTAACCCATTTTTTTTCTCTTTGTCAGTCATGGGGCTTGAACTCTGGCCCTGCGCATGATCCCTGAGCTCTAAGCATGGGCACTGTCCCTTAGCTCTTTAGCTCAATGTGAGTGATTTTAAAGCTTGAGCTAAAGAACCATTTTAATGTAAGGAAAATTCTCTAGATTCTATTTAAGCACACATTTTTTATGCTTCTTATTATTGAAAAACGAAATTTTATCATAAAGCTTACCCTTCCCTAACCCTAACCGGAAATATAAAAGGAAATCCCACTTCAAACCAAATTATATGTGAATGTTTAAAGTAACACAAACACTGGTTTTTATTCATTCTAATTTTGATGTTATTCATTCTTCTTAAAATATGTTGCTGTTTTAGACAATATCTTATATATTATTTTTCTCATCCTAACCCCAACTGTACTTAGAACACCTTGCCTAATCTGAAGACTACATATAATGTAATCATAATATTACTAGGAAGCCTCTATTTCACATTGATCCTAACTCTTACTCGGTTTGTACTTCTAAATTTTACTTGAATTTTGAAAATAATTTTTTCAGTGTTTTTCTATTTCCTGTAGGATTTATAATTGTATTCATTTTTTAAATTTTATTTTGTTGTAAAGATGCTTTCCAAAGAGATTACAGTTACATGTGTAAGGTAATGAGTACATTTCTTGTTGAACATTGTTACCCCATTCTTTGTTGTTCTCCCAGTCTTCCTTTCCCTCTCTTACCTTCCTCACTCCTCATTCCACCTATGTTGTAAAGTTCATTTTCAACATAGTATCTTGTGATTATCATTTTTGCAATGGGTCATCCTATGTAGAACCTAAATTTTCTATATCTTAACCCTAACTCTAATTCTATCTAGGATCCTAATCGAAACCATCATAATAAATGATAGCTCAATTCAGAACTTAACAAGAATATTCGTTTTTATTAATCCTGTTAATCCTTTGTACATCTTGAGTTAAGTTGCAGTTTACCTTAATTCTTCCAAATTAGATTATAATGTACATACATAAAGATGTAATTTTATGTGAAAAACAGAAGATCTTTGGAGGAAGGGGCAATAAAAGGAAAAGAGACTATAATTAAATACTTTAAATATATTATGGAAAGAGCATAATGAAACTGCCACTTCCAACAATTAATAACTGCTAGTAAAATAACTATAAAATAATAACTAAATAACACACTGCCTTCTACTGTTCTTTAAGACAGCCATGGTATGTCTTGTGAAGAAAACACTTGTGTTACATAAACTGTGTTCATGCATAAATGTATACTGTTATTGACCAATTATTTAACTTGGATAAGAAATACCAAATAAGATTGCACGACAAAAAGTATAAAGCAGATACATAGTTATTGTTTGAGAAAAAATTCATGACATTTAAGAAACAATTTCTATTTCACTACAATGCAATGATTTAGGTTTACTAATATCGTATTTTGAGTGAGTTTAGAGAAGATAATTGTACACACGTATACATCTTTTTACTTGAATGAGTGTTATTCTAAACATTGACTTTTATTCAAATGAATTCTTAGGTTTACTTTTTTAAATAAATGCAATTTTATCTCCTTTCAGGATGAGCACTTAATCCTGCAATAAACATATTAATATATGCAGGTATTTAAAAGCTAAATTGTTAATGTTTGATATGTAGAAGGACATGATTTTTCTATTCTTAAATGTCTACCCTCTTGGATTTTTGCTTCATCAACATAAATTATCTCACGAGGTTGTTCTGAAGGCTCCAGTAACCAGTATGGTCAAAAATAATTCCTGAATTCTAAATTTTAAATCTAATCATTTTTAGCCTTTGATTAAATCATTTATTTTCTATGCAGATAAATTAAACTAAAATAAATACTATTATTTAAACATTTCATTCACATTGTAAATAATATAAACATAGTTCACCTAGAGACTAATTATTTCAACCTCATCATACTTGGTGATCTTAGTTTGTAGAATGTAGAGAGTCTAAGACCGTTACACCCAATAATATTTTTGGCCAAATTAAATTAAATTATATATTTGTGTTTCTAATTTAGAGGTTAATCACAAGGAAACAGGAAAATAACAAGAAAAAATAATTACTTCGGGACCATTTTTCCTATTAAAATTATGAAGCAAAAATGTCTCTAAGAAATAAGATTTTTCAAGAAAATATTTACACCCGTAGGTAATGTACATCATATTTTAATATTGAGTTTATCTCAAAATAGAAATTCTGCAACTAATGTATTTTTACATGAACAAAATATTGTGACTTCTAGTCCTGTTATAGGATTTTAATTATATCTTTTAGTTGTGACATGATGTCTCCTTACCCTAATTACTAACTTCTTTAATTATACAAATGATGCCTGTACAGGCTAATTTACATAAGATAATATTCAAACAATATTATCTATTTTCCTGTCATCAACAACGAAGGATGAGGTGCTGAAGTATACTAAATGAAAGCACTCTAAAAGAGAGTCTCTATGAAATGGGAATTTGCAATGTGAGGATGGGATCATGAGGACTTTCTACTTCACTGAACAGGAATTCTTGTTTCTACAATACTTTCATAGCTTTTAATCACCCAGGGAAAGCCACAAAATTTAAGTTTATATGAAGAAATTACATTCCTAAAAGATGTGGCACCCCTACTCAAATGCTCAATCTTATCACTAGTTCTTTGTGCTTGCTGACAAGTCTATTTCTCTAACACATGTTTCATATTATTAAGCTGTGAGTATATTGCAGGCGACTACGGAAAATCACAGCTATATCTGTGTAATAATCAGAAAAGAGGAAGAAGATTATATTAATCTCTAATTACTCCCTTTCGCCTTCAATATACCAATTAATTGTCAAAACAACAGAGTAAGTTATTACTTTATATTTGCCCATTTTAGTGATAGATTAAGCAAGTGGCTTTCAAAGTGGTGAGAGGGTTATCAGAGCTCTGATACTAGCACATTCTCCCTAAAATGTAATGCTCTAGGGGCTACAAATAGAGAAATTCCATTAAAATTCTCTACACACACACACACACACACACACACACACACACACACAGACAGACACACACACACACACACACACACACACAGACACACACACACAGCTGCCACCTAGACACATCAGAGATCTGTTCCATTCTTTTGTCATGATAGTTGATGAATGTTTACTCCATTGCTTTTTTTTTTTTTTTTTTTTTTTGATTAAGGATTGTACCTGGACCTGTAACTTTCCCAGGGATCAAGTCCCTAGTTCTTAGTTTGCTGTTGTGGCTCTGTATAAATAATATTTTCCTGGCTGGTTTAGGCCAATTAACACTATCCTGGAAACAGTATCCTCAAACTTGATATTCAAAACAAACTGTATGAATTTATACTACTATTTCAAAATCCTGAAATTTATTGGATCTAGAAACCAAGTAAACATCCATTGTTATTTTAGTAGCAATTGACATCATGAAAGTACAAGAATATTAACCAGAAACTGAGGTAAGGGAATGGGAGTATTGGGAAAGTGTAGAATATTGGATGTGTGTTAGAGATACAAAATCAGCTTCCATAGGCTCATTTATTGGAAACTTGTAATTCTATATTGAAAGCTCAATTTACATATGCAGTTTTCGATTTACTTTGCTTACGTGTCACTTCTGATCACAAATCCTCTTATGAACTTTTTTTTATCAAATCTTTGAATAAATCATACTATTTGCATATAGTTATCATCTTAAGGATGTCTGTTTGATTAATAAATGTATTCCTGGAAACAGGATATTGACAGCAAATCTGGTTATCATTTCTATTGGTTAAATTTCAAGTATAAACTATGTTTTGACTAGTAATTTTCTAAAAATGATTGATACTCAGGAACAGTAATATTTTGGTGCCTTTAATTATATCGAAACGATGTGGTAGCTCTTGTATCTTATTGACTGAAATGTAAAACTATTCATGTATTAAACCTGCTCATTGCACTTTTTATTTTTATATATAAAATAGTCTCCAAGGATTTACTTTACAGTGATAATGTGGGATTTGTCTTCATGTTTCAAGTTTTATATTTATTTCAATGAAAGCACTAGAAATGCATGATATTTACTGGAGCAATATAGAAAATGAGAACATATATTTAAAGAGAAAGGATTTATTGATTAAAATATAGAAAAGAAAATAGTCATTTCTTTGTTGAGACTGCATACATTTCATATGAATGTAGTTCAATACGGGATTCAGAGATACATTCATAATAATATTACTGAGATTTGCATCACAATATAAGTAATATAGATATTTTATGCACATGGTCATTCAAAGGCCCAGATAAATAATGGATTAAAAATGGAATTGAACATATCAGAGGAAAACAATTCAACATGCAGCTTTTATGATTGTAAAATACTAATAAATAAGAATTGTAGCTCTTGCCTTTCTGAAGAAGAAAGTTTAGCCAGTAATTTCTATATAAGGCATCAGTTGTAATGAGTCTAAAGTCTTTTCCTTCAAGATATGCAAGAGTCCTATACTCATCTTCTGAAGAGTAAATAAGTCCTTACTTTAATTAATTTTTCTTAGTATTAATTTACTTGTAACAAATAGGTTAAAATATCTGCTGTTTTTCTTTCAATGTAGTAATATAGATTTCATATTATTACCGTCTCTTCATACAAGCCAATATAACTATTTCAATGTAAAACAAAACAGAAAAACCAAAAACACCTGATAATATATCACAAATCCCAAATTATGTTAAAAATAAAAATATACAAAATAAATCCGAGGAAGAGGAAAAACAACGGCAGAATAACAATAGAAAAGTACCCTAGCTCTCTCTAATAAAACAGAGATTTACAGTCTTACCATCTACTCCACTTCTAGAGTGACACTAAGTCAGCTATAATTATATAAAGATATACAATTCAAAAGAAGATTTTATACTATCTTCACAAGAAAACAGAAATCTATGAAAAGGGGCACATCCATGCAGGTGACTGCTGTGACTGTGTTCTCAATGTATTCAAAAGCACAGCTGTAGTATGGAAATAAAAGGGCCAAATGGTAAAAAAAAAAAAAAAAAAAAAAAAAAAGCAGGAACACAAAAGTACATCAGACACATCCAGATACAGAGATAATTCAGATAATTCACCATACCAGTGGACAGTCTAAACTGTCACTGGAACCACTGATATTAACATAACAACATTTCACCACAACTTATCTCTACTCCTATATGTAGGGCACATGGGCAGCAAAAATGGTGCTGAGTGGGAGTTGAGTGGGCAGAGCCTGAGTTGTCTATGTTAAAACCTGACTGGATACCAAAACCAGGCCAAGTGACATCAGTGCATGAACAGCTCAGAGACAGCAGGGAAAGTATACAAACTCAGGCGTATGATAGGGTGAACTCTACATTGGTTGGTTCCTTTACCTTTGCTTCCATGTCACATGTTTTTTTTTTTTTTTGCTTTAAAAAGTGCTTGCTTTGTGGTAATAAACATGTTCCATCTCGACTTGACTCCCCAGTGTGTCTGAGTGTCTCCGGAGCTAAGGAAGGATGGGAAAAGGGTGAGCTGTGCACTTACCTATCCTCAGACCCTGTCCTTCTTCCACGGGATGGATGAAGAACCAACATCAGGGACCCAACGTGGGGTATGAAAGGAAAATATAACGGCCAAGACTAAGCGGTCTCTAGGGTAAGTGAAACCCTTAGTATGGATAATGCTATCTCACAGAAGGAGGAGTTGGGAAGTGAGACAGAAAAGGAATGGTTAAAATTTGACTGAGAAGACACTGCTCAGACAGAAACAAGAAGAGTGGAAGCCAAAACAAGGGTGAAGGTTACCCCATTCTGACTCGGGTGCACCTGATGGACCTATCCCCCACCCCATTCCCCCGATTGAGGGTGAGGTACAGCACCCTACGTGGCACTACAGAGGGCCTGCTAAACCTGAACCCCTACCGACCTTCCACGGAGGGGCCCAGGGCCTGGGAAGTAACCTACAGGAAGGCCTACCCTGTAAAGGAAGGGCCACCAAGGAGCCCGGACCCTGGGCCACAGGGTTTGCTTCCACAAACGTATCCAGCCAATCTGGCACCAGGAGCTAGCAGACCCTTGGAATGGTATCCATGGGAAGCTAAGGATCTTAATGAGCTCAGCAAGGCAGTGATGGAGGATGGCCTGCACTCTTCTTTGTTATGGGACATTGCTTATCACACTTGTGTCCCTATGGACTGGCTGGATGTGGCCAACGCCGTCCTCACCAGTTCTCAGTTCATTAAATGGAGTGCCTTCTTTAACGAAGAATGCAGAGTATGGGTGGAGAATAACTGGCAGGCTCAACCTGCCATACCTATTACTTACTCCATGTTAACAGGGGCAGGGGAAGAGTACTCCATTGATGTCCAATAGGCCACAATACCTGGTCCAAACCATGACTAGGTGAGGCAGGCAGGACTTGAATTTTGGTGCAAACTGGATGAAGGGCCCAGTGAGTCCCTCATAGCAGGAGTGAGACAAAAACCAAGTGAGCCTCTACCTGATTTTATAGACCAAGTCCAACAGAGTGTTCAATGCAAGTTGCCAGCAGGAGACCTCCAAGATCAGTTTGTAAAGCTACTGGTTTGGGAATGGATGAATGCAGACCACCACACAGCCTGCCCAGGATTGAGAGAGAGAGTTCCCTAAGCAGATGGGTCTTGGCCTTGCAGGATGTGGTAACAGCACCAGTCCCAAACACTAGTTTTAGATTTACAGGCTCAGACATCTGCAATGACTAAGGCTATTACCCAGGCACAGGCAGCCCAGGGCCAAGGAACTCTAAGACCATCAGGGAGAGGAACTTGTTTTAAATGTGGTCAGGAGGGGACACCCTGCCTAATGGCCCAGGGTGTACAAACCGCCCCCTACACAATGCTCAAGTTGCAGGAAGGGGTACCATTGGAAAAGGGATTGTCGATCCAAATTTGATTTAGATGGGAAGCCTTTAAACTAGGGGAGGGGCATCCTCCAGCCTTGTTAACTCAAGGAGGAATCTCCTCTGCTGTAATGCCCAGGCAGCATCATGGCAGGATGACACAGACCTTTTGAACCATCCCCCTGGTGGAAGTACTCCACCCAAAAATGAGTATTTTCATAGGCGGGAATTAGTTTCACTGCCTAATTGACACGGGGGTAGATCAAACTGTACTCAGGGAGGAGGAAGTACCCTCAGACTGGAAACTTGCACTCAGGACCCCAATATTGGGGGTAGGGGTAACTCCCAGTCCAAAGAGATGGTCACCCTTATGAAATGGACTAGCTCAGATGAGAGCAGGGAAAGATACACCCAGTAGTGGTGAAAACCTCACCACCAAATTACTAGGGCAAGACATTCTAGGACAAATGGATGCTTTGGTCACTACGAACCATCAAGCATTCCCTGATAATATTCTGGATGGAGAAGCACAAAGGCTTAAAGGATCTAGAGGAAAGTTAAGGAAACGGATTTTTCATAATTACAGAAAGGAACATAAGGGACCCATTGGGTGTACCCCCAATCCTAAAGGCCACTGTCCCCCAAATATCTCCCATTAGGTGGAAACTGGGAAGCCCTATTTGGGGAAAGCAGTGGCCATTGACTAAACCTAAAATTGTAACCCTCCACCTTTTGGTGGAGGAACAGATAAACCTTGGGCACATATGCCCTTCTATGAGTCCTTGGAACATACACTTATTTGTTATCCCAAAAGCATCTGGGGCCTGGCGCATGCTCCAAGGTCTACATAAGGTAAATGAAAGGATGGAGCAAGTAGGAACACTCCTAAAAAGTATGCCCTGGACTCCAGCTATACCTTCAGAATATACCTTGGTTGTGATTGATATTAAAGATTTTTATTTCTATCCCCCTGCATCCAGAAGACTGCAAGAAGTTTGCATTCTCCATTCCCTCTCTTAATTTCTCCCAGCCTGATCAGAGGTTTGAATGGATGGGGCTGCCACAGAGAATGGCCAATAGCCCAGCCTTTTGCCAACAATAATTTGCCACACTTTTAGGGACTGCGCTGGGTTCAGATACCTCCCTTGCCTATGCCTATATGGATGATATATAATCCTGGGGCACCAAGATCCGGGCTGCCTGGAGGGCCTTCTCACCCAGGTTCTCACCATATTAAAAAATGGGGTGTTTACCATAGCCTTCAATAAAATGCAAAATGTACCTCCTTTTAAGGTGCTCGGATCCCACCTTACATTGACTCAAGCCAGCCCCCTTAAGCCCTTGCTGGATATTCCAGGATCTCTGACCCTAACCCAACTTCAAAGACTTTTAGGGGAAATCAATTGGCTGTTGCCATGGGTTCCTGTCCTTTAAGATAGTCTTGTGCCCATATTTACCCTAGTAAAATACAGGATGCCCCAAGCAGTTATTACAACTACAGTAAGCCATCAGGCAATATTTTTACAGTTCCAAAAAGCCCTGGATGAGTTTTCCATGAAGAGATATTCTATTTTTGAGCCCATTTCCCTCTGGTTGTTTGCGGGTGTCACATTGATTTCTGCAGTTTTAACTCAAATGGGGAGTCATTAGCATGGATTCATGCTCCTCTGGGGGGACACCTTGGGAGTATTCTCAGGCAGGCCAACTTTCAGATGCTATTGTCAAGGGAAGGACCCAAGCCCAAAGGCAATATGGCCTCAACCCTTGCTCCATTGTTTTCCTTTTCCAATGGCAGATGTCTAGTGGCTCACTTGAGCCAATGTTTGTCTTGCTCTCTCCCTGGAGGGGTTTCTATGCCAAATTGACTGCCATTACGGGACATCGAAATGGACAGTCATGTTATGGTGACGTCCCCTCAAAATGCCTTCTTTGTGTTCTCCTATGTCTCTTCCTGGTGCCACTGGCCCACAAGCATTAACATTACAGGATGCCACCGGTTTACATGATTTAACCCACATTAATTGCAGAGGTCTTCAACATAGATTTCCTCCGATTCTTGTAAAGGACCTCAAAAGCATAGTACATACCTGTAAAACATGCCAGCCCTTCTTAAAAGTACCCCCATTATAACCACCAGGCTAAATCCAGAGGCCTCAAAACTTTGGCAACCAGATGTTATTCATTTCCCAGCCTTTGGTAACTTAGACATCTCTTTGGCTCTATAGATACCTACTCAGGAGCATGCTGCGACACAGGCATGAACAGGAGAAAAAAACTAAATATTCACAAGCACACTTCTTCAATGCTTTGCCACCTTGGGTCTAACAGCACAAGTTAAAATTGATGTTGGACACTGTTTTGTTAGAAAAGCAATGTCAGAGTTTTTTTTTTTTGACAAATGCATATTAATCATACTACAGGAATTCTCTATATCCCCAAGGCCAAGCAATTATAGAAAGAAATCACCAAAGTATTAAGGAACAATTATTAAAACAAAAAGGGGGAATTAACCCCCATATACAGTTACAGATATCTTTATTTACCACTAACATTTTAAATTTTTCAAAAGGGGCAACTGAATCTAGATTTCAGAAGCACTCAGGACAACTAAACCCTAAGCCCCAAGTGAAAGTCAGGTGGAAGGACCCTCTGACACAACAATGGAGAGGACCTGACCTCCTAGTTACCATCGGCAGGAGATTTGGATGCATTTTTCCCATAAGGAGACAACCCCCATTTGGATCCCGGCCAGGAACCTTAAGTTTTTACCCATTTCCTCTATACAGGAGGATGCTTAAGGATAAACTAACCAACAAGGAAAGAAAATGGCTATGGTGGTCAAGGCTGTGTTTAAAAGAGGGAAAGCTAAAAAGGTAACTACTAACCAGCTCCAAGGGAAACCAGCCCTTGAGTAGCTCTTCTGTTCTCTAACAATTGTAGATGGTGATACTCTACCTGTTGTCTGTCCTGACACTCCCAGTCACAACAATGGCCCTGCAGAATCCACATCAACCTCAATGTGTAACCTGGGCAGTGACCAGCGCTAGCAATGGAGAAATCATCAATAGCACCACAAGAAAAGTTGTCCCTTAGAACTGTTGGCCTGACTTTCACTTTGACCTCTGTGTCCTGGCTAGAGGATCCTGGGATGTTGGAGACTGTACTCGCATTCACCAAGGATGGCCTGAGCGTGGGGGCCCATGAGGATGTACCGTGCTTCTTGTGTGGGACCCCCAATACCCAGGCTGCTCCCATGCTTTAAAGAGGGCAAATGTATGAGATACTGACTTTTATATGTGTCCTGGAAACTGCTTCAGACATTTCTAACTGTGGTGAGGCTGACGTTTATTAACCTTTACAGAAGAGGGAAAAAGTATAACTAACTGGGAGGTGTCCATTTTGATAAGCTCAGTGCTGAAGATTACCCCTACCTTAGGCAAACCTCAGAAAGAGGAGGTGCAAATTGGGCCATCTTTGTAAGAGTTGCCAGGACCCAAACCTCAGCAAAGAAAAGGGAATCTGTAGGGCACATTGGCAGAAAAAATGGCGCTGGAGGGAGTTGAATGGGCATAATCTGAGTTGTTTATGTGGAAACCTGACTGGATACTACAACCAGGCGAGTGAAGTCAGTGAATGAACAGCTTGCGGACAACAGGGAAAGTATAGAAAGCTTAGGCGCATGATAGAGTGACCTCTACAGTGACTGGTTGGTTCCTTTTCCTTCCCTTCCATGCCACTCAGTTTTTTGCTTTAAAAAGTGCTTGCTGTGTGGTAATAAATGAGATCCTTCTTGACTTGACTCCCCACTGCATCTGTCTCCAGGGCTAAGTGAGGCTGCGGAAGAGGCGAGCAGTACACTTTCCTATCCTCAGACCCAACACCTCCACTTAATGGTCTAGACAAAATGTAATCCCATGAACAGAAATCACAACAGAAGATAAAACCAAGAACTGGCAAATCAACCAAGAACTTAGAGTCACCTATTATTAACATCATAGATACCCCCAAATTAAAGCCAAGAAGTCCCCCCAAATGGACAGAACAAATCACAAAAATACTAGAAAAGTGAAAAAGTCCAGGTAGTATAATTCCCACAGTAAATAACCAGGCACTAGAACAGACAATTATGGACCTAGAAGATAGTTTTCAAAATACATTACAAATACTGCTGAAAATGTGATTAATGTAAAGATACAAAACCTCTACAACACAATTTGTGAACAAGATGAGAAAAATGATTCACGAAGATAAATTCTGAGATGCCAAAGGAGTGCAATGAATAAAACAGATACCTAGTTAAAAGATATGAAAGAAGTCACAGTTAGAAAAAAAAAAAAAAACAGCCCTCTGAACCACCCTGACAAAACAAGTTGCAAAGAATGTGCATACAAGACTTAAAATAGGCTTTAATAAAGAAATAGGCGTCCTAAAAAGACCAATTAGAAGACAGAGTAATATAAAACAAAGTAAAAAAATCTTCAAAGCAAATAGGTGACATATAACATAACCTCAGAGTTCAAAGACAGATTAGATCTAATAAGGAAGAGGAGATAATTATTTAAAGCACATCCAACAAATAAGAAAAGGCCATTTTTGGCATGTAGGTCTTTTTTATTGTAAAACTGTTTTACAGATGGGTTACAGTTACATGAATACGGTAATAAGTACATTTCATAGCGAGCATTGTTACTTCCTTTATTTTCCCCTACCATCACTTCCCTCCCCACATCCCCAACTCCTCCCGATCCCCCCCTCAACCCTGACACGGTAAAGTTCATTTTCAATATAGTGTCCTGTACATCTGGTCGTCTCTATGGGTCAGCCTTCATCCTCATTTAAGCATTTTGTCATATCACTACCCCTCCCCAAATTACAAAAAAAAAATGTATATATATAGACAAGGTATAGAGCAACAGCATCAAATTCAGTGAAAACAGGGGTGAAACCGTGGGGAAAGTGTATACAATACAAACAAAAGAATCACATAGTGTATTGTAAGCACATTGAAAACACTAGCAAGAAAGAAAATTGCAAACAAAAAAATGGCATCTGGGTCTTGAGCTTCAGCTCAACAGAGGTGGTGAAGTTCATCTCTACTGGAATCTCCCCATATTCAAGTCTACTTGAAAATATCAGTCTTCTGTTTGAGATACTGTATGTATGTGTATACTACAACAACTATGCTGATGCACTTCTTTAAATTTTGAAAATTTTTGAAATTTTTTTAATTTTCTTTTTATTTTTTGTGAACACCCTCTACAGAGGGGTTACAATTACATGGGCAGGTTATTGCGTACATTTCTTACCAAGCATTGCAGCTTCCTCCTCTGTTTACCCTTCACATCCCTTCCCAACCTTCTCTCCCACACCCCCCACCCAATCCTCCCCACATTCTCTCCGCACCAACATTGTAAAGCTCGTTTTCAACATGACAACTTGTACTTCTCATTGTTGCAACAGGTGCACCTGTATCCTTAAACAACTTGTTTTTCCCCATCTCCTCTACAAGTTTTACTGACATCAAATATAGTGAAAGCAGGGGTTATACTGTGGGGGAGGGACATACAAAGCTACAAAGAGATAATCTTATAAATGCGTTAGAAACAAATGCATGAAAGGAAAAAAATAATTAAAATACATATCGAAGGGTTCATTTTCCTAACATCCTATTATGTGAACTTTTCCGCTTGACTCATACATATACTGCATATTTCAAATAAGGGAAACCATGGGACTTATGTTTCTTTGGGCCTGGCTTACTTCACTTAATACAATTTTTTCCAAGTTTTTCCATTTCATAACAAATGGGACAATGTCATTCTTTCTGATGGAGGCATAGAATTCCATTGTGTATATATACCACCTTTTCTTAATCCATTCGTCTACTGAGGGGCATCTGGGCTAGTTCCATATCTTAGCTATGGTAAATAATGCTGCAATAAATATAGTTGTGCTGGTAGCTTTAGTGTGGTCTTGTTTGTAAATATTTGGGTAAATGCCCAAAAGTGGGATTGCTGGGCCATAGGGGAGCTCTATGTGAAGTCTCTTGAGGAACCTCCATACTGCTTTCCAAAGCAGTTGAACAAGTTTACATTCCCACCAACAATGAAGTAAGGTTCCCTTCTGTCCACATCCCTTCCAGCATCTGTTGTTGTTAGAGTTCTTGATTTTTGCCATTCTAACTGGACTGAGGTGGTATCTCAATGTTGTTTTGATTTGCATTTCTTTTATGGCTAGGGATGTTGAGCATTTCTTCATGTGTCTATTGGCCATCCTTCTTTCTTTTTCAGAGAAATTTCTCTTTAAGTCTTTCGCCCACTTATTTATTGGGCAGTTGTTTCTTTGAGGATTTGTTGTCGGGGGATTTAATTTTTTAAGTTCCAAGTATATTTTAGATATGAGACCCTTGTCTGTTTTATGGCTAGTGAAGATCTTCTCCCAATCTATTGATCTTGCTAGCTATGTCCTTTGCCATGCAGAAGATCTGCAACTTCATGCAATCCCATTTGTCCAACCTTTCTTTGATTTGTTGTGTTTCTGGATCTCTGTTCAGAAAATTTCGGCCTGAGCCAAGGATACCTAGGGTTTCTCCTATTCCATCCTCTAATGTTTTCAGAGTGTCTGCTTTGACTCTGAAGTCTTTGATCTATTTGGAGTTGATTCTGGTGCAGGGTGATAGATAAGGATCTAGCTTTAGTTTTCTACAATTAGTTAACCAATTTTGCCAGCACCATTTACTGAAGAGGCTGTCTTTCTTCCATTCTATTATTTTAGCTTCCTTATCGAAGATGAGATGGCTATAGGCCTGTAGGTGCATTTCTGGGTTTTCAATTCTATTCCATTGGTCCTGAGGTCTGTTCTTATGCCAATACCAAGCTGTTTTGATTACTATGGCTTTATAGTAGAGTTTGAAATTTGGTATTGATATTCCTCCAGCAGTGTTCTTTCGGTTGAGGAGCGTTTTTGCTATTCGGGGTCTGTCATTGTTCCATATGAATTTTTTGATTGCCTCTTCTATTTCCTTGAAGAATGAAGTTGGAATTTTGATAGGTATTGCATTGAATTTGTAGATAACCTTGGGAAGTATTGCCATTTTCACGATGCTAATCTTTCCAATCCAGGAACATAGGAGGTTTTGCATTTTCTAAGTTCTGTGTTGATTTCCTTTTTCAAGATTTTAAAGTTTTCATCATAGAGGTCCCTCACTTCTTTGGTTAATAACTTAACTTAATTACTAGGTATTTTATTTTTTGTGGGGCTATTACAAATGGAGTTGCTTTCCTAATTTCAGCCACACTTTTCTCATTGTTTGCCTACAGAAATTGTTTCTGTGTGTGTGTGTGTGTGTGTGTGTGTGCGCGTGGGCGCATGCGAGCATGCTATGTTTGTGTGCTGGTCCTGGGGCTTGAACTCTACTTGGAAATTGTCCCTGAGCTTTTCTGCTTCATGCTGGTGCTCTCCCACTTGAGTTCTAGCTGCTTTTCCAGCTTTTCAGTTGTTAGTTGGAGATAAGAATCTCAAGTACTTTCCTGCTGAGCTTCACTTTGAACCTTCATCCTCTGATCTCAGTCTCCTGAGTAGCTAGGATTACAGGCATTAGCTACCAGTGCCTGGCTCATGTATTTTTTAAGTAATTTTTATGTGAAAATACTGTACACAGGGATTATAATCACATTAGCAAGATAATGAATATATTTCTTCTCAAGTATTGTTGCCTCTTCCTTTTTCTATCTACCATCCCTTCCCTCCCATCTCCACAACTACATCCCCTTTCCCTTCCTGCCCACCTAAATTGTAATGAAAAGGACGTTGCCGGAACTTCATGACTCAGAAGATCAAATTTGGGACAGATAGGTACCAAAAAGAAGAAGAGCAGGAAACTAAATGGATGGGAATTCTAGCAGAGAAGATTCTGAACATCCAAAGACATAGAATGAGAGAACAGAAGCCTTAGAACACGAGAGTACCAAACAGAACAACCCACCACCACATCGTAATTTATTAGAGGATCATTAGATATCAAGAACTGGATTTTCAATGTTGTTGTAGGAAAGATTGATTGTAAATAAAGGATATATAGTCAGAATAAATACAGATTTCTTAGCTGCTATAATAAAAAGGGGAGCCTGTGATGATATATGCCAAATATTAAAGGCAAACAACTACCAACCATGAATACGGTCCAAGGCCGACTTCTTTACATTTGAAGAAGATATAAAAATATTTCATGACAAAGAATACTTGAAACAATTTATCTACACCAAATAAGTATGATAGAAGTTTGTCAAATATATCATGTATAGAGAAAATCAAGAAGCTCAGGAAGTGGTTATATGAATTGATCCTTACCAGAGAACATGGTAAATATATTAAGCATAGATGAACCAATGGTCCTAATAAAAGGTGCATAAAATAGCTGGACTTATCAGATATTTCACAGTCTTAACGCTCAATAATGATGGACTTAAATTTCATGTTAGAAGACATAGATTATATAGTAGTATCCTGAATCCTGGAACACCCCACTTCATCAATCAAATACTACTTAACCTAAAAACACATCTCTACACATCATGTCATTCATGAATAGGTCATTGAGGAAAATCTCAACCAAGAAACTGCAGACCTTAGAAATATATTAGAAACAATAGCAAGAAAGAAAAACCAATTTAGTCCTTATAATGGGGTTCATTTAGCCTAACATAACTTATCTAACCGTTTGCGCTTGTCTCAGACATATACTAGTTATTGCAAATAATGGAAACCATAGGACCTGTGTTTCTTTGAGTCTGCCTTACTTCACTTAATATTATTTTTTCAATGTTTTCCATTTCCTAACAAATGGGGCAATTTCATTCTTCTGTTGAACACATAGAATTCCATTGTGTGTATATACTACATTTTCTCGATGTATTCATCTACTGAAAGGCATCCCTCCCCCACGATATAACCCCTTTTTTCACTGTATTTCATGTTGACATAATTTGGGGAGGGGAAGGGAAAATCAAATTGTTTAAATAGAGATATATATGGATACTTTTCAACAATGAAATGTACAAGACATTATTTCAAAAAATGAACTTTTTAACTTTGGTGTGGGAGTGGGCGTGGAGAGTAGGATGTGTTAGGGGAGGTAGGGGGGAAATGGGAATGGATGGGAAGGGGAAGCAAAGGAGGAGGCAACAATCCTTGATAAGAAATGTACTCATTACTTCGCTCATGGAATTGTAAACCCTCTGTATGGTATTTTCAAATTAAAAAAAGAAAAAGAAACTGCATACCTTAATAACTACATTGAATACCTGGGCCTATCAGACATCTATGAATATATATTAAGCTTCAGAATATACATTCTTCGAAGCTGCTCATGGAAGGTTCTCCAAAAGAGAACATATCCTATGTCACACAGAAATTCTGTCCAAATTGAAAGAAAAATATATTTACTACCCATATCTTGTCAGACCATAACAGATTAAACTTAGAATTCAGGAGCAAAAGCAAAAAAATTTGTGAGGTCCATAAAGACTGAACATCATGTTGCTCAATGACCAGTGGGGCACGGAAGAGATTAGAATGTACATCTGAAAGTTTCTGAACTTTCACAAAAATGAGCACATAAAATACTAGCTCCTCTGTGACACAGTAAATGCAGTACTTAGAGGAAAATTTATAGCTGTGAGTGCATACATCAAGCAATTGATGAAATCTCAAATCAGCATTTTAATGATCGCCTCAAGCTCCTTGAAAAGAGGAACAAGCCTAAACCCAAAGCAATAGACCGAAAAAATAATAATAAAATTAAATCAGAAATATACCTGGCAGGGCTGAGAACTTGGCTCAGTGGGAGGGTGGTGCATGAGGCCCTGGGTTCAATTCTTCAACACCACAGAAACAGAAAAAAGTCGGAATTGGCACTGTGGCTCACCTGGGTAGGGCGCTAGCCTTGAGCTGAAGAGCTTTGGGACAGCGGCCAGGCCTAGGCGCCCAATCCCGGGCCTGACGAACGACAAAAGAGAGAGAGAGAGAGAGAGAGAGAGAGAGAGAGAGAGAGAGAGAGAGAGAGAGAGAGAGAGAGAGAGAGAGAGAGAGAGAGAGAAATATACCTGCCAATGTGAAGTCATTTAGTGATAAACACAATACTTTCTGTACCCTTTGTTCCACTAACAAGTCTCAGACAAACTGCATTTAAAAAATGACGAAATCTCAAATCAGGATTTTAATTATCACCTCAAGCTCCTTTAAAAGAGGAACAAGCCCAAACCCAAAGCAATAGACCAAAAAAATAATAAAATTAAATAATAAAATAATAAAAAATAATAAAATTAAACCCAAAGCAATAGACTAAAAAATAATAAAATTAAATCAGAAATATACCTGGCATGGCTGAGAACTTGGCTCAGTAGTAGAGTGGTGCATGAGGCCCTGGGTTCCTAGCTAATAAGGAGGCTGAGATTTGGTTGAATGCCAGCAATGAAAAACTTATTTCCAATAAACCACAGGAATAACAGAATTGGTGCTATGGCTCAAGCGGTAGAGTATTAGCCTCGAGCTGAAGAGCAAAAGGACAGCATCCAAGGCCAGAGTTCAAGCCCCACCACTGACTATATTTGTATCTATATGTATATCCATATCTGTATCTATATCTATCTACCTATATATATCTATCTCTAGATATATAATGAGATGGCCTACGTTTAAAATATAAATATATATATGATACACATTTAAAATATAACTGAATATATACTTACATTATATGCATATATTTACACATATAAGATGTTCATATTATATCTGCATGTTTATAAACATATTTGTAATTTATATTCAAAGCATACATCTGAAGATTTAGGGGGGAAATGTAGAGTTTCTAAAGGCTTAGCACTGACGCTTCATATTTTCAATCATTTTTTCCATGTATTACACTGTCTGGAGTACGGTTTAAATGATTAGGAAACAGAATAGTTGTTTTATTCCTTATGAATTTTATTCCATAGAAAGATCTCCTTACTTGGTATGAAATCTACACTCTATGAATTGGACATATACATCAATTTAGCAAATTACAGGTCTCAAACTTTTATTTGAATCCTATATCTCACATGCATGCAGCTCCCTTGGAGCCAGCTACATATACAGACATGCATGCATATTCATGCACACATATATTCCCATACTCAAATGACTACTAAATGTCACAGTGTAATAAAAAATATAGATACTGGAAAGGACACCTTTTCAAATGTAAATAAAATTTATTTTTTTCATACAATGCATTATTAAAATACTGATGAAGAAGCTGATAGGAACTTTCAAATACTAGAACACCTGCCTGAAAAGCACGTTTCTCAGTCCAAACATCCTTATTTAGATCCTTCCTTCTGCCACATTAAAAAAACCTGTAAATATACTACAGATTTACCCTACATGCTTCTTAATCACTGATTGAAAAAAGAAATTGTAATACACACACACACACACACACACACACACACACAGAGAGAGAAAGAGTGAGAGAGAAAGAATGGTATATTATTTAGCCAAACATAATAATGAATTTATATCATCTTCAAGAAAATAGATAGAACTGGAAACCTTCTTATTAAAGCAATAAACCAGACTGAAAAACAAATACTAGATTTCTCATACACTGATTCTAGATTTAGAAAATAAATTAAATGCCCCACCTGTAAAAAATGGAACTAATTAGCGTTGGGAACGGGTGAGAGAGGACATGAAGAGAAATAGTGTTGAGGAAATATATTCAAATATTTTGTAAATTACTATGATCACATATAAAACATATGTATAAAAAGAGAATAATGAATTTAATAAACGTTTTTTAATTTTTTTTGTAAACACACTGTACAGAGGGGTTACAATTACACGGGCAGGATAATGCGTACATTTCTTATCAAGCATTGCAGCCTCCTCCTTTGTTTACCCTTTACATCCCTTCCCAGCCTTCCCCCCTCCCCCCCATCCAATTCTCCCCGCCTCCCCCCCATCAACTTGTAAAGCTCGTTTTCGACATGACAACTTGTACTTCTCATTGTTGCAACAGCTCCACCTGTATCCTTAAACGACTTGTTTTTCCCCATCTCCTCTACAAGTTATACTGACATCAAATATAGTGAAAGCAGGGGTTATACTGTGGGGGAGGAACATACAAAGCAACAAAGATAATCTTATAACTGCACAATAAATTTATCAAGCTACATTATATGGGCATATGTGCATAACACAAAAACACTGTGAAATTAATATTTGTTCATGAAAAGATGATAATTCATTATAATTGCTATAGATTCATATCTTAATTTCCATTGTTTGTTCAGTCATTTCCCTGGTAAAGTAAAAGGAGAAATTGTTTTTGCTCATTTAGAAAGACAATCGTCCAATTAGCATTAAAATATTCTAGTTAATTACTGTCAATGTGAAACTGGTAAATCATATTATTATATTAGAACAATTCCCAAAGCATTCTTAAAAATATTATTTCTATAGGTACATACTTTTTGCTATTTGTTAAATGTGTTTTATTTATTTAATTGTTATCTATCATTTTCTGAATGTGGTTTGGTACTTGCTGGTAGAATATGTTATACCTGGCGATGAAATCAATTATTCATACTGTTTTTATCAAAAATACCTATAGCGAAATAAAAACAAATAAAGAGGGAAATCCAAATTATATATATTTGAAGACATTGCTTTTTTAGTCCTCTTCTCCTCACATTTCCCATCCCTTCTTGAGAATAATGTAAGGAAATCCTTAGAATGTTTTGGAGATGGAGGTTGACTTTAAACCAATGAAATATTCTACGCTGCATGTTTGTTTATTTTATATCCAGAAAAGGTAAATTCTTAACAATTTCCTTAGGCTTTATACTCAGTTTTAATCTCTGATGGGTGAGAGATAAAGATATAAACATTTTTTTTTAACAGTGGCTAAATTTAGGCTGAGGAATCCAGGTGCAACTATACTCATGCAGATAAGTCCCATCACTCATGGGAACATGATATCAAAATGTTAACCAATGCTTATTGATATCATGATTATAAGATTTTGTGTATTGCAAACTGGTGATGAGCATTTGTTTGTAACCAACAGCATTTCATGTCTTAGGACTTGAAGTGAGACATTATCCTCAAAGCAAAATTTAATGAGGCATCCAAATTTAGTTACCATTAAAAACATTTAATACATGTTATTAAAATGCAGCTAAAGGGAATAATTTATGGAAAAAAATCAACATTTAAAATATCAGAATCATTATGACTGATTTTTCTTTTATCCAAATTTGCATTATGGGTTGCATGATGACTTTTCTGATTATATCTTTGAGTTATGTATTGATATTTCGTTGGAGAAGTTATGTTCTTTCATATATTCATTTGTTAGATGAAGGAGGAAATGAATTCCATGCGAGAGCCAACATTCATATTAATGTTGTAATTTCATCCTGCTTCTTTGCCAAAGTTTCAAATCAGCTTGAGTAAGTTGGGTCTCTTTTGGATCTAACTAAATAGGTGTGAGATTTTGTCCGTACTAGAAAGATTTTGACCACCACTCATTAAAATATTTTTTTCCTGAAACTACTTCTGTTCTCTTTTCTCATGATGTTTTCCTTTAGATAAGCCATATTCAGTCTTTTAAAACAGTGTAGTTTGGAGTAGTTTAAATTATGTGCACACATGTATACTGCTCAGATTCTATTATTTACATATTTTGTTCTTTTAAAGTCAGTAGTATTTAGTTCTCAATATGGATACTATTGCATTTTTGAATTTTTTAAGTATGTCATGAGTTTTGTCATTTTATTTTTTAAACATGTGTAGAATTTCTCCACGTAGAGTGAAATTGTTTTAAATAATTTGATCCATTCAAGGAATTTGCTAGATTAGGTTCATCCAGATGAATTTAGTTACAAATTAACACAACCTTATTTCTGAGAGACACTTATCCTTATGTCTCTACTCAAATTATCATGTGTTTGAGGTTTTCATACTTGAAAAAAGAAAAAAATGGGCACAACATGTTTTTGTCCTGTGGGAGTTCTACTCTGTTGTTGTTTTTTTCCAACTGTGGTGTCCCTAACATGTGTGTGCATTTAATTTTGTGTCTATATTTTGTTTCATGTAACAGAAAGTACAAAAAGAATCAGTGATGTAGAACTTTTCCAACTAGAATTCTAAGAGAAACACTTGAAGTTTCATAACACCTGGGAATGGGCAGGTCTTAGTTGAGGGGTAGCAGAATAAGAGAGACATTGTTTGTCATGATTTTAATTCTGCCTCATCTTGCCTGACTATTCCCAATGGTATTACTTCCAAGTCTTTAGTGAAAAGAAAATAATTTTGTCTGTATGAACTCAGAATTTTCTGTTTAATTCAGACACAGTACACATTCATATTTGATTATAACTCTAAAATCTTCTTTTCTTGGTTTAAAATCACAGATGTGAATTTATGATGCTAAAATAGTATCAACTAATTTATATGAAAAGGTCCAAACTATTTTCACTTCACATTATATGATTCTTTGGGACTGTCTTATTTCACTGAATACAAATTTTTCTAATTATTTCCATTTCCTAACAGTGTTATTCTTTCTGAAGCTCATTTCTTAAAATCTGAAACTCTGTATTAGTGATTCTACCTCATGAGGGTTTGTGTCTCACTTCTGTAATCTGAGCCATTCAGAAGACTGAGATGCAGATGATCAAGATTTGAATCCAATGTGGGCAGAAAAAATTTTCAGACTTACTCATTAAAGTAACCAGCAGAAACCCAGAACGGAGGCATAGTTCAAGTGGTAGATAGACAAACAAACTGAGTAAATGTTAGACCTTAGCACAAATCCCAATACAGACAAAAGGAAATCACGATTCTCATTTGAATCCCATCTCAAATCCTATCATTTGAAGTTCTACTTTCACCCTAGTCTAGAAGCCTTGTACATGAAAAATTGCTGTCACCTTGTTGACTGGTTCATTTCACTTGGCATATACTTATGGGTGATCTTAGTCCATTCTTTGTTGCTGCAGTTGCTATAATTGAATGGCATAAGCAGAGCAATTTATTAGGAATAAAGGCTTATTTATTTGTTTCATGGCTGTTAGTATTGGGAAGTTCAAGATCAGCAGCCTCATCTCCTGGTGGTTGATGGGGGTGGACAATCGAGGGGACGGGAGGACGGGAACTCTGCAGAGCACTAGGATAAACAAGGATGTCACATATGTCCTAGCTGCATTCTCCTCCTCTTCATACAAAGCCTCAAACATCCAAGTTACCACCCAAATATCTCACCTCCAAGTAGTAGAGATGACATTTCTATCTTCTTTTTTTAAATATGTTTTATTGTAAAAATATTTTTACAAAGGGTTACTGATGCATGAGCAAGGTAAGTAATTTCCTACCTCCCACCTTCAAAACTACAATCCCACACTCCCCTTTCCTCTCCTCCCTGCCTAATTTTTTTTCTTTTAATTCAAATTTTATTGTAAAGTTGAGGTACAGAGAGATTACAGTTACATGTCAGGAATTGTGTACTTTTTTTTTTTTTTTTTACTATTTTTTAATTTAAAATTTTTGTTTTTGTGAAAATACCTTACAGAGGTGTTACAATTACACGGACAAAGTATGAGTGCATTTCTTATCAAGCATTGTTGCGTCCTTCTATGTTTCCTCTTTCTAACCCTTCCCATCTCCCCCCTACCACGCCAAAGTTGTAAATTTCATTTTTGACATAACTAATATCTTGTGCATCTCATTATTGCAATGGGCCCTCCTCTATCTCTGTTTAAACAATTTGTTTTTTTTTTTCCTTCCCCTCCACAAATTATACCAACATCAAAAACAGTGAAAAGAGGGGTTATACGCTGGGGGGGGGGAGGAACATACAATGCAACAAAAGATCATCTCATCTTCTGATAATTATGTTAAATTTGTATACAAGATTTTGTTTTGTTGTGAGCACTTGCTTATTCCATACCTATTTTTGGATTACAACTTCTATTTCTTTGAAGAATGAGCCTGGGATATTGATAGGAATCACATTCAATTTGTAGATAGCTTTGACAGATTGCCATTTCACAATGTTAATCTCCCCAATCCAGGGACTAGGGAGGTTTTTCTACTTTGTCAGTTCTGCTTTAATTTCTCTTTTCCAGTTTTAAAATTTTCATCTGTCTTAGACGTCCTTCACTTTTTTTAGTTAACTCCTAGTTTTTTTTGATTGGGCTATTAGAAAAAGAGTTGTTTTCCTGATTTCAGCCGTGCGTTCTCCTTATTAGAATGCAAGAAAGGACTTGATTATTGAAGGTAATTTTGTATCCTGCTATTTTCCCAATGTTTTGAACCAGTTCGAATAACTTGGGAGTGGATCCATGGCATTCTTTAAATACAAGATCAAGCATCTGCAAAGAGGGAGAATTTAAATTCATCTTTCCATATTTGGATCCCTTTATATTTGAATTTTGTCTTCTTATTCTTGTAGTTTAATACTAAATTGAAGAGGAATAGAGTAAACATCTTTCTTTTGTGCCTCAATTTAGATGAAATGGCTTTAGATATTCATCTTTAGGTATAATGCTGGCTGTAACTTTGTCATATACAGTCTTTATTATATTGAAGAATGTGCCATGAATTCCTAGTTTTTCCAGAGCTATCATCATAACGGTGTGTTGCTACATGAATAGTTTTTATGCATATATTTAGATCATCGAGCCGTTCTTATACTTGTTCTTGTTGATTTGATAAATTATATTAATTGATTAGCGCATATTGAACCAGCAATGCATCCATGAAATAAAGACCGTTTGATAGTATTGTATCATGTTTTGGTGAGTTTTTGAAGTCTATTGGCCAGAGGTTCGTTGAGGAGATTATCATTGATAGTCATCGACATAATGGTTCTCTTTCTTTTATGAGTCCCTGCCTTCTTTTGGGATGAGGGTTACGATGGCTTCATAGTAAACTTCCACTTGGTAGTAAACTTTAACATTCAGTTTCATTGAAGAGATGGAGTATTCCTGTAAATTCGGCTTTGAAGGCCTTGTAGAATTCAGCTGTAAATGTATCTGGGCCTGGATTTTCGTTGGTGGGAGACTGTTTTTTCTGTTTCTATTTTGATGCTTGATATGGGTTTGCTAACTTGGTTTAAATCATCTTAGTTTAGTTTGGGCATGTCAATACTTTCAAGAAATTTGTCGATTTCATCCTGATTCTCAAGCTTATTATCATAAAGGTATGAGAAATATTCCCTGATAATGTAATGTTCTTAACCCCTTTGTGTGTGTGTGTGTGTTTGATAATGTTTCCATTCTCGTGTATGAGTTTGTTTATATGGCTGAGTTCTCTTGTATTTCTGATAAGGTTTGATCTTTATCAATCGACAGACCTTTGTCTGTCAATTTTATTTATCTTTTGGAAACCCCAACTCTTTCTTTTGTTTATTCTTTGTAGAGATTTTTGAACTCTAATTCATTTAATTTTGCTGAATTTTAATTATTTCTTTCCATATACTGGATTGGGATTTAGCTTGTTGCTCTTCTTCATGGAGTTTCAGGTGTCTTGTTAAATTGTTGGTTTCAGATCCCTGCAATTAGATGATGTAGGAACTCAGAGCTATTAATTCCCTCTGAGTACTGCCTTTTCTGTGTCCCAAATGAGATTGGGATTTGTGTGTTGTTTTTTCTTATATACCATGAACCCTTGGATTTCCTTTTAATCTTTTCTATGACCAACTGGTGGTTCAACAGTGTGTTGTTCACCCTCCCTGTGTGGTTTTTGGTGTTGAATTATAATTTTATCCCCATGTGGTCTGTGCGAAGACTGGGCAAAATTTCAATATTTCTGAATTTGACCACATTAACTTTTTGACCTAAAATGTGGTCTATTTTGGATACTGTTCCAACTGCTGCTGAGAAAACGTGTATTTTGATGCTGTTGGTAGAAATATTCGGTAGTTGTCTGTTAAGACTAGTTGATCTATGCAGTTATTTAGGTCTGAGTTTTCTCTGTTGAGTTTTTGCTGGGTTGATCTATCCAGCAGGGAAAATGGTTTGTTAAAGTCCCCAACAATTAATGTCTTTCTCTCTATGTGAAAGGTAACTAGTAACTAGGGTAACTAGTATATCTTTGGGAAAAAATTGTGTGTTCCATTTTGGCGAATAGAATTGTAATATCTTCCTGAAGGAGAGATCCCTTAATTAGCATATAGTGACCTTCTTTATCACTTTTGGCTAATTTATCTTCAATTCTATTTTATCAGATATTAGGATCTCAACTCCATCCTGCTCCTGTGGGCTCTTTCTTGGTAGATTTTCTTCTAGCGTTTCACTTAGAGAATGTTTGTTTTTGTGGCCAAGGTGTGTCTCTTTAGGGCAAGATATGGAAGCCTCTTGCTTTTTGACCAACTAAACAATATATACCACATAATTGGATATTTAAATACATTAATATTAGGAGTTAGGACTAAGAGGTGTTTGGTACTTCATATAATTTAACTCATCTTATTGGGGGCAATGGAATCTGGGATCTTCCTATGCTTCTTGGATTCTACATTTGGAGGACGTTACTTGGCCTTCTTTATGCTGTTGTCCGTTTTCTGTGTTCATGGCATCTTTGGTTACCTTTTGTCGGGATGGTTTGGTGCAGATATATTGTTTCAAATTTTATTTCTTGTGGAAGTATTTTATGTGACCCACTGTTAGGAAGGCAACTTTTACTGGGTAAGGTATATATGCTTGATAGTTGTTTGTCTTTATGGCATGGTGTACATCATTCCAGGCTCTTCTGGATTTGTCTCTGCTGAGAAATCTGAAGTTACTACGATTGTTTTCCTTTTATAGGTGATTGACCTTTTCTCCTTTATGGCTTTAAGTATTCTTTCCTTGGTCTGAATTGATGCTGTGCAGAATATTATGTGACAGAGGGAGGGATGCAAAACTGGATCACCATATGGAAAGCAATTAATGTAAATACATCACATAAACAAGAGCAAGGATAAGAGCCATATGATTATCTCCACAGATGCAAAGGATTTGACATGATCCAACTCCACTTTATGAAGAAAGCAATGGACAAACCAGGAATCCAGGGAACAATTCTCAATACAATAAAGGCTGTGTATGACAAACCTACAGCAAACATTATACATAATGGTGTAAAGCTAAAGCCATTTCCTCTAAACTCTAGAAGAATAAAGGTATATCCACTTTCTCTACTCCTCTTCTATACAATTTTAGACAAGATGCCAGCAAAAAGGGGATGCAAATATGGAAAGATGAAGTAAAATCCATCCCTCTTTGCAGATGACATGATTTTGTATTTAAAGCACGCAAGTTACACCCCCAAGTTATTCTAGATGAGTTGAATTTTTATCAGAGTATAAAATTAACCCTCCAAAATCAATGGCTTTCTTTCATCTCAATAATGAGAACAGCACAGCTGAAATCAGGAAAACAATTCCTTTGCAATAGCCACAGAAAAAAATAAAATATCTACGAATTAAAGAATTGAATGACCTTTATGATGAAAAGTTAAAAACCAGACAAAGTAAATTAAAGGAGAACTAAGGAAGTGGGAAACCTCCCATCCTCCCGTATTTGGAAGATTAGCATCGTAAAAATTGCAATAATGCCAAAGACTATCTACAGATTCAATGCCCTATCCATTATTTTCTCAACCTCATTCTTTAATGGATTCGAAGCCATCCAAAAATTCATATAGAACAATAAAATATTTCAAATAGCAAAAATAATCCTTACCAGAAAAAATAGTGCTGGAGGAATTAGAAGACTCCAAACTATATGACAAGCCCATAGTAATCAAAAGAATTTAATACTGCTAGAAGAACAAACCTGAAGAACAATGGAATGGAACTGAAGAAACAGAAATGAACCCACAAACTTATAGCCACCTTATCTTTGATAAGGAAAACAAAAAATTCCATTGAAATATAGACATTCTCTTCAGTAAATATTTATGGAAAATTGTATAAATATTCTACAAAACTGAAATTAGAATCTTATATATTACCCTGCACCAGAATCAACTACAAATGAACAATCGCCCTGCAAGGAAAAGCAGAACCTTTGAAAACATTACAGGAAGCAATAGGAGAAACTCCAGCCATTCTTGTCACAGACCAAAATGTTCTTAATATAGAACCAGAAACACTACAAATGAAATAGAAGTTAGACGAATGAGATTGTATGAGACTCTAGAGCTTCTGCATGGCAAAGGATAGAGCTAGCAAGGTCAATAGAAAATCCAAAGATTGGGAGAACATCTTTAGTAGCTTCAAAATAAGCAAGGGCCTTCTATCCAAATTATACTTAGAATTCAAAAAATTAACTCCTCCTAAAACAAATACTCAAAGAAACAATTGGCCCACCAACAAGTTGGCTAAGTCTTAATGATGAAGTAAGAATGTCCAATAGATACAAGAAGAAATGCTGAAATTGCTGCCATAAACAAAACTGGCAAATCAAAATAATATTGTGATTACACCTCACCCCATTAGAATGCTTATGTCCAAGAAAATTAACTACTCTTGTAGGAGAAAATGTTGCCAACAGCAAACCCTACTGCATTATTGGTGACAGTGTAAACTGATTCAAGCAATACACACATTTGTCAAAGACTACACATTGAGCTTTCCT
Source organism: Dipodomys merriami (assembly GCF_024711535.1). NCBI lineage: Eukaryota > Metazoa > Chordata > Mammalia > Rodentia > Heteromyidae > Dipodomys > Dipodomys merriami. Next base: position 780,369 of record NW_027203159.1, on the reverse strand, counting down.
ATCCCACTTTGGGGCATTTATCCAAATGAAAAGAAACAAGAGCATACTAAACCTACCAGCACATCTGTATTTGTCACAGTACCCTTCACTATACGTAAGATATGATTGCAAGCATCTTGTCCCTCAATAGAAAGTGTATCAAGAAAATGGGGGGGAGAGAGAGACAGAGAGAGAGAGAGACAGAGAGAGAGAGAGAGAGAGAGAGAGAGAGAGAGAGAGAGAGAGAGAGAGAGAGAGAGAGAGAGAGAGAGAGAGAGAGAGAGAAAGAGAGAGAGAGAGAGAGTAGCATTCTATGCTTCCAACAGAAAGAATGACATGCCCATTTGTTAGGAAATTGGAAGACTTGGAAAAAATCATAGTGAATAAGTAAGGTAAGGTAGCCCCAAATAAATTTAAGTGCCATAGTTTCCCTTATTTGCAGTAATTACCTGAAAAGATCAAAGACTATGAACATATTCTATATAAGATGTTGATAAGGGAAATATACTCCAGGATATGGATTGAACAGTGCTGTTTTGTTGTTACTGTTTTTAACTTTTTATGTAATTTTATTGTTTCCTTAGTTGGTTTTTCATCCTATGATATATCCTCCTTTGTCACCTTAATTGATTTTCTTCATCTGCATATTACATATAGATTTGTCTAATCTAGGAATTGGAAGGAAATAACGAAACACTGAGAACTGTAACAAGGACATATCATTGCAACAATGATACCCACATGCGAGTATATACGAGAAGAACATTTCCACTTTGGGCTTAGGAACGAGTCATTGGGGAAGTGTCGGAGGTGGAGAAGAGAGTGATGTTGAGAAAACCATAAAGGAAGAGATAACAATTATCAACTACTAATGTACTAATTGCTTTACTATTGTATCTGTAATGTCTGTGTACAGGATCTTTAGAAGAAAATAAAATTTAGAAAAAGGAAATATGCTTAAGAACCAGTCCAATTAGCAAAAGGAAGGTTTTCAGTTTATTATTTATTCATGTGCAATACAGTCTAAAAATAAATAGTACATTCAGAAAGAAAGATGTACATGACAGCAGTTTATATGAATAATGACAGATTTTATGGAAAAGCAAGAAATAATTATTATTGCAAACGTTTGTAAAATTGGTCCTCTGAAATTTTATCAAAGTACATGCTACCCTAAAATTTGTGAAGCATGTGCTTATGGCACATTAGTATTTTCAAAATGTGCAGGTTATATAGTTATTAGCATTTCATCTAATTGTATATTAGAAAATTGTAATTTATCTTTGACTCAAGGTAGAAAAATTCAAACAATTCTTCCAACATTCTCATGGAGAACAATTTTTGAAAAAAATATTACATTGATTTCAAGCAAAATGATGTCAGATATTTACATTTTACATCACTCTCTGAAAGAGATAGTAAGGTAAAGAGCTTTACTTCATTCCTTTCTTCTTCATAGTTCATGCATTTTGTTTGTTGGCATATTTTGTTAAGATTATAGAAGCAATGTACATTCCTTCTTCAAGCAAATACTTTGTTGAAATCACAAAATATTGACCCTGATGACTATCACTGGAAATTAAGCATCACAAAGTACATTTGGAAGGAGTATTTGAACTTTTAATACATGTATTTATGTTTGAATTTATGCCTGTTATTACACTGTTGTATTCATCATGTGATACTACAATCAACCAAACAATATTTGTGTTCTTTTAGTCAATTGATTTTAATCCAAACAGATTTAAGCAAAAGTTCAGGTCTTCAATTTTTAATGATCCCAAAATACAAGAAACAAATGATATCAAAATACAGGAAAACATGTTAGATGAATGACCTTCAATCTTCAACCAAATTACATGACGGTTGTATTTGGGCAAGTAATAATTTTATGTGAGGTAATAATGCCTGAGCAGTATCTCCTGAATGTGATTCCTGAGGCAAGTTTTAACTGTTGTTCGTTTGACTAGCATAGTACATTTTAAAATCCTCTTCATGTCTTCTGTGTTCAGACTTATTTGTTTTGTCCCACCCAAACGATCAAGATAAAACTGATTAAAGCTTCCAAATGTCTGGTTATTCTGTATGTGGTAGTGGTAGCTGGGAGTTATTTGCTTTAAGTTCTCAAAAGCGTTTCCTGAAGAATACCGAAAATATGAGCATGATGTAGGGGGCAATATATACTCTGGACATTAGATTGTACTACATCCTCAATGCTAAAATGAACACATGTTTTAAAAAACTATGATGTTTTCCCCCTGTCTCAAGTATGGAATTCGATTGATTTAGGCAGAAAAGGGAAAGCAATTAAACTGTAATCAAACCTTAATGTTAACTTCATATTTATTGATATCCAGAAGGTCTCAATCACATCCTGAAACTGTTGTCAAATAATTCTGATTAAAAATGAGAAGACAAACGTCATGAAATGAGAAGCATACAAGAGGATTCTAAATGAAAGCGCTCTAAGGCCAAAAAAAAAAAGCCTCATGCCCCAAAGCAAAACCAGAACCAAAATGAAAGACTATTCTTCTATTACATTGCAATGTATCTATTGACTATTCTTTGTGTGCCTATTGACTATTCTTATTTCCTCTTCAGAGACTCCCTTTAAATCGTTAGCCCACTTGTTGATAGGGAAGTGTTTCTTTGAGGATTTTTTGGTGGAGGATTTAATTTTTTGAGTTTTAAGTATAATACAGATATGAGGCCGGCGTCTGTTGTACAGCTAGTGAATATTTTCTCCCATCCTGTGGTTTTTCTGATGATCTTACTGACTATGTCCTTTGCCATGCAGAAGCTCTGCAGATTCAGGCAATCCCCCTTCTCTAAACATTCTTTTATTTGTTGTGTTTCGATGTGTGCTAACAAACCCTAGAATTTCTTTTATTCCTTCCTATAATGTTTTCAAGGTTTCTGTTTTGAGTTTGATGTCTTTGATCCACTTGATTTTGATGAAGGATGATACATAAACATCTAATTATAGTTGTTACAGGTCTTTAAGGAATTTTTTTTCCATTCTATGTTTTTGGCTCTTTTATTCAACATTAGCCCAACATAGGTCTCTGGGTTCATTTCTGCATCTTCGGTTCTAGTTCATTGGTCTTCCAAGTCCAAAACCCCAACCATGCCCAAGCTTATTCCCAACATGTATTTCCTCATTTTGTTATTCCTCCCCAATTCAAGTTACTACTGCAATGTAATGCCTTTTAACTACATTAATCAATTTATATTGCCATGGTACTAAGAAGTGTTGACTACATACACCATCAGAGAGATAGTACATCCAGCATAGTAAAGGTCTAAAAGGCGTATGTTAGTTTGGAATTGTGCTATGAGTGAAGCTTACTTCTAACTTCCTCATTAGACTGTGGTTCCTTCAAAATTAGTATATCCTTATTGGTTTGTTTTCATAGAACTCATTAGTGAATGTTGTGAGGACACACAGCCAAATTGACAGAAAGGTCAGCTTGATTCTATGCAACCAACGTCTCATACAGAAAAACATTTGGGCATTTTAGATTATGATGACTTAATTTTGTAGGACATTTCTAGATTATGGATAACAGCATTAAACAACTGAAAATTACTCCACAAAATTCTCAAATCACCCTCTGTGGCTCAGTAGACCCATGAAGATGCCTTTACCGGTAGCATGTCATTTACCCAAAATACACCATGATTTTGCAACTTGTTTACCAGCTAGGAAGTATGACTGAACAAGCCCTGACTCAAGATTTAAAGTAAAAATATGAGGAAATTGAGGGAATACTACTGAGGCTCATCTTGAGAGATTTCAACTGCAGTTCCATAGGTAGAAAATATCTTGTGTGTAATTGCTTTAAGTTATAATAAATAGAGTAAAGATTATGGGAAAATTAATTTGTCAGATGTCAAACCATTGAATTTTATAGAAATGGAAGACAATGTATGTTAGTTAGAACCAAGAGAGAAATGAAGAACATAAACTAGTACATGCTACAAGATTGAAAATAACCTATTGAATAGGTGCCAATATAAACTAGTAGAGCAGGTAACCTTACCTCTGGAGAAAGAAGGGCTAACATCAAGTAGGCATATCAACTGCTGTTTTCCCTTGCTTCCAGTGTGCTATTGGAATGGGGCTACAGTTACTCTATCATAATCTTTTTGTCAAGATTACTCAGTTTATTGAGTACCACCTCACATTATGGCACATGAATGGTTCCCAGAACGAACAAATTTCAAAAGTGAAGAAAGACCCGCAGCATGCCCTATGTTTTTCCTTTTAGACTTCCTGAGAACTGTGTTGTGGTTCAGTAGAATTGAATTCTGTGTGGAATTCTTACCCTTCTTAACTCATATATAAAAAGATCCTACTGCTTATATCTATATTCCCATGCCTACCCATCATCTAGGTTTGATTGGTACACTCATTGCCTGTGCACTTTTCATTCCTTTTGATACCAGTGTGCATCTGAATAGGAAATCAGAAATTTGGACATAACATATTAGGCCTCAATCAGTGTGCTTCTAGGGCAGTAGAAAACTCTTCCTCAAATGTACCCTCAAAATTCTCAATTGCCTACTGAAACATGTACCCACATGAAGAAGCCCTTACCACTATCATGTCATTTATCCAAATTTTTACCATACCAGCAGGCATTACTTCAGAGTTTCTTAAGAAGGATTTGAAGAATGAATGTGGAGATAGTAAAAGAGAGTAAAAGTTGTATAATAGTAATATTTGTCCAGCTGTGAGTAAAAGTAAATGTTTACAAATAATTGTCTTCTGAAATGGAATATTAGTGAGAAATATTTTACTGTGTATATAGGAAATAGTCTGTAGATTGTGTAACCTTATAAAAAAGACACAAATGATATCATACTTTATAGGTAAATCTGTTCTTTTAATGCAATCGTTAAAAGTGAAAAACACTGGCTTGTAAAAAAATAATCTTTCTTCCATGAATGAATTCAGTTCAATTCAAAAGAACTCCCTACAAGATTTTTGCTCTATACGTTTCTGAAAATTTTCATTTCCCTTCCTAGATAGGAAGGTATCTCAGTTTGCTCTTCAGACAGAAGCAACATGAAAATTGGAAGGAAAACTTCAGTGCAAATCTTCTCATTGGAAATGATTCAAAATTTCTTCCGTATTGTTTAACTACTTCAGCACGATTTTAAATTTATTATGTGCTAGTGAATTTTCAAAGAGTAAGAAGTACCAAGTGCTTGTGGCTCTTGCCTGTAATCCTAACTACTCAGGAATCTGAGATCTGAGAAACGTAATTCAAAGCCAGCCTGGGCAGGAAAGTCCGTGGGACTCTTATCTCCAAATAGCCACCAACAACAAATACCCGAAAGAGGCCCTGTGGCTCAAGAAGCAGAGCTCAGGCCTTGACCTGAAGAGGAAAGGGACAGCCTCCAAACCCAGAGTAAAAAACCCATGAGAGGCATGTTATGAATAAAAATAGCAAGAACAAAGCATTCACAATATCTCTCTGTATTTTTGAAAGTCTACAAACTTTGTGGTAGGCATAAGTACTTCAAAATACTCACTGCCTTATGAAGACAAGCCAAATTTCGATGGCATTATGTAGCGAGTTATGCCAAATTAGATTTAAAAATCAATCAATTTAAATTTTCCTTCATATATTCCCAATACATATCACAAATTTGTTTCCATGTGAAGGAGAATGTGTGAGATCAATTTCCTTTACCTACGTATACCTAGATCCAGTATGCTATATACTATCAAGAGTCTTCCATGAATAACTTACTAACAGCAGGCCTTTACTAGAGTACAAAGAAATCTTTGTGAATATTGAGACTCCAAGATGGAGCATATAATTCTCTCATTTCTGACAATACCAAGTGCCCATTAATTAGCATTCCCAATTGTTCGCTGAAGAAATAAAACTGAAGAAAGGACTATTTCCTACATTCTAAGTGTAATTGGCCCCATCAAAATAGGTACCTTTGCCTGGGAATATTATGTTCCATTTCATTTAATATTCCTGTAGAACATAATAAAAATATGAGAAAAGTATAGTGATATTTGATCTCTCATACAAATTTCCCATCAACCTCTGTGTTCCAAACACAAGAATTGGTACGAAAACTTTGCAGGATTTGTAAATCCAATAATTTTTCAACGTATTTTTCAAGATAGAAGATTCTAATATATCTCAATATTTCTCGTGTGTTATCTAATCTGCAGAAAGATTATGTTACTTCTTCACAATGCCTGTGTCAAGGCAAAAGCAGATTCTTGCATGTTTACATAAATTATCTGGCAACATTTATTAGTTTTGGGGGCAAATGAACACGTTATGAACATACCATAATTTTGGACATAGAATTTTACATTTATGAGTCAAGCACACATGCATCTTTTGAGAAATTCCAGTTATATTTCTGAAATGTTCAAAGAAGATTAAGGTGTAACTTTTGGTTTTAATTTATGACACTTTAATGAAACCATATCCCATGAATCTAACGTTATTTCATCTTGCGTGTAATTTGCCCCACATATTTAAGATACCAACCATGATGTTATAGCTGATTTGACAATCCTTGGCCACAATATTCCTACTACTAAATAAAATAGCTTTTTCAGTATATTTTTGGAAGATATACCATGCAAAAATATAATAGAGGTTTGGGTTCCTATTTAATCAATAGAATTGAAGTACTTGACCACAGAAGAGTTTCACATGTAAGAATCTTGCACATATTAATGATAGCTGTGAAAAGCTAAGGGTTTCTGATTATGGACATATTTGGGCACCAAGATTTCTCCTCCTTTGTAATTTCTATAATTATCAGGATTTTGATAGAAATATCTGGAAAAAATGATTTCAACATTGATTTATAAATAATGGTTTTTAACGTGCAGGCTGTGGGAAAACTGAGAACTTTTGATTAATATATAGATATAAAGAAAAGAGAAATATATTCCCGTCTGTATATGTACTATAAACCTATCAACATGAGTATCCATGTATAAACTTGAAGAGTGCATTTATGATTATCCTTCTTAATCATTTAATCTTATTATCAAGGTGATGCTCAGAGGGATTAGTCACACATATAAGGAAGGCCATGGGATAGTATTTTTCAAGTCATAAGTTCTTACCTCATATTTTTCCTTCTGTATCAAATCTCCATCCACTCCCACAAGATATAAAGTTTGTTCCAACATGTTGTTTTTTGAGGAATGCAGTTACATTGATTGAACCTTGGGCCTTTGTCTATGATTTTGTTATTAACTTCCCTTCCCTCATTTAGACCAATGTACATGTAATACACTGGATAAGTAAATCAAACAGAGTGACAACACTGGAGGAAATGGAAAAATAAATGAAAAACACAGGAAAGAGCTTCACATTTTACAAAGTAGCCAAACAGTGTTACCTATTCTTCCTTTATCTTCAAGTCCATTGTGCTTAGCCTAAGCTACTATGATTATATTTATATTGAGGTATTGTGATCCTTTCCTAGGACTGAAGAGGACATATACCTATTCTACAAATAAAGAAAACCATGGATCCTAGTTTGTTTGGGTCTGACCCACTCTATTTCGTATGTTTATTTTTTCTTTTTATTTCCTTACCAATTAAATGACATCATTTTTCTTCTATTGAAACATAGAATCCATTGTGCACTTACCCACATTGTCTTGTTCCATTAATCTACTCTCAGGTATCTGGGGTGGTGGTAAATAGTGCTTCAATGAACATTAGTTTGCATTCTATTTGGGTACAATGAAACCTCAATGTTGAATTGATATGCATTGATTTTATTGTCAGAGACGTAGAGCATTTTTCATAGGTCCTTTGGCCCTTTTGAATCCTGCATCAGTGAAGTATCTCTTTAATTATTTAGCCTTCTTATCATAGGGTAGTTTATAGTTTGGAATTGAGGGGGGAATATCTTTTTGAATTATCATTGTATGACAGCTCCATGACCCTTATCTGTTGCATGGTTAGTAAAGATCTTTTTCCAGTTTGTTGGCTTTCTATTGTCCTTCAACATACAGAAGCTCTGTGGGTTCACAAAATCCCATTTGTCCAGTCTTTATTAAACTTGATGCATTCTTGCGTCTGTAATAAGAAATGATCAATCTGTTCCAAGGATCCCTAATATTTCTCCTATTTTTTCAACTGATAAACTCAGCGGAGGTCTTTGATTTATTTGGAATTGATTCTGGTACGGGGTGATATATAATTATCTAACCTTAATTTTTATTGGTGCTTAACCAATTTTTCCAGCACTGTTTATTGAATATTGCTTCTTCATCTTTATACATTTTTTCTGCTTAAATTTCAGCTCATCTAGAGATATCATAGAATGAGACAAGGATGTTCAGTCTCTCCACTTCTCTTCAATTTAGTATTGGAATGCCTAGCAAGAGCAATAAGACAAGATACAAACATAAAGGCAATCCAACTAGAGAAAGACAGTAAATTTCTCCTTCTTTGCAGATGATATCATGTTGTAGTTAAAGAACCCAGGGACTCCACTCCCAAGTAACCGGAGCTGATTTGAAATTTTGGCAAAGGAGCAAGGTATGAAATTATCCCTGAAAAATCAATGGCTAGGCCGGACGTCGGTGGCTCATGTGGGTAATCCTACCTAACCATGAGACTGAAATCTGAGGATCACAGTTCAAAGCCAGCCCAGGCAGGAACATCCGTGAGACTCTTATCTCCAATAAACCACTAGAAAACCGAAAGTGGCATTGTGGCTCAAGTGTTAGAGCACTTGTCTTGAGCTGAAGAGTGCAGGGTCAGTGACCAGACCCAGAGTTCAAGCCGCACGACTTACCAAATAGAAAAAAAAAAAAAGTCAATGACTTTTCTGTATGCCAATATCAAGAAAATCATGGCTGAAATCAGGAAAGCAACTCCTTTTGTAATAGACCCACAAAAAAATAAAATACTTAGGAATTAATTGAACTAAAGTTGTGAAAGAACTCTATAATTAAAAATTTAAAAACCCAAAAAAGGAAATTAAAGCAAAACTAAGCAAGTGGAAAAAACTCCCGTTAATTTTCCGTGGGGGAATTAACACCGTGAAAGAGGCAATACTGCCAAAGTCTATCAACAAATTCAATGTAATACATATCAATGTCCCAACCTCATTTTCAATGAAATCGATGAAGCCACGAAAAAGTTCACCTGGAAAAAAAAAAGACTCCGAATAGCAAAAACAATCTTCAGCAGAAAGAACACTGGTAAAGGAAAATCAACACCAAATTTCAAACTCTACTACAAAGCTAAAGTAAACAAAAGTTTATTATTGGTACAAGAACAGGCTTGAGGGCCAATGGATTAGAACTGAATACCCAGAAATGAATCTTACAGACCTATAGCCTCCTAATCTTTGATAAGACAGCGAAAAACAATAGAATGGAAGAAAAAGAACCTACTCAGTATAAGGTTTTGGCAAAATTGGTTAAATAGCTGTAGAAAATTAAATGTAAATCAGTATATGCCAGCCTGCACAAAAATCAATTCCAAATGTATCAAAGACCTCGAAGTCAAAGCAGACACTCTCAAAATATTACAGGAAGGAATAGGAGAAACTGTAGAACTCTTTGAGAGTAGCAGAAATGTTCTTAATAAAACCCCGAAAACACAACAAATCAAAGAAGGGTTTGACAAGTGGGATCACATGAAACTTCAGAGCTTTTGCATCACAAAGGACATAGCTTGCAAGACCAATAAAAAGCCCATAGAACGCAAGAAAGTCTTCAGTATACATACAACAGACAAGGACCTCATATCTAAAATATGTTTGGAACTCAAAAAATTAAACCCCCAACAACAAATCCTCAAAGACACACCTACACAATTAATAAGTGGGTTAAAGAGGGTCTTCTCTGAGGAGGAAATAAGAATGGCCAATAGACATAAGGAAATGCTCAACTTCTCTAGCCATAAAAGAAATGCATATCAAACAAAATTGAGATTCCACCTCACGTGAATGAATGGCTATTGTCAAGAAATCTAAGAAAAATAGATGCTTATGGGGATGTGGCCAAAAGGGAACCCTACTACATTGTTGGTGGGAGTGTAAACATGTTCAACTACTTTGGAAAGCAGTATGGAGGTTACTGAAAAGACTCCACATAGCAATCCCAGCAATCCCACTTTTGGTTACTTACCCAAAGGATCACAAAAAGGCCGTACTAAAGCTATCAGCACAACTATGATTATTGCAGCATTATTCACCAGAGATTAGGTATGAAACCAAACCAGATGCACCTCAGTAGATGTATGGATCAAGCACATGAGATACAGATTTATAGAGCTATAGATATAGATATAGATAGATCTATGGAGCTATATCTCATGTTATTGACCCATTCATCTATACATAATATATCTGTGTGTGTGTGTGTGTGTGTGTGTGTGTGTGTGTGTGTGTGTGTGAATTCGATGCCTCCATCAGAAAGAATGACATTGCCCCATTTGGTAGGAAATAGAAAATAGTTGAAAAAATATAGTAAGTGAAGTAAGTCATGTTCAAATAAACATAGGTCCAATAGTTTCCTTTATTTACAATAACTAGTGTATGTCCAGGACAAGCTGAAATGGTCAAAAGCTATGTGCATACGACCATATAAGATGATGTTAAGAGAAATGAACTCCAAGATACGGATACAAAAGGTTTTATCTTTCTTGTTGTTGTTTGTAATTTCCTTATAATGTACTGTGTTGATTTTGCTTCTTTTTTATGTTCTTCCATTATGATATAATTCCTGTTTTCACTGTACTTGATTCTGGAATACTGTATCTTGTATCTACATTTTTCTAATTTGGGGAGGGGAAGGGAAATAACAAAATGCTGAAATAAGGATACAGGATAACTCATTGTAATAATAAAATGTACAAGACACTTTAAAACGAACTTTGCAACTTCATGGGCAGGGAGCTGAGGAGGAGGTGAGGGAAGGGATGGTAGGAGAAAAACAAAGTAAGGTGTAACAATGCTTGATAGGAAATGTACTCATTACCTTACTCATATAACTGTAACCCCTCTATACATTTCTTTACAAAAAATATATATTTAATTTAAAATAATGCTTGGTGAAACTGAGTTTACCACAAATGCAATGATAAAATAGTTTACTAATGATAGAACAGAGTGTGGCTTACCTGCTTCTAGTTGAAAAAAACAGCCTATCTGAAAATCCTTCATGGTTTTTTCTTAGATACTGCTCCTATTGAAATAATAAGGAATTATCTTTCGTATAAGAAGTATTTTCATTTAAAAGCACGTGCAGAAGCCTAACACAAACTGGTCATACCTTTAATCCTACTTACTCGGGAGACTGAGATCTGATGATAACCACTCAAACCTTACTGATAAGACAGACACAAAAGACAGATTTTTTTTATTTAAATGGAGAATAAATAAAGCTGAAGGTAGTGTTGGTGTGGCTCAAGTGATAAGTGCCAGCCTTGAAAACAAAAGATAAAAAACACAAGTCCTTGAATTGAGCCCATATTGAAAATAAAATTAATTAATAGTCAAGACATATCTTGGTGACAATTAACAATTATGAGCAAAGAAACCAAAGTTGTTCCTGATTATAAGTCTAAATAAAACAAGAGATGAATTGAAAATTCAACTTGTTTTGTTGTAATTTCCTAGTGGGATTCAAGGTGACGCTTCCTCAAAATAAAAACTTCTTGTCTTCTGTTTCCATGATTCTTGATTGCAGACAACTTAATATTAGTTCAAGAATCATGAAATCAAAAACAAAAACAAAAACACTTCCCTGAGTGCAGCTGAAAGTATTTCACTATCACACTTAATGTAGTACAAACAATAAATACTTTGTTCACTCCAAACTGCTGAAAGAATCCTCCCTTCATGGTGAATGGCAGGTGTCAGTTTCTTGGGAGAGTACAACATTTTCCTTTCCCAGTGTCTACCAATGGGTCCACCTGTTTAAACGATTTGTTTTTCACCTTCCCCTCCACGCTTCTATCAGAAAGAATGACACTATCCCATTTGTAAGGAAATGTAAAGATTTGGGAAAAATCATTTAGTGAAGTAAGCCAGACCCAAAGAAACATAGGTCCCATGGTTTCCCTTATCTGCAATAATTAGTACACATCTAGGACAATCTTATCAGATAAACAGAATAGTTCAATGGCTATGTACATCTGATCATATAAGATGATGCTAAGCAAAATGAACTCCAAGACATGGCCACAAGAGGTTTTGCTTTGTTGTTGTTGTTTTTAATGTATTATGTGATCTTTTGTTTCTTTTGTATGTTCTTCCCCCTATAGTATATCCACTATTGTCACTGTATTTGATTTTGGTATGCTTGTATTTCCTGTACATATATTTGAATTAAGGAAGGGAAGGGGAATAACAGAAAGTTGAGACAAAGGACAAAGGGGAAACAATGCAACAGTGATATAAACAAGACAATATGTTGGAAATGATCTGTACAACTTGTGGGGGCGGGGCGGTGGGGAGAAGGAGAGTAGGAGAAAAATGAGAGAAGGGTACAAGTTTGACAAGAAATGTACTTATTACCTTACTTACGTAACTGTAACTCCTCTGTACATCACCTTGGCAATAAAAAAGTTAAAGAAAAAAGCTTAATTTTCAATATCTGATATGTAGCTCTAAGTACTCAGCCTGACATGATTTTTCTATCCATAAATGAATAACCACTGGTATTTTTGCTTCATCAATATAAATTATTTCAGAAGGTTGTTGTGTAGTTCCCAGTAATCAGTGTGATCAAAAACAATTCTGATTTCTAAATTTGAAATCTAATCCTCTTGTCCATTGATTATATCATTTGCTGTCTATTAAGAGAAAGTTAACTTAAATAAATACTACTATTTAAACATTTCACTCAATCACATTGTAAATAATATTAAGATAGTTTACATAAAGACTATTTTGAACTAAACTAAGATTAGAATGTAGAGAGTATAAGGCCCTTACACACAAGAATATTTTTGGCTAAATTAAATTGAATTAAATTGTATACTTGTATTTCTAATTTGAAGGTTAATCACAAGGAAACAAGAAAATAATATAAAAATATTTACTTTGGGACCATTTTTCTTATTAAATTTATGAAGCAAAAAATCTCTAAAAATAGTATTTTTCAATCAAATCTTTCAACCCTTAGGTAAAGTACATCATATTTCAATACAGTTTATCTCAAAATAGAAATTCTGCAACTAATCTAGGTTTTCATGCACAAACTGCTGTGGCTTCTAGTCTTGTGTGATTTTAATTATAATTATACTCACACTAATTACTAATTATACAAATGATGCCTTTACACACTAATTTACATGAGCTAATATTCAAGCAAAATCAACTATCTCTCTGTCTCCAACAAGGAAGGATGAGGTGAAAAAGTATATTAAATGAAAACACTCTATAAGAGAATCTTTATGAAATGGAAACATGCTACATGAGGATGGGATCATGGACACTTTCTACTTGGCTGAACAGGAATCCTTGTTTCTAGTACTTTCTTACCTTTTAATCACACAAGCAAAGCCACAAGATTGAAGTTCATATGAAGAAATTGCATTCCCAAAAGATGTGGCCACCCTGCTCAAATGTTCAATTTTATCACTAGTTTTTGGTGCTTGCTGGCTGAACCTATTTCTCAATCACATTATTTCATATTATTAAGCATATTAGTAATTCAGCTGTGAGTACATTGCAGGAGACTACTGAAAATCACAGCTGATGATGTGTAATAATTAGAAGAGAGGAAAAAGATTATATTACTCTCCAATTACTCCATTTGGCCTTCAATATACCAATTAATTGTCAAAATACTCCAGTATGATGTTAGTTTATTTTTCCCTTTTTAATTAAAGATTAAGCAAGTAGTTTTTGCAGTAAAAAGTGATGACAGTGGTATCAGAGCTCTGATATGAACACCTTCTTCCTAACAAGTAATGTTCTTTAGACTGCAAATATGCAAGCTCCACTAAAATTCTGTAAACACACACACACACACACACACACACACACACACACACACAACGAGAGAGAGAGCGAGAGGGAGAGAGAGAGACAGAGACAGAGACAGAGACAGAGACAGAGACAGAGACAGAGACAGAGACAGAGCTGCCACCCAGACACATCACAGATCAGTTCTATTCTTTGTAATGATAGTTGATTAATGTTTACTCTATTGCTTTTTCTTTGCTTCAGGATCTTGCCTGGACCTGTAACTTTCCCATGGATCACATCGCTAGTCTTAGTATACTGTTGTGTCTGTGTATTCATAATATTTTTCCTGGCTGGTTCAAGCCAATTAAGAGTACTCTGGATACAGTATCCTCAAACTTGAAATTCAAGGCAAACTCCACTAATTAATACTACTATTCATAAATACTGCAATATATTGGATCTAGAAACCAAAAAACAAAACAAAACAAAAAAATAACACCCTGTTACTTTAGTAGTAATTGACATCATGAAATAAAATTTTTGTCAGGAACCGAGGTAACAGTACAGGAGTACGTGGGAAAATGTAGAATATTGGATTTGTGTTAGAGATACAAAATCATCTCCTATAGGCTTATTTATTGAAAACTTGTAATTCTATTGAAGGCTCAATTTACATGTACAGTTTTCCAGTTACTTTGCCTACCTATCACTTTTGATCACAAATCCTCAAGAATTTTGATAGTATCTTTGAATAAATCACACTATTTGAATGTTGTTATCATCTAAAGATGTCTGTTTACTTAAGAGGTCCACATGGAAAATAAAGGCAGGAACAGAAGTGTACATCAGACACATCTAGACACAGAGACAATTCACAATACTACTGGACAGTACAAACTCTCACTAGAACCACAAGTATTAACATCACAACATCTCACCAGAACTTATCTGTACTCATACACTTAATGGTCTAGACCAAAAACTAATTCCAGAAAAACAAAATCACAAAATAAGATCAAACCAAGAATGGTCAAATCAACTAAAAACTTAGAGTTACATATTATTAAGGTAATAGATCCCCAAATTAAAGTGAAGTAGTCCCCTAAATGGGCAGAAGAAATCACAAGCTTAAGAAAAAAGTAATAAATCATGGTAGTATAATTCCCACAGTAAATAAACAGGCACTAGAACAGAAAATCAAGGACCTAGAGGATAGTTTTCAAAAAAAATTACTAATACTGCTGAAAATTGTGAGTAATGAAAAGATAGAAAACTTCTATGAGGAAATTTATGAACAAATGAGACCAACCAAAGATTAGCAAAATAATTCATGGAGACTACAAACAGAAAGATCATAAATTCAGAGAAGGCAAGGGAATGCATGCAAAAAATAGATGCCTAGAGAAGACACAGCTTAGAATCCAACCCCCTAATCACCCCTCACAAATTGTAACCTCTCTGTACATTATTTTCAAAATAAAAATAAATACAAATTAAAAAAATAAAAAGAAAAAAACTCAATAAAACAATTTGAAAAAAACATAGAGATTCCAACTCTCCCCAGTTAGAATGACCATTATGAAGAATATTATGAATAACAGATGCTGGGCTGGTGGGGATGTGGCCAAAAAGGAACATTACTACACTATTGGTGGAAATGTAAACTAGTTCAAACACACTGTAAAGACGTATAGAGATTCCACAAAAGAGCTCCCCTATAACCCAGCAATCCACCAGTGCATTTATGCAAATGACCACAAACAAGACCACACTAAAGTTACCAGCACAACTATGTCCATTGCACCATTATTTACCATAGCTATGATATGCAACCAACCCAGATGCCTCTCATTAAATCAATGGATCAAAAAAATGTTGCATATATATACAATCAAATTCTGTGTTTCTATCGGAAAGAATGTCATTGCCCATCTGTAAGGAAATGGAAAGCCTTGGAAAACATTAAGCAAAACAAGCCAGACCCAAAGAATCGTAGGCTTCATATTTTCCCTTATTTGGAAAAACTAATATATATCCAGGATATTCTTAGCAAAAAATCACAATAGCTCACTAGCTATAAGCATATCACCATATAAAATTACACTTATCAAAATGAGCTCCAAGAAATAGATATGAGGATTATAGAGTGAGCCCTTTGAAATTATTTCTGTTTATATTTTCCCCCTTTGTTTTATTTCCTGTTGTCACTGTTTTTTATTTCTGTACCCTGTGTCTTATATATAAGTTTATCTGATTTGTGGAAGGGAAAGAAAATCACAGATATGGTGGGATAAAAAGTAAACCAAAGCAACAGTGATATACAATAGACATTATGGTAAAAATGAACTTTACAACTTTGGGGGAGTGGCATATCAGCATGGGGGAAAGCAGGAAAAAATGTGGAAGAGGAAACACTTTTCAGAAAGACATGTACTCATTAGTTCTGTAATTGTAATCCCCCATCTGTATATCACTTTTATAATAAAAAAAATAAGAGAACTCACCAAAAGAGATAAAATTAGAGAGAAAAATGAGAAGTCACAACAGAAATAAGCAAAACTGAGGGTGATCTAAGTGAGCACATTGAAAACCTTATGCCAATCACTTGGAAAATCTTGGAGAAATTAATGCTTTCATATACTCCAAGTGGACCAAGAAGTGACACATTAGAAGTAATGAAACTGAAATGTCAATAAACCTCTTCCCATTCAAGAAAAGTCTAGTACTGAATGGATTTACAGTGAAATTAAGTCCCTCAAAGAGAAATTACAATACTCATCTAACTGCTCAATGGAATAAAAAGGGAAACAGAATTATCAAACACATTGTATGAAGATAGAATCAGATTATTAACAAAATCAGATAGGGGCCCATCAAAGAAAGAGAACTATAAACCCATCCCTTTGATAAGCATTGATGCACAATTTCTCAATATAATTCTCACCAACCAATCTCAACAACTAACAAATAAAAAATCATATGCTATGATTAAACAGGATTCATCCTAGGATACAATTTGATTCTATATACTTAAATGAATAAACATAATACAAACCAGGAACAGAAGCAGGGACAAGATCCACATGATCATCTACATAGATGTAGAGATAGCTTTTGACAAGCTCCGATAATACCCCTTTATGATTAATATATCTGAGAAGCTAGGATTGCATGTAACATTCCTCAATACAATACAGAGTATGTATTTGACAAAGATATAATAAGCATGTACCTAATCTTAGAACCATGAAAACACTAAGTGTAAAATCAGGAATGAGATAAGGATGTCCACTCTCTCTACTACACTTCAATACATTAGTAGACTTCTTACCAAGAGTAATTGACAAGGGAAAAACATAAAGGGGATCCAAATAGGGAAGAAGTAAAACTATCCCTTTTTGCAGAAGACATGATTCTGTATTTAAAGGACTTTCCTCAAGTTAGTAAAGGTGATATTAACCTTCAGCAAAGTAGCAGGGTATAAAACCCACAAGAATCAGTAATTTCACGTGTTACCAACAATGAGAAGGTCCAGGCTGAAATCCAAAGAGCAACCTTATATGTATTAGCTTCAAAATGAAATGAAATCAAAACAAAACCGAGAAAATGACAAAAAAAAGCTAGGAATTAATTAACTTAACTAAAAATGTGAAGTACCTCTATTGTGAATACTTTAAAAATCTAAAAAGGGAAATTGAGATTCAAGGAAGTAGAAAGTCCATGATCTTGGCGGGAAGAATTTATATTTTAACAACTACAATACTGTCCTCAAACAATTGATAATACAATGCCCATCAAAATCCCAACAATATTCCTCAAGGAAATAGAGAAAACAATCCAAATTTAACATGGAATTACAAAGGACACTGAAATGAAAAAGAAATCCTTAGCAGGAAATGGAAAATATCAATATGAAATTCCATACTCCATCAGTAAGCCAAAGTAATAAAAATCAGCTTGTTACTTAAACAAGAAGGTGCTTGAAACCAATGAAACAGAAGTCTTAGAAATGAATACATGGGTCTATGGTCATCTTACACACACGCATGCATGCACACACACTTACACACACACACACACACACACACACACACACGATGGAATTCTACTCACCCATCAGAAAAAAATCATATTGCACAAGTCTTAAGGAAAATGAATGATTTCGGACATTTATATTGAGAAAGGAATGCAAACTCACAAAAATATAGGTTTTATGGATTCATTCATTAATGGTAGCTAGAAGGTGCCTATATATCTGCAAGTAAATAACAGAGATTCTACCTCATCCTAATTAGAATGGTCATTATCAAGAAAACTAACAAGAGCAAATGCTGGCATGAATGTTGCCAATTGGGAACTATATTACACTGTAGGTGGGAAATTAAAGTTGTTTAACCACTGTTGAATGCAGTATGAAAATTCCTCAAACAACTAACATATAGCTCCCATGTGTCCCAGCAATTCCCGTTCTGGGCAGTAATCCAATAAATAACAAACAAGCTCATACAAAAGCTAACAGCATAACCATGTTCAAAGCCCAGGCCCAGAGTTCAAGGAACGGGAAAAAAAATGTTACCACTGCTGGTATTTGGTTCCTCAAATATGAACCTTTTGATAAAAGATACCAAGTCAATGTATTTGCAGTAGTTAGGATGGGACGTAAATGTAGTGTGCGATAAAAATGGCTTCTTTGTTGAATGTTAATTAAAGATGTAGCCAATCTAAGACAAGAGTGAATTTTTTGCTCTTGGTCCTGGGGCTTGAAGTCAGGGTTCAACACTGTCACTGAGCCACTCAACTCACGGTGAGTGCTCCACAACTTGAGCCGCAGTGCCACTTCTGTATTTCTGGTGGTTAAATGGAGATAAGAGAATCAGGGATTTGGCTGTCCAAGCTGGCTTGAAGTAAAATCTCAGATCTCAGCCTCCTGAGAAGATAGGATTACAGGTGTGATCCAGCAGCGCCAGGCTAAAATGGGGGATTCCTATAAAAAAAGAAAATCTACATCTTCACCTATGTCTAAATCTCAGATAACACTATTATAACACTTCCCCCCAAACTCATTTCATCAGAAATTTGTAAATTTCGCTTTTCTTTCATGTGTGAATACTGCTTTAAATATTATTTCAACTGTGGGAATGAATCAGTTGTATGGTAATCCTAGCACTTATATCAGAAACTGTTACATCAAAACAAATGTAACACTCATTTGGAATAATTGTTTTTCTCTTTTTTATTACAAATCTAGCTTGGATATTTCCTAATGTAAGATTGTACCTCCTATCAGAGGGATGACATTTTATTTCTATTCAGCAATTGGCCTGCTCCCACATGTGGTCAAACATTTAAAAATTCAAGGATTAATTGGAGAGTTCAGTCCGTTAACGTTAAGAGATAGGACTGAGAGGTATTTGGGAGTTCCTGCCATGTTATCCACCTTCTTGGGGGCTGCGAAAACTGGGTTCTTCCTATGGTTCTTAACAATAATAATAAAATATATTACTAAAATTAGTTCACTTGCTTTGTTTCTACAGCTACTAAAATTAGAATTATATATTAAACATTAATTGTTAAAGAGCAATAATAACATATTATTAAAATTATATATACGATTAAGTTTTTATTTGAATTATAGTTCTAACAAAATGTCATGTAAATACATTAAATACAATTATGCATAATATTTTTATACTTACCAGCTTATTATGTTTCCTAATTGTCTCATTTGTTATTCTCGGTCCAAGTTATCTCTTCATCTTCTTTAGTTTTCTATTTTATCTCTATTGGTTTAGTGATTGTGCATTTTATTTTCACTTTTTAATGACAGGCATGAGGCTGAAAATTTGTATGCTAGTTTAATACTTCCTAGTTTGAAGTAAAATTACTGCTCTCCAAAGATGTTCTATTCTTCTCTGTATACTACAGTATTTCTCTCACTCCCATCTACTGTATTGCTACTCTCATGCATTTTATTGTATTTTTCATTTTATTTTTATTATCAAGATAATGTACAGAGAGGTTACAGTTCCATATGTAAGGCAGTGAATTCACTTCTTTTCTAACTTGTTACACTATCCCCATTTTTCTTCCTCTTACCTCCCAAGACCCCCACCTCTCCCTCCACCCAAGATTATTTCCCACATAATGTCTTGTATCACTGTTGCATAGGTTCCCCTTTGACCTTTGTCTCACTATTTTGTTGGTCCCTACCCTTCCCTAGTTCAGATCAACATATATACAATACCCCGGGTAACAAAATCAAATACAGTGACAACAGGGGATAAACCATAGGTGGGGAAAATATGAAAGCTAAAAAGAAATCATGTAGTACACTAAGAACAACAACAATAAAGAGCATATCTTGGAGTTCATATCTCTTGGAATCATCCTATATGGTCATATGCACATAGCTATTAAGCTATTCTGCTCATCTATTAAGATTATCCTTGATGTACATAATAGAGCTCCCCTGTTACCCAGTAATCCCACTTCTGAACATTTACCCAAATGACCACAAACCAAGTTACTCTAAAGCTACCAGCACAACTATGTTTATCACAACATTATTTGCCATAGCCCATATATGGAAGCAACTTAAATGTCGCTCAGTAGATGAATGGATCAAGAAATATGACACACACACACACACACACACACACACGTATGCACTTGCACACATTCATACATACACACCATGAATGACAACATACCATTAGGAAGACACCAAAACGTTTGTAAGGAAATGGAAGATCTTGGAAAAAATCATATTAAGTGAAGGAAGCCAGAACTAAAGAAACATAAGCTCCATGGTTTACATTATTTGTAATGATTTGTTTACATCAAGGATAATCTCATGTATTTTAATTTGACATTTTGTCCTATGTTGAACATGCAACATATTGCTATATTATTTGTTAGTATTTCTTCAAAAAAGTCAGGTATATTTAAATAATTATGTTCATCTCATCCATTATTAAATGATAAACAAATAAAAGAACAACCTCTACTAGTAAGAACAACTTCTAGTTATTTAGATTCATTCATATGTAAGGCCAGTGTTGTCCCCTGTATCCTTATGTGGTACAGTACAACTCTATACTTGGTTATCCTGCATATCTTCTAGCTTTTACATTGTGAAATGCCCTAATAATTCCAATTTGCTTTACTTAAAAAAAAATCTCAGAGTTGGCCAGGGAGTCAGAGGAAGATGGCAGAGGAGACCTGGAGGCTAAACAAGCTCTTGCATAGAAAGCAGTTTTAGTTTTCCAGTGAACATTCCATGTCTAGAAAATCACACCAAGTGTATCATCACAGTACAGAGAGTTTGGCCAGAGAGGAAAAATCCAGGCAAGGAGACAGAGAAGGCCAGGCTGATTAGCTAGTTCCAACTCAGGCCTTGGAAATAAACAAAAGAGTCATTTAGCAGGTTCAGGAACCTGACCTGACCTGCCAGGCTCAGCTCCATCCAGGGGAAAGTCACCCATGCCAGGCAGAGAGAGCTCTAACACGGTAGGAGTGACTTTATTCACTGGGTAAACACAGCCAGAGGCTGCTCCTCGCTACAGCAGCCTAAAAAATAAATTTAAATTCAGTAAACATAAACTCTGAGAAAGGCTCCAGGCGGGGCTCTGTGAGTGTCTCTGGAGCTAGCCCCTCTGGGAAAAGCTACTGTTTCCTGAAAGGCCTCAACACTAGCCAGAACCTACCTTCATCACAGCATCTTCAAACTAGGGGAAACAGCCATCTCCCTTTTTTGTGATATTAAAAGCAGATCTCCCTCCCACTGAACTAGCATTGGAGGAGGATCACAAAATCCTGGATAAAGTAGAGCATTTTTCTGCTTGACTTAAGAAACCAATAAAGGCACAGGAAAATACCAAAAGAAGACCAGAGAATCCACCAAGAGACTGGTTACAGACACAGAAGAGATATAGGATCTTTCCACCCTCACCACAGACCCCCCAAAAAGAATACCAAATAACTTTTTTGTACCTTTTTTAATTTTTATTTTTTACATTGTTTTCTATTAATCTGTTCTCTTTTTTCCTCTCATGATTTTTATTGTGTGTGTGTGTGTGTGTGTGTGTGTACGTGTGTGTGTGTGTGTGTGTGTGTGTGTGTGTGTGTGTGTGTGTGTGCTTTGTTTTTAATCTCTTTTGACTCTTTGGTCTTTTTATTAATTTTTTTATTCTTTTCACTTTTTCCTTTTTTAGTGTGACTTAATTGCGGTAATGCTCATCCCCAGATATATGCCAATCATCGATTATTAGACCTTATCCCCATTTTGTACATACTTAATCCAGAAATTTATTACTCAATCCACAACCTCTTAGGCTTAACTTCTTTAATAGCAGTATTATATTTTTATACCTATATAATTTGCAAGTAAATAATTTTAAGAATTTTTATTTTTTAGTTTTTCGTGTCCCCTTTTATTTATTTATTTATGTTTTTGGTCAATCTTGGGGCTAGAACTCCGGGTTTGAGCACTGTCCCTTTACACTTCAGATGAAGGCAAGCCCTCTACTGCTTGAGCCACTGTGCTACTTCTGATTCTCTAGTGGTTTTTATTGGAGATAAGATACTCCGAGGCATTCCTGCCTGTGCTGGCTTTGAACTTGATCCTCAGGATTACAAGCATGAACCACCTGCCAGTCTTATGTTCCCTTTCTATCTCTCCCCTCTTCCCATCCTATCCTTTTCTCCTCTCAATATCACTTCTTTAATCTTACATAATTTAACAATGTTTCACTTTTTAAATTTAATTTTTTGTTTTTCAATTTATTTTCTCTCTGCTATCATTCTGTCCAATCCATTTCCTTCTCTGAGATTAGGATGCTCCACATCCCTTAAACTTTATTTTTCCCCACATTTCTTCCCAAACCTAATAATTTCTGGCTTGCCAGATTCTTCTTTGCTGTTCTTAGCCCATTATTCCATAGTTGTTTAATGTTGAAGAGATTGTATCTGTTGAACGAGATTTTATCTACAGTAATTTTAACTGTGCAACTACAGGACTTTGGTTGATGCTTGCCTTCAAATAGTGTTCTCACATAAAATTGGTGTTATTTTCAAACCAAATTGGCAGAACAAGCCAGAAAAATACAAGAATCATGTCAAGTCCGAGAATCTCAACTCCCACTCATGATAATCCGGTGACAGAGCAGTTAATATATAATCTAGAGGAGAGTTACCAAAAAGCTTTACAAACACTACTCGTAAACATGGTGACGGAAAAGACTGAAAACCTGCAAATGACTCAGTATGAGCATAATAGAGTGAGAGAGGAGGCAAACCAATGATTAATGCAGGATTCTCCTGAGCATGAGGAAGCTACTCAAGATTAATACAGGAGTTGCATGAGCAGGTTGAAAACAATCAAAGAGAAACGCAGGAATTGCATGAGCAGGCTGAGACACTCAAAGAGAACTACAGGAATAGCATGAGTGTGAGAAAGCTAATCAAAGAGTAATACAGAAATTGGGTGAGATTAGACAAGGATCAACAGATGCATCCATGGAACCCATAAACAGACAGCTGAAACATAGGGAGACCACAAAGGGAATGCTAAAATGGAGCCCGACAGAAGGAATGGGAGTCCAAGGAAACCATAACCAATCAACTAAGTGACTTGAGAATAAAGACTACACACCAAATTAAGGAAGCAAAGAAGCTCATACAAGATCTAAAACAAAGCTCCAAAAAAGAATTTGAAGCCATCAAAGCTGACCAACTAGAAAGAAAAGAAATAAAAAAGAAAACAGAAAGTCTTTTTTTTGAGGGGGGAGGAAAGGTCTGCTTGTGGGGCCTCAACTCGGCCTGGACGCTGTCCCTCCCCAATTCTGCTCAAGGCTAGTACTATACTACTTGACCCACAGCACCAATTCCGGCTTTTTTTTTCTGTTTCTGTGGTGCTGAGGAATTGAACCAACAGCCTCAAATATACAAGGTAAGCACTGTACCACTGAGCCGCCTTTCCAACCCCCAAAAAGAAAGTCTTGACAGTAGGTTAGACCATATAGAAGATTCAATCTTGGGAATTGAAGACAGCCTAGATATTATAGAGAAAGAACATACAGACTGGGTGCCAGTCTGGCTCACTCCAGTAATCCTAGCTACTCAAGAGGTTGAGATCTGAGGATCACAGTTCAAAGCCAGCCCAGGCAGGAAAGTCCATGAAATCTTCTCTCCAATAAACCACCATAAAACTAGAAATGGCACTGTAGCTCAAGTGGTAGAATGCAAGCCCTGAGCTGAAGAGCTGAGGGACAGTGTTCAGGCCCAGAGATCAAGCCCCATGACCACCACCAACAACAACAACAAAGAACATAAAACTATCCAAGACAATCCAAAAAATATGAAAGACTTATTCCATATATGGAAGACACCATGAGAAAGCCTAATCTGAGGATAATGGGTGTAGAGGAAATGGTCAAGAAATTTGTTTAACAGGATCCTAGCAGAGAACCCAAACATGCAAAAAGATAGGCCGATTCAGATACAAAAAGCTTTTAGAACCCCAAATAGACCAGTCCAAAACAGGGTATACCACCGTCACATTATAATCCTCACAGGATCAATTCAGACCAAGGAAAAGGTCCTTAAAGCTGTCACAGAGAAATGGTCAATCACCTATAAAGGGAAACCAATCAGAATCACCTCCGATTTCTCAGCAGAGACAATTAAAGCAAGAAGGGCCTGGTATGTTTTATGCTATTCAATAAAGACAAAACACCTCTAAATAAAGAATACTGTACCCACCTAAACTCTGCCTCATAAACAAAGGTCACATAAAAACCTTCCATAGCAAAGAAAAACTGAAACAATATAGCTCCACCAAACCAGCCCTACATAAGATATTAAAAGATATCCTACAAATAGGCAATCAACAAGACCACAATAAAGGTTAAGAAAATGCACCCAAATTGAGAATCCAAGAACCATTGGAAGAAACCATTTGCCATAGCCCCCGTGAAAGTGGATAACATGGCAGGAACTCCCAAACACCTGTAAGTCCTAACTCTCAACATTATCGGACTTAACTCTCCAATTAAGCTACATAGACTCTCTAGTTGGTTTTAAAAGCAAGATCCTTCTACATGTTGGATTCAGGAATCACAGCTTGTCCATAAAAACAAGCATTTTGAAAGTGAAAGGCTGGAATATAATCTACCAAGCAAACAGCCCCCATAAGGAGACAAGAGTTGCAATCATTATAACATATAAAATACACTTCAAATTAAAATCAGTGACAAGAGATAATGTTGCTGAATACTAATTAAGGGATCTCTCTTTCAAAAGCAGAGTAAAATTCTAAATATCTACTTGCCAAAAAATAGAGCTCCCAAATTTGTCTAAGAACACTACTTTCCTTCAAATCTTACATAGATCGAAGATATTAATTGTTGGGGACTTTAACACACCATTGTCTCCACTAGATAGATCAGCTTGGAAAAACTCAAAAGGGAAACCACAGATCTAAAAAACTGCATAGATCAACTAGCCTTGATAGCATCTACCGAGTTTTCACCCACCATCATCCGAATACACGTTCTTCTCAGCATCACACAGAACATTTCCAAAAATAGACCACATTTTAGGTCCAAAACAAACTTGTCCAAATTCAGAAACATTGAAGTTATACCTTGAATTCTCTAAGTCCACAAGGGAATAAATTTTGAACTCAAAACCAAAGCCACCAAAGAAATTCCCGTAACACATGCAGGCTGAACAACACACTGTTGAATCACCACTGGATCATGGGAGAGATTGGAAAGGAAATTCAGATGTTTATGATATTCAAAAAATAGCATACACATATTACCAGCTCCTCTGGGACACAGCAAAGCCAAGTTCATAGCTCTGAGTTCCTACATCAACAATTTGAAGATATCTGAAACCAACAATTTAATGAGACATCTGCAACTCTTTGAAAAAAGAGCAGTAAGATAAACCCCAATCTAGTAAAGAGAAACAAATAATTACATCAGAATTGAATGAATTAGAATCAAAAAGAGCCATAGAATCAAGAATACAGAGTTGGTTCTTTGAAAAAAATTAACAAATTTAGCAAATCTTTTCAGAAAAAAGAAAACACACAAATAAATAAACTCAGAGATAAGAATGGAAACATCAGTACAGAAACAATCAGGATTCAGAACATTATAAGGGAATACTTCTCAAACCTTTATGCTAATAAGTTTAAGAACTTGGCAGAAATGGACCTTTGACTAGCAAATATTGACATGATGAAACTAAACAAAGATGAGTTAAATCATCTTAACAGTCTCATATCAAGCATTGAAATAGAAACAGCAATGAGATATCCCATCGAAGAAAAGCCCAGGATCAGATGGATATACAGTGGAATTCTACACGACCATCAAAGCAGAGCTCACACCAATACTCCTTTAACTCTTCAATCAACTTGACTGAGAAAGTTCACTACCAAACTCATTCTATGAAACCATCATAGCCTTAGCCCAAAACCAGGCAAGGACTCATCAAAGAAAGAGAACTATAGACCCATTACTTTGATGATCATTGATGCAAATCTTCTCAACAAAATTTTGGCCAATCCACTTCAACAATTTATCCAAAAAAATCATACACCACTATCAAACAGAATTCATTTCAGGGATGCAAAGTTGATTCAAATTACGCAAATCAATTAATATAATTCATCACATCAACAAGGGCAAGGGTATGAACCACATGGTTTGGTTATCTCAATAGATGCAGAAAAAGCATTTGACAAGATAAACACCCCTTTATGATGAGGGTTCTGGAAAAAATAGGAACCAAGGAACATTCCTCAATACAATAAGACTGTATATGACAAATCCACAGCCAGCATTACACTTAATGGTGAGAATCTAAAGCCATTTCCTCTTAACTCAGGAATGCAGCAAGGATATCCATTCTCTCCATTTCGCTTCAATTTAATATTAGAATGCCTAGTTACAGCAATAAGACAAGATAAAAGGGAACCAACTAGGGAAAGATGAAGTAAAACTCTCCGCTTTGTAAATGATATGAACTTTTATTTAAAGAATCTCATGGACTCCAATCCCAAATTGCCTAAGGTGATTCAAAACTTTGGCAAAGTAGCAGTGTATAAAATTAATCCTCAAAAATCAATGGCTTTTCTGTATGCCAACAATGAGAAAAGTATGGCTGATATCAGGAAAGCAACTCCATTCATAATAGACCCACAAAAATAAAATACCTAGAAATTAACTAAAGAAGTGAAGCACCTCTATGATGAAAACTTTAAAAACCTGAAAAAGGAAACGAAAACAGAACTTAGAAAGTGGAAAAAGACCTCTATGCTCCGTGATTGGATGGATCAACCTCCTGAAATTGGCAATACTTCCCATAGCTACTGCAAATTCAATGCAGTACCTATCAGTATTCCTGCTTCATATTCAAGGAAATAGAAGAGGCAATCCAAAAATGCATATGGAACCATGAAAGACCCGAATAGCAAAAAACGATTCTTAATGGAAAGAACAGTCCTGGACGAAGAGCAATACCAAATTTCAAACTCTACAAAAAGCCATAGTAATTAAAACAGCTTGTACTGTCACAAGAACAGACCTCAGGACCAATGGAATAGAACTGAAAACCCAGAAACGAACCCACATAACTATAGTCATCTAATCTTAATAATTGAGCTAAAAAAATAGAATGGAAGAAATTCAGCCAATTCAGTAAATGGTTCTAGCAAAATTGGTTAAGCACTTGTTAAAAACTAAAGCTAGATCCTTATATACCACCCAATACCAAAATCAACTTCAAATGGATTAAAGACGGAGTCAAAGCAGACACTCTGAAAACATTACAAAATGGAATAGGAGAATCCCTAGGTTTCCTTGGCACAGGTTGAAATTTCCTTAACAGAGACCCTGAAACACAACAAAGCAAAGAAAGCTTGGACAAATCTGATTGCAAATTGCAGAGCTTCTGAATGCAAAGGACGTAGATTGCAAGATCAATAGAAAACACAGTGATTGGGAGATATTCACTAGACATACAATGCACAAGGGTCTCATATCTAAAATATACTTGGAACTCAAAATTTTTAATGCCCCAAGAACAAATTCTCCAAGAAAATAACTGTCCAATAAACAATTGGGCTAAAGACTTAAAGAGAAACTTTTCTGAAGAGGAAAGGATGGCCAATAGACAAATGAAGAAATGTTCAACCTCCCTAGCCATAAAAGAAATGCAAATCAAAACAACATTGAGATGCCATCTCACCCCAATTATAATCAAGAACTCTAATGCTGGAGGGGATGCGGACATAAGCAAAACTTACTGCATTGTTGGTGGGAGTGTAAACTTCTTTAACCACTTTGGAATTTATTATAGAAATTCCTCAAAAGACTCCACGTAGAGCTCCCCTATGACCCAGCAATCCCACTTTTGGGCAGTTACCCAAATGATCACAAACCAGGCCATAATAAAGCTACCAGCACAAGTATGTTTATTGCAACATTATTTACTATAGCTAAGATAGAGAACAAACCCAGATGCCCCTCAGTAGATGAATCGATCAAAAAATGTGGTATGTATATACAATGGAATTCTATGCCTTTATCAGAAAAAATGACATTGCCCATTTGGTAAGAAATGGAACGACTTGGAAAAAAGAATTATATTAAGTGAAGTAAAACAGGCCCAAAGAAACATAGGTCCCATGGTTTCCCCTATTTGCAATCACACGTATATGTTTGAGACAAGTAGAAATGGACAGATAAGTTGATGTTAGGCGAAATGATCCCCAAGATAAGGATTCAAATGTTTTTTTCTTTCTTTTGATTGTTTCTAACATATCTATAACATGATTTCTTTGTTGCTTCGTATATCCCTCCCCTGTTTTCACTGTATTTGATGTTGTTATAATTTCTGGAGGGGGAAGGAAAAACATTTTTTTAAAATAGGGATGCATTTGGACCCATTGCAACAATGCGATGTACAAGACGTTATGTAGAAAAACGAACTTTACAACTTTCGCTGGGGGTGGGGCGATGGGGGAATGGAGGGAAGAAGGGAACCAGGGTGGGGTTTGTGGGGGGGAAGTTGGAAGGGATCAGAAAGAGAAACAGGAGGTGGCAACAAAGCTTGATAAGAAATGTACTCATTACCTTGACTATATAATTGTAACCACTCTGTATGGTACTTTTACACACACACACACACACACACACACACACACAAATTGTAAAAAAAAAAAAAAACAACTTAATTTTTGAGGTTGGTGTGTGTGTGTGTGTGTGTGTGTGTGTTTGTGTGTGTGTGGTTTTACAAAGATCAGAAGACAACATTTTTCTTTATTTAGATTACAATGTCAGGTCTTTGTAAGTTGTGGCTAATGGGAGAAGTCTCTTGCTCTTTTAAGGATGAAACTGAAAAATAAATTTGTGCATATACCACAGATGCTTATTAGTGTGTAATTGAACACTTAACTTTTTATATCTTGGCTGTTTTTTTAATAATGTGAATAACAATGAACCACAGTTACAAGGTACCCAGGGAGAAATAGCCAATTGATTAGTGGATGAAAGGATATTGCAATTTTTCATTTCTTTAGAAAACTGCATACTACTTTCTATGGCGATAATACTAACCTGTATTTTGTCCAAGAGTGTAGAAAATAGTTACCTCCTAACATTTTTCAATTTTCAATAACAGGATATTGCTTAAATCATTATTTAAGCTTGATACTATATAAATCATTTTAGTTAGACCTTTTACCAAGCTATATGTATTTTATTTATTTTAGGTTCATAGCTTTTTCTAAAGCCTGTTTGTCCTTGGTTTCTTTCAGTCTCATGTAGTTCGGATTTCAAACTGAAGAATAAATGGAAGGAAGCAAACAAAAATATACAGTTCCTCTCACCTGATGATGACTCTATAAGAATGAGGAAAGAGTTCATCCTTCTAAGGACTTATGACAAGCTATCAAAAAGAGAATTCATTCTTCTAAGTCTTCCCTGTCTTTGCCATGTTATTTAAAGAAGGAAAAACACAATACATTGCTTATATGCTTTTATGTTTTATGAGTTGTGCACATTTTCATATGGACTTCACCTCAGTCTACAACATTCCTCCATTATTGTGTCCCTGATACATTTATACTATCAAGACATAAGAAAACCATGTTGATTTAAAGCATGAGAAGTTTTCCACCTCGCTTCTTTGAAAGCAGAACATAGTCAATAGCTAACGTTACTTCTGGTTGCTCACTACATGTAATGGTTTCTGTAATACACATCACATTCTATTTAGTATTAAGAAAAACTGCTGGCTAAATTTTAAGCTCATTAATAGAAGTTTATAAGAGAACTTTAGCCACGCTTTCTGTTAGGTATTTCACAAGTTGTATTTCTTTTAACTCTTAAGATAACATTTGCTATAATGCTAATGTTATTATCAATTTAGTGTTGGGAAAAATTGTAATTAATGACATTAAGTGCATGGCCCAAAGACATACAGTGAGGAAGGAAGTGAGTTATAGTTTCCAAAAGTCTTTCAGCAATACAAAAAGGTAGGTCAAATCTTTCCATTCTTTTGCACTTTCAATTCAATATTCATATTGTTAAAGAAATAATACCATAGCAATTATTGCCCATGGTCATTGTTTTTTGTCACATTTTTCTTCAACACAGACTGTGTTGGTGACATTGGGTTATCATGCTCAGAGCTGAGCTTATAATCGTGGCATAAAGAGAGCCAAATGTCTTCTGATCCAGAGTTCCAATTTCTTTTTAAAAAGTAATAAAATTTTTAAATAGCATCACTTACTGTCTTGTAAGAATCCAAAAATGAAAAAAATCACACATAATAACTCCAAAATGCTTTCAATGTAGGAGATCACTAAACATGACCTGGTGAAGTAAATTTTCTTCTACTTTTAAAATTATTCTGGAAGCCTTATGCTGGTTGATAACACCTATCATCTTGTCTATTCAGGATGTGTACTCAGGAGGCTGAGATCTTTGGATAACTGTTGGAAGCTAATCAGAGCAAAAATAAAATCATGAGATTATTTTTCAAAAAAGTTAATGAACTAGCAAAGAGGCAGGAATGGAGATGTAGCTCACCAATCTAGAAAGAAAAGGCCTAGCAAGACCTTGAAGCACTGAGTTCAAACTCTCAGTGTGCCAACACTTGTGCACACACATATTCAAAATAAGAATGTCATTAAAAGCCTTATAACTTTATTCTTTACCACAGTATTTCAAAATTTAATGAATTAAAAGTAATTTCTATTATTCTTCTTTTATTGGCCAGGAAATTAGCAAAACCTCAGTCAGCATTTCTCACATAGAATTTTTCACAAGGGTTGGTTAAATATTGACCTAAGATCCAGTCTTCTGAAGATTCACTCATCTGTTTAGAAATTGATGCTGGCTGTTGGAGAAGCAAAAAAAGAAATAAATTACTTTTAATGCATTAGAGTTTGAGAGTGATTTGTAATGTGTCAATAAATGTGTGGAACACAATTATACCAACTGACAAAAATGATGTGCATTCCACTTATGTTCCTAGAGACTTGGCAAGTGACTTTAGGGGTGTCTACACAAGTAGAATTAGCAAGAACCAAGCCTGCATTTCTTCATTTAAGATAAAAGAAAGGATAAAGTTTGACCCATTATGAAAATGAGATGTACAAGACACTATGCGGGGTAGGGGTGGAAGAAGGAGTTGGTGAGGTGAGAAGGGAAGGGATGGTAGGGGAAAAACAAAGGAGGGGGTAGCAGTGCTCAATAAGAAATATACTCATTACCTTACTCATGTAACTGTAACCCCTCTGTACAGTATCTTTACAATAAAAATATGTATTTAAAAGAGATTCAAGGAAAACTTCTCTACTAATAGGAAGCTGTATTTGATACTCAAAATCTGTATGGTATTGGTTTTAGGAATAGAAGAATATTAATATTTTAGATGCTCTACATAAACACGTATATTATTTACATTAGAACCTACCCACAACCTAGTGCAGTGTAATTGTTATGAAAAATTTTAAATTAGATGGAATTTTTTGCCTCCATTATTAATATTAGTGCAGGTTAAGTCTCCTTTGTCTTTTTTGTTTCAAAGGCAAAGAGAAGAGGGTAAACAGAGAGATGATCATTATTCAGATATTTCCTTCCTCTTTTATTTCTGCTATTTTTGTTGAGAGGAAGATCAGAGCAAGAAACAAGCAAGATGCATACAAGGAAGCATTCCTGACATGTCAATAATTCTTTCTCAGAATCACTTAAACTGATTATTCTTGCGTTTTCCATAGCAGTAACCTAATTGTGGCTTCCTTGGTTCAGGAGGAAGCATACTAACAGGTTTTTACTGTAAATTAGTATTTTATATCTCAATTTACTATTACCAAAAATATAAAGCTTTGTCTACCTAAATGCAAACACACTGATTGTCCAACAATAACGTAACGAATACTAGACAATTCTACTCAGCTCCCCCCTCCTCTCCTCTCATTCCCTCCCCTCTTCTTATTTACACTCCCTCCCTTATTCTCTCTTTGTGTCTCACTCCTCAATATTGATCTCTATCTTCTCCATTTTTCTCTTCCAGTAGCAAGTGATTTGGTTTATCAGCCAACACATAGATAGTTGAACAAGCATTTTTTAAATTATTTTTGTGATCATTTATACTTTTTTCAAATTTTTATTGTGAAAATACCAAGCAAGGGGTTACAATTACATGGGCAAAATAACGAGTACATTTCTTATTAAGCATTGTTGCCTACTCCTTTTCTCCCCTTCCCATGCTTTCCCATACTCCCTCCCCTTATTCTTAAGAAGTGAGATCTAGTAGAGCACCAGTGGCTTACAACTATCCATTCTTTAGGTTCAAATTTGACAATTGCAGCTTGAAACTATCCCAAGTGGATAATTCGTAGTGATTCTTTTATCCACTTGTAGTAAAAGAAAGAAGTGGAGGTGCAACTCAGATGCTATAATGAAAACATTGAGAATTAAAGCCCAGATGGAGCTGCAGTGCAGGAATCCAAAACCAGTACCAGCACAATATAAAAAATGAGTCCTCTGTTTTTGAAAAATAATGTTTCTCCAAAAATTCATCCACAGGACAATTTTCAAGGTACAAAACGTCAAAGGCTTTTTCACATCTTAAACTGATTCTTCTGCTTGATTCACATTATGGAAAATAGGAGCCAAACTTCACATTAAAAAGTATGAGCATTGCTAAACAGTTATTATTTTTCCTGTAAAGGAAACATGGAAGAAAAAGTCACCTGACTACATGAGTTAGGTTTGACTCACTGACAGACTTTTTCAAGTAAATGAGGGTTTATTGACATGTAAAGAAATCTTTACAGATCGTTCTCTAGGAGAGAGAACAAGCTAGCTGCTGTCCAAGTTTGAATCAGAGCAAGTTTATTCCTGTAATATGATAAAGAGAAGCTCATCGCTATGCAGTCAGTAATTTAAGAGGATTAAAAGGCCACGTCTATGTTGTAACAGCCAAGTTTTCACAAACAAAAACCATTTCCTGTGCCATGTGTTAGACCAAAAAGAACTGCGTTAAATAGAGTAAATGTCTGAGTGACAGGTATGCAAGAATTCTGTAATCACAACTAAACTATAAATTTTTTAATCATGTCCCTTACAAGAATCTCCAAGATAAGCCTTGCTAAATCTGTCATAAAAGACTGGGTTATGTAATTGGCAGTTATGATTAGGATCCAATATCTTTTTCAGTTGCTTACGTTGCAAATCTCTCACTCAAAATTCAGAGTCTGAAAAAACGTGTTTTCTTGCCAGGCACCTAAGATATTTTTTGTGCCACTATGAATATATATTTATTTGTATTTCTCCTCTTGTAATCATACCTGCCAATATGATGTACTTTAGTGAGAAGAATTATAGTATCTGTATCCTTTGTTCCACTAAAAATATCCTAGCTATATTGCATTTGAAAATATATATATATACCCAGGCACGGATCATGCCTGTCATCCTAGCTAACCAGGAGGCTGAGACCTGGGGATCACCGTTCAGTGCAAGCAGTGAGACCCTTATATCCCATAAACAACCAGAAAACCGGAAGTGGTGCTATGGCTCAAAACGTAGAGTGTTTGACTTGATCTGAAGAGCACAGGCACAGCATCCAAGTCCAGAGTTCAAGCTCCATGACTGACAAAAATAAATATATGTATATATGTATACATACATATATATAAATATATAAGTATAATATATATTTATATATAAATATAATATAAATACAAATATGTAAATATATAAATATAACATAAATATCTATAAATATATGTATATATACACACATGCAATTACATATATATATGTATATGTATGTGTATATGTATGTACGCATGTGGTCTTGAAATCAGAGTCCACAATCTGGACATATACATCAGTTTAGCAAATTTAGGTCTCAAACTTTTATTTGAGTCCTATATCACACATTCTCACATACATCCAGCTTTTTTAGAGTCAGTATATATAAAAACATGCATGCATATTCCTGCGCACATATATCCCCATAATGAAATGATATACTAAATGTAACACTCTAATAAAAAATAATATCGATACTAAAAAGGACTCCTTTGCAAATGCCATTTAAGTTTAATTGTTTTTCATACAATGCATTATTAAAATAGATGAAAGAGCTGAGGAGATGTTTTAAATACTACAATTCCTGCCCCAAAAGCATGTTTCTCTATCCAAACATCATTATTTACCTCCTTCCTTCTCGCACCTAAAACTCCTATAAATATCTACAAAATTAATCTACATGCTCCTTAAGCACTGATTGAAGAAATAAATTGTAATATATATATACACACACATCATATTTATACACAATGATATAATATTTAGCCACACATAATAATGAAATCATATTATCTTCAAGAAAATAGATAGAACTGGAAACCTTCATATTAAAGCAATAAGTCAGATTGTGAAAAACAAATACTAGATTTCTCATATGTGGACTCTAGACCTAGAAAATAAAATGAATGACCCAGGTGTAAAATATGGAACTGATTAGGATTGGGAACAAGTGAAAGTGGAGATGAAGAGAAATAGTGTGGAGGAAATATGTTCAAATATTTTGTTAGTATGATGACATATAAAATGCAAGTATAAAAATAGCATAATAAAATTAACAAAAGCAGTAAATTTCATTTGATTACTCTCTATGAACATATGTGTATCACACAATAAAATATTTTGTGAAATTAATATTAGCTAATAAAAAGACAAAACTTCATTATTGTTGTTATAGATTCATACTTTAGGTTCCATTGTTTCGTCAGTTATTTCACTGATAAACTAAAAGGAGAAATTTATTTTGTTCATTTAGAAATCAATCTTGTTCTGTTAGTATTAAAGTATTCTAGTTAATTACTGTCAATGTGAAACTTTTCATACAAATTATTATATTAGAAAAATTTCCAAAGCATTCTTCAAAATACCATCTCTATAAATACATAGTTTTGGCTATTTATTGAATAGGTAGGATATGTTATGCCTGACCACAAAATCAATTCTTCAAACTGTTTTTTATCAAAAATGCCTATAGCAAAATAGATAAATCTAAATTATGCATATTTCAAGAAAATGCTTGGTTAGTCCTCTTTTTCTCACATTCCCTATCCCTTCTTGAGAATAATACACACTGTAAGGGAATGCTGAGACTGTTTTGGAGAAAGAGGTTGACTTTAAACCAATGAATTACTCTATGTGCATTTTTGTTTACTTTATAAACAGAAAAGATAAATTCTTACCTTAACTATTTCCTTAGGATTTATACTGAGGTTTAATCTGTAATGGATGACAGATAACTATATAAACACTTTTTTTTTGTTTACAAATTTAGGTACAACTATATTCAGTCATGAGAACATGATATCAAAAGGTTAAACAACGCTTACTGGTACTATGCTTATGCGACTTTGTGTATTACAAAAAGTGGTTATTAGCATTTGATTTTTAGCCCAGCATCATCTCATGGGTTAGGGAACGAAGTGAGACGTTGTCCTCAGAACAAAATTTAATGAGGCATCCAAAATTAGTTACTAAGATATACATCGTTTAACAAAATGTTTTTAAAATGTAGGTTAAAGGAATTAATTTATGAAAAAAAATCAGCATTTAAAATAAATACAGAATCAGTATGACTGGCTTTGCTTTTGTACAAGCTTGCAATAGAGGTTGCATGATGAATTTTCTGATTATATCTTTGAGTTAACTCTTTTAGTTAGAGAAGTTTTGTTTTTCATATATACATTTGTTAGATGAAGGAGGACACGAATTCCATGCCAAAGTACACATGAATATTACTATTGTAGTTTTATCCTTTGCAAAAGTTTCAAATAGGCTCGAGTAACTTGGGTCTTTTTGGATCTAACTAAATAGGTATGCAATTTTGTCAGTACTAGAAAGAGTTTTACTAATATTTATTAAAATATTATTTTCCTGAAACCACTTCTATTCTCTCTTCTTATGAGATTTTTAAAGTAAATTTATATAAATGTGCTGATGTTTCTTTTTAAACTTTTTATTGTAAAAATACCGTACAGAAGGATGACAATTACATGGACAAGATAATGAGTATCTTTCTTATCAAGCATTATAGCCTCCTCCTTTGTTTATATTTCCTATCCCTTCCCATCCTCCCCCGGTCTCCCTACCCAAAACTCCCCCTCACACACACCAAAGTTGTAAAGTTCGTTTTTCCACATAACATCTTGTAAATCTCATTGTTGCAATGGATCCACCTGTAACCCTATTTAAACGATCTGTTTTTTCCGTTCCCCTCCATATATTATACCAACCTTAAATACGGTGAAAGCAGGAATTATACCAAGGGGGAGGGACATACAAAGAAACAAAGACATAATCTTATAAATGTGTAAGAAACAATTTTCTAAAAGAAAAAAAAACATTTGAAGACATCTATTAGGGTTCATTTCCCTAACATCAACTTATCTGACCTTTTTCTGCTTGACTCAGA
Source organism: Dipodomys merriami (assembly GCF_024711535.1). NCBI lineage: Eukaryota > Metazoa > Chordata > Mammalia > Rodentia > Heteromyidae > Dipodomys > Dipodomys merriami. The sequence goes on along the minus strand of NW_027203159.1, from coordinate 743,415 downwards.
CATATACTAGTTATTGCAAATAAGGGAAACCATGGGACCTATGTTTCTTTGGGTCTGGATTAATTCACTTAGTATAATTTTTTCCAAGTCTTCCAATTTCCTAACAAATTGGGCAACCTCATTCTTTCTGATGGAGGCACAAATTTCATTATGTAAATATACCACATGTTCTTGATCCATTCATCTACTGAGAGCCATCTGGGTCTGATGTTTCTTTCTAGATAACCCACATTCAGTCTTTTACAAACACTGTAGTTTGATGTAGTTAAAATTATGTACACTCATGTACATTGCTCAGATTCTATTATTTGCATGTTTTGTTCTTTTAAGTCAGTAGTATTTAGTTATCAAAATGGATACTATTATACTTATTCATTGCATTTCTGAACATTTTAAGTATGTAATGATTTGATACTGTAGCATTTTATTCTCTTAAACATGTTTAGAACTTATTCTACATACATTGAAATATGTTTTAAACAATTTGATCCATCCAAGGGATTTGATATATTAGGTTCATTCACAAGAATTTAATTACAAACTAACACAACCTTATTTCTGAGACAGTTATTCTTATGGCTATACTCAAATTAACATGTGTTTCAAGTGTTCATACAAAAAACAAACAAAACAAAAAACCGGGCACAACATGTTTTTGTTCCTGTGAGAGTTCTGCTTTGTTGGTTGATTTTTTCCAGCTGTGGTGACTTCAACATGCTGTGTGAATTTATTTCAATTGTTTTGTGCCTATATTTTGTTTCATATAACAGAATGTAGAAAAAGAATCAGTGATTTAGAACTTTTCCAAATAGAATTCTCAGAGAGACACTTGAAGTTTCATAACATCTGTGAATGGGCAGGTCTTCTTAGTGGAGGGGGTAGCAGAGTAACAAAGACATTGTTTAACATTATTTGAATTCTGCCTCATCTTGTCTAACTGTTTCCAATGGTATTAGTTCAAGGTCTTTTTTTTTTTTTTGGTCGGTCTTGGGCTTGACCTTGGGCTTGGTCGCTGGCCCTGCCCTCTTCAGCTCAAGGCGAGCACTCTACCGCTTGAGCCAAAGCACCACTTTCGGTTTTCCAGTGGTTTGTTTGAGAGAAGAGTCTCACGGACTTTCCTTCCCCAGGCTAGCTTTGTACCGCGATCCTCAGTTCTCAGCCTCCTGAGTAGTTAGGATTACAGGCATGAGCCACCCGTGCCTGGCTACTTCAAAGGTTTTAGTGTAAAGAAAATAATTTTGTCTGTATGAACTCAGAATTTTTTTAAATTGAGATGAAGTACACATTCATATTTGATTTTAACTTAAAAACTTCTTTTCTTAGTTTAAAATCACACATATTAATTTATAATGCTAAAAGAGAATGTACTAATATATATGAAATGGTCCAAACTATTTATCATATTGTGTAATAGAGGATATAATAATTGGTTTTGGGTAAGGGAAACAATCGGATCTATGTTTCTTTGGGCCTGGCTTACTTTACTTAATATAATTTTTCTAAGTCTTTCCACTTCCTAACAGATGGAGCAGAGTCATTCTTTCTGAATTTTATTTATTAAAAATCTGAAACTCTGTATGTATTAGTGATTCATGAGGGTTCCAGTGTCTCACTTCTGCAATCAGAGTGACTCAGAAGAGAGAAATTGAGAAGATAAAGGTTTGAAGCCAACCAGGGCAGAAAAAATTTTGAGACTTCCTCACCAAAGTAACCAGCAGAAAGCCAGACTGAAGGCATGCTTCAAGCAGTAGAGAGTCAGCTGGACAAGAAACTGAGTATTTGAACTTTGGTGACTGGATTTCACTTGGCATGTATTCAAGGTGATCTTAGTCCATTCTTTGTTGCTATAATGGGTATAATTGAATAGCATAAACAGAGCAATTTATCAGAAATGAAGTATTACTTTATTCGGTTCGTGGCTGTTAGGATTGCAATGTTCATGATCAGCAGCCTCATCTCCTAGTGGTTGATGGTGCGGCGCTGTGTGGGGTTGTGAGGGGGAGAGACTCCGCAGAGTACCAGGATGAAAAAGGACATCACATATGTCCTAGCTGCATTCCCTTCTTCTTCTTACAAAGCCCCAATCACCCAAATTACCACCCAAACTCTCACCTCTAAATATCAGAGATGACATTTCTACCTTCTTTTTTTTTGGTGGGGGGTCCAGTCGTGGGGCCTGAACTCTGCGCCTGGGTGCTGTCCCTCAGCTCTTCAGCTAAAGGCTAGTGCTCTACCACTTGAGCCACATTCTCAGCCACGTTCTTTTTTTTTAAATAGATTTTTATTGTACAAATACTTTACAGAGGGTTTACAGATACAGGAGAAAGTTAATGAGTACATATGCCTTCCCTCCTACCTCCAAAACTACAATTTCCCCTCCTTACTCCTGTCCCTCTCTCTGACTAATTTGTAAAGTTCGGTTTTCAACATAATGTCTTGTATATCTCGTGGTTATAATGGGTCAATCTGTATACCTGTTTAAACATTTTGTTTTTCCCTTACCCTCCCCAAACTAGAGAAGTGTATATAAAAGATACAGAGCAGCGACATCAGGGGTATACCGAAAACAGGTCTATACCGTTGGGGAGGAACACACAAAGAAACAAAAAAAAATCGCATGGTACATTACAAATAAGTTAGGAACAATAGCAAGAAATAAAAGACCAAAAGCTATGTACATATGACTATATAAGAGGATGCTAAATAAAATGAAGCAGAAGATAGAGGCACAAGTGGTTTTATATTTCTTGATGTTGTGTTTTTATGTATTTATAATGTACCATGTGATTTTTTGTTTCTTTTGTATGTTCTTCCTCCATAGTATAACCCCTATTTTCATTAAATCTGATTTCATCGCCCTGAATCTTGTATATACATTTTTCTAATTAGGGAAGTGAATGGATATAACAAAATGCTGTAATAAAGATACAGGTTGACCCATTGTAATAATGATGTATACAAGATGGTATGTTGAAAACCGAACTCTACAACTTCCTGGGTGGTAAGGGAGGGAGAATTTTGGAGATGGGGAAGGATGGAGTAGGGGAAAAACAAACTTGGAAGTGACAACACTCAATAGGAAATGTACTCATGACCTTACTCATGTAACTCTAACCCCTCTGAATAGTATTTTTTTTTTAATTTTATTTTATTTTATTTGAGAACATACTGTACAGAGGGGCTACAATTACATGGGCAAGATAATGCATACATTTCTTACCAAGCATTGCAGCCTCCTCCTTTGTTTACCCTTCACCTCCCTTCCCCGCCTCCCCCCTCTCCCCCACCCAATTATACCCCCCTCCCCCCCGACACCGACATTGTAAAGCTGGTTTTGACATGACATTTTGTACTTCTCATTGTTGCAACAGGTCCACCTGAATCCTTAAACGACTTGTTTGTCCCCAGCTCCTCCACATGTTATACTGACATCAAATATAGTGAAAGCGGGGGTTACACTGTGGGGGAGGGACATACAAAGCAACAAAGAAATAACCTTATAAATGCGTTAGAAACACATGCATGAAAGAAACGAAAACATTCAAATACATATTTAAGGGTTCATTTTCCTAACATCACATTATCTGACCTTTTCCGCTTGACTCATACCTATACTAGATATTGCAAATAAGGGAAACCATGGGACCTATGCTTCTTTGGGCCTGGTTTACTTCACTTAATATAATTTTTTCCAAACCTTTCCATTTCCTAACAAATGGGGAAATGTCATTCTTTCTGATGGAGGCATAGAATATCATTGTGTATATATACCACATTTTCTTGATCCATTCATCTACTGAGGGGCATCTGGGTTGGTTCCATATCTTAGCTATGGTAAATAATGCTGCAATAAACATAGTTGTGCTGGTAGCTTTAGTGTGGTCTTGTTTGTAAACATTTGGGTAAATGCCCAAAAGTGGGATTGCTGGATCATAGGGGAGCTCTATGTGAAGTCTTTTGAGGAACCTCCATACTGCTTTCCAGAGCAGTTGAACAAGTTTACATTCCCACCAACAATGAAGTAAGGTTCCCTTCTGTCCACATCCCCTCCAGCATCTGTTGTTGTTAGAATTCTTGATTTTTGCTGTTCTAACTGGAGTGAGGTGATATCTCAATGTTGTTTTGATTTGCATTTCTTTTATGGCTAGGGATGTTGAACATTTCTTCATGTGTCTATTGGCCATCCTTCTTTCTTCTTCAGAGAAGCTTCTCTTTAAGTCTTTCGCCCACTTATTTATTGGGCAGTTGTTTCTTTGAGGATTTGTTGTTGGGTGGTTTAATTTTTTGAGTTCCAAGTATATTTTAGAGATGAGACCCTTGTCCGTTGTATGGCTAGTAAAGATCTTCTCCCAATCGGTGGGCTTTCTATTGATCTTGCCAGCTATTTTATTTGCCCTGCAGAAGCTCTGAAATCTTATGCAATCCCATTTGTCCAACCTTTCTTTGATTTGTTGTGCTTCCGGGTCTCTATTCAGAAAATTCCGGCCTGAGCCAAGGAGACCTAGGGTTTCTCCTATTCCATCCTGTAATGTTTTCAGAGTGTCTGCTTTGAGTTCAAGGTCTTTGATCCATTTGGAGTTGATTCTGGTGCAGGGTGATATATAAGGATCTAGCTTTAGTTTTCTACATGTAGTTAACCAATTTTGCCATCACCATTTACTGAAGAGGCTGTCTTTCTTCCATTCTATTGTTTTAGCTTCCTTATCGAAGATTAGATGTGTATAGGTCTGTAGGTTCATTTCTGGGTTTTCAATTCTATTCCATTGGTCCTGAGGTCTGTTCTTATGCCAATACCAAGCTGTTTTGATTACTATGGCTTTATAGTAGAGTTTGAAATATGGTATTGATATTCCTTCAGCAGTGTTCTTTCCATTGAGGAGCATTTTTGCTATTTGGGGTCTTTTATTGTTCCATATGAATTTTTGGATTGCCTCTTCTATTTCCTTGAAGAATGAGGGTGGAATTTTGATAGGTATCGCGTTGAATTTGTAGATAGCCTTGGGAAGTATTGCCATTAACACGATGTTAATCTTGCCAATCCAGGAGCATGGGAGGTTTTGCCATTTTTTAAGTTCTGTGTTGATTTCCTTTTTCAAGATTTTAAAGTTTTCATCATAGAGGTCCTTCACTTCTTTGGTTAAGTTAATTACAAGGTATTTTATTTTTTGTGCGGCGATTACAAATGGAGTTGCTTTCCTAATTTCAGCCACACTTTTCTCATTGTTGGCATATAGAAAAGCCATTGATTTTTGGGGGTTAATTTTATAACCTGCTACTTTGCCAAAGTTTTGAATCAGCTTGAGTAATTTGGGAGTGGAGTCTATGGGATTCTTTAAATACAAGATCATGTCATCTGCAAAGAGGGAGAGTTTTATTTCTTCTTTCTCTATTTGGATCCCCTTTATGTCTGCATCTTGTCTTATTGCTGTAGCTAGGCATTCTAATACTAGATTGAAGAGAAGTGGAGAGAGTGGGCATCCTTGTCTTGTTCCTGAGTTAAGAGGAAATGGCTTTAGTTTTTCACCATTGAGTATAATGCTGGCTGTAGGTTTGTCATATATAGCCTTTATTGTATTGAGGAATGATCCATAGATTCCTAATTTTTCAGAACCTTCATCATAAAGGGGTGTTGGATCTTGTCAAATGCTTTTTCTGCATCTATTGAGATAACCATGTGGTTCTTATTCTTGCTCCTGTTGATGTGATGAATAATATTAATTGATCTGCGTATATTGAACCAGCTTTGCATCCCTGAAATGAATTCTGTTTGGTCATGGTGTATGATTTTTTGGATGAATTGTTGAAGTCGATTGGCCATAATTTTGTTCAGAAGTTTTGCATCAATGTTCATCAAAGAAATGGGTCTATAGTTTTCTTTCTTTGATGAGTCCCTGCCTGGTTTTGGGATGAGGGTTATGATGGCTTCATAGAATGTGTTCGGTAGTGAGCTTTCTCTTTCAATTTCATTGAAGATTTGGAGGAGTATTGGTGTGAGCTCTGCTTTGAAGGCCTTGTAAAATTCCGCTGTAAAACCATCTGGTCCTGGACTTTTCTTAGCTGGGAGGTCCCTTATTGCTGTTTCTATTTCAATGCTTGATATGGGCCTATTAAGCTGGTTTAACTCGTCTTGGTTTAGTTTTGGCATGTCAATATTTGCTAGGAAAAGGTCCATTTCTGTCAAGTTCTCAAACTTATTAGCATAAAGTTTTGAGAAGTATTCCCTTATAATGTTCTGAATCTTGGTTGTTTCCGTAGTGATGTTTCCATTCTCATCTCTGAGTTTATTAATTTGGGTGTGTTCTCTCCTTTTTCTGATAAGGTTTGCTAAGAGTCTGTCAATTTTGTTAAGTTTTTCGAAGAACCAACTCTTTGTTTTGTTGATTCTTTCTATAGTTTTTTTGAATTCTAATTCATTTAATTCTGATTTAAATTTGATTATTTCTTTCCGTCTATTGGAATGGGGTTTATCTTGCTGCTCTTTTTCAAGGAGGCTTAGATGTGTCATTAAATTGTTAGTTTCAGATCTCTCCAATTTGTTGATGTAGGAGCTCAGAGCTATAAACTTGCCTCTGAGTACTGCCTTTGCTGTGTCCCAGAGGAGCTGGTAATTTGTGTGTTCATTTTTGTTGAATAGCATGAACATTTGAATATCCTTTCTAATCTCTTCCATGACCCACTCATGATTCAGCAGTGTGTTGTTCAGCCTCCATATGATACCGGCCTTTCTTTGGTGGCTTTTGGTGTTGAGTTCTAATTTTATTCCCTTGTGGTCAGAGAGAATGCAAGGTATAACTTCAATGTTTCTGAATTTAGACAAGTTTGTTTTGTGGCCTAAAATGTGGTCTATTTTAGAAAACGTTCCATGTGCTGCTGAGAAGAACGTGCATTTTGAGGCTGCTAGGTGAAATGTTCGGTAAATGTCTGTTAAGTCTAGTTGATATATGCAGCTGTTTAGATCTGCGGTTTCTCTGTTGAGTTTTTGCCGAGTTGATCTATCTAGTGGGGAGAGTGGTGTGTTAAAATCCCCAACAATTAAATTCTTTGGATCTATATGGGATTTGAAGGAAAGTAGTGTTTTTTTGATAAATTTGGGTGCTCCATTGTTTGGCGAATAGATGTTTAGAATTGTAATATCCTCGTGAAGGAGAGATCCTTTAATTAGTATGTATCGACCTTCTTTATCTCTTCTCACGAATTTTAATTTGAAGTCTATTTTATCTGATATTAGGATTGCAACTCCCGCCTGTTTATGAGGGCCGTTTGCTTGGTAGATTTAGTTCCAGCCTTTAACATTGAAAATGTGTTTGTTTTTACGGGCAAGATGTGACTCCTGCAGGCAGCAGATAGAAGGGTCTTGTTTTTTAATCCAACTAGACAGTCTATGTCACTTAATTGGAGAGTTCAGTCCGTTAACGTTAAGAGATAGGACTGAGAGGTATTTGGGAGTTCCTGCCATGTTATCCACCTTCTTTGGGGCTTTGAAAACTGGGTTCTTCCTATGGTTATTGGATTCTCAGTTTGTGTGCAGTTTCTTGGCCTTTGTTGCGGTCTTGTTGGTTTTCTATGTGTAGGACATCTTTAAGAATCTTTTGTAGGGCTGGTTTGGTGGAGATGTATTGTTTCAATTTTTCTTTGCTATGGAAGGTTTTTATTTGGCCTTCAGTTATGAAGGAGAGTTTAGCTGGGTACAGTATTCTTGGTTGATAGTTGTTTGTTTTTAGGGCATGGCATACATCATTCCAGGCTCTTCTTGCTTTGATTGTCTCTGCTGAGAACTCTGAGGTAATTCTAATTGGTTTCCCTTTATAGGTGATTACCCTTTTCTCCTTGACAGCTTTAAGGATCTTTTCCTTGGTCTGGGTTGATCCTGTGTGGATTATAATGTGATGGTGGGATGTCCTATTCTGGTCTGGTCTATATGGGGTTCTAAAAGCTTCTTGTATCTGAATAGGCCTATCTTTTTGTATGTTTGGGAAGTTCTAGGCTAGGATCCTGTTAAACAAATTTCCTAGACCATTAACTTCTGTTTCTAGGTGCTCCTCTACACCCATTATCCTTAGATTGGGCCTTCTGATGGTGTCTTCCAGGTGTTGGATAGACCTATCATATTTCTTGGACTTGTCTTGGATGGTTGTATGTTCTTTCTCTATAATATCTAGGCTGTCTTCAATCGCTGAGATTCGATCTTCTGCATGGTCTAACCTGCTGTCAAGACTCTCTACTTTGTTTTTTATCTCTTTTCCTTCTAATTGGTCAGCTTTGATGGCTTCAAGTTCTTTGTTGAAGCTCTGTTTTAGGTCTTGTATGAATTTCTTTACTTCCTTAATTTGGTGTTCAGTGTTTGTTCTCAAATCACTTAGTTGATTGGTTCTGGTTTCTTTGGACTCCCATTCCTTCTGTTGGGTTCCATTCAGCATTCCCTTTGTGGTCTCCCTGACTTCCTTCAGCTCTTTGTTAATGGATTCCATGAATGCCTTTAGTGATCTTTGTGTATTCTCTACCTGGTCTCTCAATTCCTGAATTACTGTTTGATTAGCTTCCTCCCATCTGTGGGATTCCTGGAGTTCTCTTTCTTGCCGTTCATGGGATTCCTGCAGTTCTCTTTGAGTGTTCTCTGCCTGCTCATGCCATTCCTCCCTTTCTCTTTGAGTATTCTCAAATTGTTCACGCAAATCCTGTATCAGTTTTTGAGTAGCTTCCTCACACTTATGATATTCCTGTATAAACTTCTGAGATGCCTCCTCTCTCTCCCTATCACGCTCATACAGAGTCCTTTGTACATTGTCAAACTTCTCATTTATCATGTTTGCTATTAGTGTTTGTAGAGCTATTTGGGAACTCTCCTCTGGATTATTCTTTATCTGTTCTAATGCCTGATTATCAAGATTGGGAAATGAGATACCCGAATTTGCCATTTTTCTTGTGTTTTTCCGGCTTACTCGGCCCATTTGAGATGAAGATTGCACCAGTTTGGTGCTAGAACACTATCTTAAGGCAACCATCAACCAATCTAGTTCAACTGATACATCTATTCAACATCAGACAACTATATGTTAGAGGACTTCAAACTGCAGAAAAGAATTTGGAAAACCAGAAATTATTAGGATTAGGGAGAGATGTGGGTAAAAAATAGGAATAGATTGGTGTGGGGAGGCACAGGGAGAGTTAAATATGTCCTAATCACAATGCAGGAAATGGGTTGGTTAGGATGCAAGTAGAGAGAGAGAGAAAAAGAAGAGACGGAAAGGGGAATAAAAGAAAGACCAGAAAAAAATAGAAACGTAAAAATTAATGTTATTATAGAGGTTAAAAGACCGTCTATTTAGAGAGGAATGTGAATATGTTCAGAGAAGGGGAGGGACATAGAGGAGAAGTGAAAAACTTTAAGGATGGGAAAGGGAGAAGAAAAGATCAGAAGTTCAGTAGAGCTAGATAAAAAACAAAAAGATAATTAAGAAAGAAAGAAAAAGAGAAAGAAGACAAGAAAAGAAAACGCTCATTCACGTATTCCTAAAATAAAAATTATAAGATGAGGAAAAAAAAAAAAGTTACTGGGAAACGATTTTTTTTTCAGAAGAGGCAAAAATTAAAGATTAATAAAAGTTTTAGAAGGGAAAAAATTTTATATATATATATATATATATATATATATATATATGGTAACAAGAAACAAAAAACAAGCCAAAAAAAAAAAAAAAAGAAAAGAAGAAGAAGAAAAAAAAAGAAAAAAAAAAGAAAAAAAAAAGTCTTTTGATTTTTCTTTTTTTGGGGGGAGGAGTGGGAAGAATCCTGTATCTCCCTTTTGTCTGTAACCAGTCTCTTGCTGGAGTCTCTGGTCAGCTTGAGGTCCTTTGGCTTGATTGGTTTCTTAAGTCGGTTGGTTGGAAGAGGCAGAAAAATGCTCTGCTTTACCCAAGATTTTGAGATCCCCCTCCCAGGTTAGTTTTCTGGGAGGGTGATCTGCTTTGAGAATCACAAAAGAGGGGGATGTGGTGGTGAGGCTAGATTCTGGGTAGAGTTGAGGCCTTTCAACAAACAGTAGCTTTTCCCTGGGGCTATTTTGTGATACAGCTCACAGCACCCAGCCTGGAGCCATTCTCAGGGTTTCTGTTTTTCAATTGATTGTGGTGGCTGCTAGAAGGAGGGCAGCCTCTGGCTCTGGTTACCCAGTGAGGCAAGGCACTCCAATGGCTGGCGCCTGAGCTGGGTGACTTTTCCCTGGATGGAGCTGAGTCTGGCAGGTCACTTCGCCGTTAACTTCTTGTGACCTGCTAAATGACTCGTTTTATTCCAAGGCCTGAGTTGGAGCTAGCAGCTCCTCCGAGCATTGTCGGTATCCAAGATGGAGATCACCGGTGCTGGGGGGGGAGGGGTGGCCTTCCCTCTTCTGCTCCCTGAGGAGTGAGGATGTCGGGCTTGTACTCAAGCCGAGTCTTGGATCCTGGGTCGTCTCTGGTCTGCAAACAGCAGGATGAAGATATTCGCTCCTTGTCGGTTCTTGTTGGTGTTGAGTAGAATCCGCTCATCCGCTGCGTCTGGCTCGTTCGTCCCCGACTCTCTGTGTCTCAGGTATGACCCCGCGTCGGTGGTCGCCGCCGCGACCCTGCCGCCGCAGCGGCAGCTGCAGGCAGGCGCTCAGATGTGTCTTTTTGCCTTGGCTTCCCCTCTCTTGTCTAACTCTCTGTCCTGTGATGGCACACTTGGTGTGATTCTCTGGCTTAGGACTGTTCACTGGAACTCTATAACTGCTTTCTATGCGAGAGCTTGTTCAGATTCCAGCTTCTCCTCCGCCATTTTCCCCTAAAGTCTCTGAATAGTATTTTTTATGACAATAAATATAAACAGTTTCTGTTTGTCTCAGACATATATTAGATATTACAGATAAGGGAAACCATGGGACCTATATTTCTTTGGGCATGGATAACTTCATTTGTATGATGTTTTCCAAGTCTTTCCATTTCCTTACAAATGTGGCAATGTGATTGTTTCTGATGGAGGCATAGAATTCCATTGTGTATATATATATCACATTTTCTTGATCCATTCATCCACTGAGGGGCATCTAGATTTGTGATCATTTGGGTAAATACCCAAAAGTGGGATTGCTGGGTCATAGGGGAGCTCTATGTAGAGTCTTTTGAGGAACCTCCATACTATTTATTGATATTAATTTGTGGAGGGAAGGGAAGAAACAAACTGTTTAAATAGGGTTACAGGTGGACCCATTACAACAATGAGATAGATATGTCGGAAATGAACTTTACAACTTTGGCAGGGTGGGGGGTAGGAGGGATGGGGAGGTGAACATAGGGGGTATGGGAGTGGGGGATGATAGGGGATGTAGGGGTGGGTGAGAAGGGAAGGGATGGTATGGGGAAACAAAGGAGGAGGCAACAATGCTGGATAAGAAATGGACTCACTAAACCCTCTGTATGGTATTTTCATTTTATATATATATATATATATATATATATGTATATATATATATATATATATATATATATATATATATATATATATATATATACACAAAAATAGGAAAGTAAAAAAAAAATAATTGACCTTTGGGGAAAGTCAATTACAGTGGATTTCGGGATATACTGAGTAGTAATAAAAAGTATATTTGATTCTATAAAAAATCCAGTTACATCTAAAAATAACTCGTAATTATAAACTAATGCTGAAAAATAGGATTGTTTTTTGGAAAAAAAAGAGAATTTTCAATAAGCTTGCTTTCGTAAAATTGACTTGTACTTGGGCTCTCGTGGCTCATGCTTGTAATGCTACCTGCTCAGGAATCTGAGATCTGATGATTGTGGTTCTAAGCTAGCCTGAACAAAAAATTCTGTGAGATTCATACCTCCAATAAACCACTTAAAAATAGAAATGGTTCTGTGGCACAAGTGCTAGAAAGCTAGCCTTGAGCTAAAAAGTTGAGGGACAGCCCAGGTTAGAATTCAAGCCCCAGGACCAACAAAAAGAATTGGCTTGGATTTTTATTTTATCTTTTTATGATTTTTTATTAGTGGTTGTTCAGTGAAAAAATGTGGTTGTTATTTATAGTTTGTTTTGGCATAAAATAAGCCACTAATTTAATCAAAAAACTTCTGATTCTATCACAGAATAAATTTTGTGGGTAATGGTTAGAACCAGGATTCCTTTCAGAAAAAAAATTATATTACTGCTAAAAAAAGAGAAAGAAACAAAAGGAAACTCACCCTGTAAATCTTAATGGACTAATAGTCTGTCAGTTTCAGTTTTAACATTTAATAAAAAAGTAAAGTAATACTTGATAATAGTTTATTAACCCCTGTCATTCAAGGTTTACTTTAAAATGAAATTCAATAAGTGACAGTGTTTTTTCTTTACTTTTCCAAACAAATAATCATTTCGTCGTTATAATATAGCACAATATAAGCAGAAAACTTTTGGTAAGGAAAAACATTTTTTTTCCATTCTTTGGTTTGCTTCAGTCTGTATTGAAAACTGCATACGACATTGTACCCACCATAATGTCTGTCTTCTCATTTTGAAACATTTCAATAAGTTTTCTTTCCCTGCTGTGTTGGCCAGCAAAGTTTTATAAAACCACATGTTTTCATTCATTGTGTGTTCAAAAATATATCTCACAAATGAAAACAGTGAAGCACAACCTGAAACATCTGTGGATTTGTCCATTTATGGTTCAAAGTAATCACTTTCCACACTTCTTAGAAAGAGCCATTCACATGCATTAATTGCTCTGTCATTTCCATGCTTTAGAAGAGCAGCATTTGACAATGGCATACATATTAATTTGTTTACCGCATCTCTTTTGTTTTCAGAAAAGACTGTCTTCATGGAAGATGGTATTAGATGAATCTTTGCATTTATGTAGTTTTAAAGGTCTCTGAGTTGTGATATAGAATATCCATTTAAGTGATTAAATGTTGAAATTAAATCCCCCTAATATACATTCGTTCAATTTTCTGGCTAAAGTGTTCAGCAATCTAGGTATTTGCTTGATAAGAAATATACTCATTACCTTGCTCATGTATTTGTAACCCCTCTGTATAGAAGTTTCACAATAAAAATCTTGTTTAAAAAAAGAAACATTGTACATTGTTTCCTTGGTGACAACATAATTGGAAGATAAAATGTTCTTATACTTTGGCCATCTTAAATGAGGTGGATGTACTTGAGGTTGCATGCAGAACTTTTGGGACAGCTTGAGTGTTTGATTCTTGGGATTTGATTAGGAATTGTGGCAGGCTTTCATGGTATCAGAAGTAAAACAAAAGTCTGTACTAATACTTTTTTCTGCTACATTTTTACATTAGTGTATCCAAACACTCACATACACACATACAAACATACTCACATACACGTCTTATATGTAGATCCAGTCAGTCAGCAAGAAAATATTTTAACTGGAATTTCATAGTCTACTGAGATCTGATTAGAAATTATAGAAATACCTAGGTGCTTCCACTCCTAGAAAACTCATCATTGGTGAAGACTTTGCAATTTGAATTTATTTTCTTTTTTAAACAAGTTTTTTATTGTGAAAATACTGTACAGAGGGTTTACAGTTACATGAGCAAGGTAATGAGAATGCTCCCAAAAAGAACTATGTGTTAAAGAAAAATGACTTTCCATTTCCTCCCAGACTGTGGAGAATACCTGAATAGTTCTTCTGGATATTAAATTCTTCAGAGTGAAACTGATGAGAACATAGACTCTCATCTTCTTTCTTCTTTTATTTTTAAAATCATTCTAGGTCAAGAACATTTCTCTTTGACATACTCCCACCTTGAAATATTGTCTTCTCAAAGGAGCCCAAAGCAATAAAACCAACTGAACCTAGACTAAAGCCTTCAAACTTGTAAATCAGAATAAACCTTTCTGCTTAACAAATGGACAATATCACTTATTCTGGTAGGCTATAACGCTAATAAAGAAGTCTAATCTAACTCTGTAGAGCACATGAAAATATACTTCATTATTAAATATCTAACTCCATGTTTTATTTTATGTTTTTGTTTCTGTTGATCCTAGGGCTTAAACTGGGGGCCTGGATGGGGCCCATGAGCATTTGTGTTCAATGCCAATGCTCTACAACTTGAAATGGAACTCCACTTCCAGTGGAGGTTAATTGGAGATAAGGATCTAATGAACTTTCGTACTCAGGCTGTGTTGGAATTGAGATCTTCAGATCTCAACCTCTTAACTAGGTAAGATTACATCCTTGAAACACCAGAGCCTAGCTGTATTGCATATTTTGTCTAATTCTAATTCTTAACATTGTACTGATGCTCCTACTACAATATCAAAAATGTAAAAGATACTAAGGTTATTTGTAAGGTATATAATGAAGAATTTTCATCCTTTACAAAATCTATGCAAAAATCTGTGATAAACTATTGATATTTTACTGTACCTTTCCTACAACCAGTGTAATATAGTTTAATACCTGTAAGTCCAAGGTTCTCTATATTCTACTGGAGATTTTCTTTTCATGTATATATGTCTATCTATATGTATCTATGTATCTATCTATCTTCCAATGTGGATCATCAGACTTAAAATTTTGCTTTATATTGCAGCTCAGAGGTTGTACTTGGTTGGCTTATTGTGTGACCATATCTGTAGTGCTTGTCATCATTCCTTTATTTATCACACCATCAGCCCTCTAAAATCAGCTTCATTCCTGTACAAGGTTACCAATCAGTACACACCCATAGCGTTTAACTTTAAGGAGGGAAAATAACATGAATTGACAACCACAGAATTTCTACAGTGAACTAGTAAGTTATCAAAAATTATATCTGATATTTTTCACATTTCTGCCTTCGTTCTCTTCTCACTTATTAACATTATAAATATATTGCATCTATAACTTAAGGATCAGTGTTTTGTTTTCAACCTGAAGCCTCCTTTCCTTGTTTTTAGCCATAAATTTGAAAACTTTTGGAATAGCTTCTTGATTGTTTTGAGATTCCTTCCCAAACAAAGCCATGTATATCAAAAAAGCCAAAAATTTCAACTGAGAGTACTATAAAAGAGGCATAAAATTAAGGTTAACCATATAAGTTAAGCACAAATATAAGCAATACCATGATATTTTTAAATTGTACACTTTTACTGGATGAAGTATCTCAAACATGTAGTCTTATCTACTTGGGAAACAGAGATTAGAGAATTCCCATTCCAGGCAAGCCCAACAAAAATTAAGTTACCGAAACTCTAACCAATTGCTGGGTGCAAAATATTTTTGTCTTTTTTTTAATGAAGTTTTTTTATTGTGAAAATACTGTCCATAGATGATCCAGTTACATGGACAAGGTAATGAGTACATTTCTTATCCAGCATTGTTGCCTCTTCCTTTTATCCCCCTACCATCCCTTCCCTCTCACCTCCTGAGCTACACCCACCTATTCCTCCAATTCCTCCTCTACCACCAGTAAATTGCAAAGTTTTTTTTTCACATAGTGTTTTATATACATCTCATTGTTGCATTGGGATAATCTGTATCACCATTTAAACCATTTGTTTCTTCCCTTCCACTCCACAATTATACCCACATCAAATCCAGTGAAAACAGGGGATATACAATGGAAGAAGGACACACAAAGCAACAAAAATCACATGGTACATTATAAATACGTTAGAAACAAAAGCAAAGAAGAAAAAACACACTGTGTTCCTATGTTGTGGTTCATTTTGCTTAATATCATCTTATCTGAGTTTTTCTGCTTGTCCAGACATTAACTAATTATTGCATATAAGGGAAACCATGGGACCTATGTTTCTTTGGACCTGACTTATTTCACAGAATGTAAGTTTTTCCAACTTTTTCCATTTCCTAACAAATGTGGCCATGTCATTCTTTCTGATGGGGGCATATAATTCCATGTATATATATAGTACATTTTCTTGATCCATTCATCAACTGAGGGACATCTGGGTTGGTTCCATATCTTAGCTATGGAAAATAATGCTGCAATAAACAGTTTTGCTGGTAGCTTTAGTATGGTTTTGTTTGTGATCATTCGGTGGGGGGAGGGGTGGTGGTGGTAAATGACCAAAAGTGCGAATGCTGGGTCCTAGGGGAGCTCTGTGTGAAGACTTTTGAGGAACCTCCATACTACTCTCAAAAGATTACAAGTTTACAGTCACACGTACAGTGCAGTAGGGTGCCCTTCTGTCCACATCCCCTCCAGCATCTGTTATAATTAGATTTCTTGGTTATAGCCATTCTAACTTTTGTGACATGTAATCTCAAGGTTGCTTTGATTTGCATTTCTTTTATGGCTAAGGATGTTGAGTATTTCTTCATCTGTCTATTGGTCATTCTTCTTTCCTTTTCTCTGTAAGTCTTTAACCCACTTATTTATTGGGCAGTTGTTTCTTTGAGGATTTGTTGTTGGGTGACATAAGTTTTTGCAGTCCAAGTATATATTAGATATGATACCCTGTCCGTTGTTTGGCTAGTGAATGTCTTCTTCCAATATGTGGGCTTCCTATTAATCTTGTTAGCTATGACCTTTGCCATAGAGAAGCTATGCAGCTTCATGCAATCCCATTTGTCAGGTCTTTTTTGATTTGTTGTGTTTTTGAGTCTCTATGAAGAAAATTTGGGCCTGTGCTCAGGGGACCTAGTGTCTCTCCTATTCTGTCCTGAAATGTTTTCAGGGTTTCTGCTTTGATTTCAAGGTTTTTGACCCATTTGGAGTTGATTCTGGTATACGATGATATATATAAGGACAAGATGAAAACATAAAGGGAAGGCAAATAGGGAAAGATTAAGTAAAACTCACCCTCTTTGCAGATGACATGATCTTGTGTTTAAAAAATTGCATGGACCCCACTCCCAAATTACTCGAGCTGATTCGAATCTTTGGCAAAGTAGCAGGGTATGAAATTAACCTTAAAAAATAAACAGCTGTTCTGTATGCCAACAATGAGAAGAGTGTAGCTGGAATCAGGAAAGCAACTTCATTCCTAATATCTCCACACAAAAAATATCTAGGAATTAACCAAAGAAGTAAAGGACTTCTATGATGAATACTTTGAAAATCTGAAAAAGGAAATCAATGCAGAACTTAGGAAGTGGAAAAACCTCCCATGTTCCTGGATTGGAAGGATCAACATCGTGAAAATTGCAATACTTTCCAAAGCTATCTCCAAATTCAGTGTGATACTTACCAATATTCCAACGTCTTTTTTCAAGGAGATAGAAGAGGCAATCCAAAAATTCATACACAACAATAAAAGACCCTGAATAGCAAAAACTAACCTAACAGAAACAACAGTGCTGGAGGAATATTAACACCAAGTTTCAAGCTCTATTACCAACTCATAGTATTCAAAAAAGTTTGGTACTTTCAAAAGAACAGACCTGAGGACATGAATAGAATTGAAAACCCAAAAATGAACATATAACCACTTAATCTTTGAAAAGAGGGTCTAAAAAATAGAATGGGAGAAAGGCAGCCTCTTCAGTAAACGTTGCTAGGGACGAAGATTTATGCTTGTCTTAGGAGGACTGTAGTCCCAGCTGGCCTATGCATAATGATAAAACAATTACAATGGTACAAAATCCAATTACAATTTGCAGGTGTGGAAGTAGTAGGGAATTGGAATCAATCCCCCAGTAACAAAAGGAATTAAATATGTATCAGGGTAAGAATTTTGTATGTCTAAGGTCAAGACTTCATACAGGTTTTACAAGCACTGGTAAAACCTTTATTTCCTGCTATTTTTTTTTAAAAAGTATAGCCATTACTTCCATGCCCAAATCACAGATTTTCTGATTAGGGATTTTCTTCTATCCATTAACTAATATGTCCCACTTAAATCATACTAAAGATCTAAAACCCATTGCTTAAGAAAGTGACTGTATTTGGAAACAAAATCTCAAATGTAGCATTTAAGTTAGTGTCCTCCAAGAGAAGGAGAAGGCCTTGAATATGCTAAGGAAAGAGCACCCTAAGAAACCAACTCTGAAACTGGAGTTATAGTTCCACAAACTCAGAGGCAATATAACTATAATTACCCAATCTTCAGTAGTTCGTTATCACAATTACTAGCAAACATGTGTAATCTATAAAACAATATAAGTTGTTTCTCTTGGAGTCCATGACTGACTCATCTCTATAATCCTTGTTATTAAGAACGATGAGACTTGGAGGATAATGATTTTCAGGCTGGCAGGAAAATTCATGTGGTTCTATCTCCAATTAACTACAACAATTTCTGGGCTGGAGGCATGGTTAAAATTGCAGACTGTCTACTGTTTGCAAACAAACTGAGAGCATGAGGTATGTTCAAGTCCCAAACTGGAAGAAGAATATTTTCAGAAAGAGAATTATGAAGAGGAAAACAGAAAAAATGAAATAATGTTATTGATACAGACAAATCTACCCAATGAGAAATATGGCTCAAAATGTAATTTTTAATGTTTTCCTTCCTATACAGTAGAAATAAATGGTTTTTCGAGTTGATGAAAGTAAAGTGTACTACTGTATGTAATAAATAATCACATTACCTTTGTGTTTCCATAATTTAACTTGTTTTCCTACAAATTTATAGAATAGTGTAGCTATGCAAAAATCAATAAATATTTCATTTTCATATAGGATTACATATCCGAGCAAGTGTTTTCTAAAATTGATCTACACTGAAATGATTGTCATTGATATCCTTCTCAAGATTGCAAGTGTTTTATCCTTTCAGCTGACGTTCCAAATACTCATACCCCAACCATAACTTTTTAGTTTCTGCTTGCAATCATATGAACTTTATATGAACATATGGCCCAAAATGTTAATTATTTTATCTGCTGTCATTAATGTTGTATACCTAATACAATTAAGTATATAAACTTAGGGAAAACAGATTCTTCCTTCTGAATGCATACACGCACACACACACACACACACACACACACACACTCACACACACACTCACACACACGCATTTATCACTCTTACTCAGATTAGGTTCCTCACATTGGCTATCAGAAAATGATCTAACTATCAAACTTTCCTGTCCAGATATAAAATTTATTCATAATTCCACACATGCAAAAATACCAGATCATTCAAAATGAGAATATTTAACAAAACCACCCAGCTCCTTAGTCATCTATTTCCTGATTTCATTCACTCAGGATGATACATTTTTCATATTATATATAAAAATATTTTTAAGTCTCTCTGATTAGCAGGCAAAAATATGTTACCATATAGTAGAAAATGTAGGTAAAATTAATTATACCGAGGCAATCTTTAATATCTTATCAAAGATTTCTGTTTCCTTTTTGCAGAGTGTGTTTCTGGCATTTTGCCCTAATGTATAATATTAAATTACAAAGGAAATTCCATATTCTTTAATTTCTTTTTCCTAAAGGTTATGCCACACCGTTGAACCTGATTTGTTTGCTCATTCTAAATTAAATTTTCTCAACAACTTGAATTATGTTTTATGTTACTTGTAAGCCATTTCACATATCAAAAAGAGCTGGAAATTCTCCTTGGCAATGATTTGAGAGTGGAAGTAATGTTGTGGTGAGATGAAGGGCTTGAATTATTTAGCGTGCCTTAAAAATGGCATTGTTATTTAAAATGCTGATCATTCTATAAGCTTTTAAAGTGTGGTCTTCTTTTTTCATCTAGGAAAATAAAGGTATGCTTTTCTTCACATTCTTGCAGGCAAACACTAGAAATATTTTCTTTTTTCAGTTTATGCCAAGCTTCTAATGTAGTGAATCACACAAACAACTGCACAACTGTGTTAGCTATTCTACATTTTGAAATTTTCTTCCAGTAACCCTAGCTATTTGAGCCAAGATTCATGGTATAGTCACATAATCCACAATTACAAAACACCACAATATACAAAGACCACATGCAAAATGAGGTTCAATTTTTTCTTTGTTGTTCCTTTTTTTTCTTATTGATTGTTTTTTAAGGAACTAAGGACTGGTTATTTCTCATTATTGTTGATGTTACTTAAATATACTTACCAGATTCTTCAAATAAAGTGAAGTAGATATAAAAAATCTGACATAAAATCAGAAAATAAAGCTAAACATTTGAGTGATTTCTTTTTTATTCCAGTTCTGTTCCCAGTTATCCTCAACGAACATTGAGATGAGCCAAGCATACGTGTAAATTGGCACATATGAAGTGTACAGAACTCTGGAATCTTTGGACTTTGATTCCTATATCAACTTCTCCTAGGAAACAAAATTATTACTTGCTTCATGTCTTAAGTAATCTGTTTTAATTTTTTTTATTAATTTTAGCAATATAGCTCATAATCTATGGAAGTGATGCATGGCAAAAGTGATTTCTTATTTCCACTGAATTACTATTACATTTGGTTTATTTTTTTGCATATGAAATAATGACATTTTTGCAGATAAAACATGCCTGTTTTTCATTTTGGTTGCCAAAATCAAATAATTAGGCACTTTGCAAGTTTACCTTTAAATCTGAACCTTCAGATTTTACTAGGACTTGAATTGTTGTTACCTTTACAACGTCAATGTTAAAGTAACAACCATTAATTAAATAGAAAGCAAAATTATGTTATCACACCTTAATCCCTGGATTGACTTTTTGATAAAAAACCATTATATTTATATAACATGATATCTACATACTGAAACAAACGATGAGATATGGAAACAAAACACTCCTTTTTTTGTTTTGTTTTTGTTTTGTGGTTAATTTTATGATTCTGTCTTCTTAAGCTTGTGCATGGTCGGTGTACTCATTATATGTACTCAGGAAGGTGGGGGGGGATGAAATAGAAATTTAGGGAAAAGTGTGAAAAATCGCAGCAGTGGAGCTCATTGAACATTGATAAAAGTGAACTAGTTAATTCATGGGTGGGGACAGAAGGGAGAGACTGCAAACAGAGACTGCAAAATAAATGTTGGTGCTTAGACTCCTTTAAGTTTGTTTTGGTCACTGGTTTCAGCGGGTTGAGTCTATATCCAAAAATAGCTGCATTGACATTCATTGGGCGAATTTATGAGCTAATGGTAGATTAAAGTCAATTATGATTGTTTGTAAGTTTTTTTTATTCATTTATTTTTCAATCTAATATGTATTATTACTGTCTACCTGTTTTTGGTTAGGCATGTTGCTGTTTTTCAAGGACTTGGCCGTGCATCATTAGCACTGATTCAGGATTGTTCTAGTTTGATGTATCTACTCAAAGCTATAAATTTTTCTCTGTGTATTTCCTGTGCTGCTGTGTCGCATTGGTAATGCTATTTTGTGGGTTCATGTATACTGAATTTCATAAATGTTGGAACTTCCCACTATATATCTGCAGTGACTCACTGACCATTTGGCAATGTATTATTCACTCTGTGAGTTTCAGAATTTTCTGTGATGCCTTTTGATGTCTCATTGTGGTATGACTGGAGGCAAGGAGAAATTTATTTTTCATTTCTGAATGTTCACAGATTTTCCTTGTGATGTAAGATATGATCTATTTTGGAGAAAGTTTTGCTGAGAGAAATATATACAGTTACACTACTAGGTCAAATATTCTATAGATAGCTGTTAGGTACAGTTTTTCAATGCTATTATTTCGCTTTGAAATTTCTTTGCTAAGTTTTTACCTGAATGGCCTATCCAGAGGTAAGAATTATGTGTTCAAGCAATCCACAATGTGTTTGGATTAATGCATGTTTTTAGGTTCAGTAATATATGCCTGATGAAATTGGGGGCTCTAGGATTCAGATCATTGATATTTAACCTTGTTGTATCATCCTGATAGAGCGTTCCCTTTATCAATATATAATGTCCTTCTTTGTTTCTTTTCACTTTCATTCCAATTTAATTTAAAAGCTATTTTACTAAATTTAGTATAGCTACTTTGGCATGTTTTGAAACCCATATATAATTTGTAAAGGTTATAAGTCAGGTGATGAGCATATTTCTTTTTGAACAGTATCACTTCTTGCTTCATGTTCTCTCAGTATTTCCCTCTAAATCTCCCTCCTCCACAAGTTTCAATTCATTTTCAATGTAGTGTATAGTGAGTAGCACTGCTGCATTTGTTTACCCTTTGTCCCACCATTTCTGTACTCACACTTCTCCTTTCCAAACTTACATACAAGACAAAATGTGCAGAAATAACAACCAACAACAGAAGAGAGAGGGGGAAAAGCAAAATAATAATAAAAACTCTCATTTCTATTTCTTGGAGATCATTTTGATGAACATTATTTTATATGATCATATTCAGATAGCTATTCAGCCTATTTAATACCCTCCAAAGGGTATTCCACTGTTGGTGGAATGAAATCTTGTTTAACCACTTTGGAAAACACTATAGAAGTTGTTCATAAAACTGAATATATAGTTACCTATGATCCAGCAATTCCACTTATGAGCATTTATCCAATAGAGCAGAATCAAAGTCACACTGAAACTACTAACACAGTCATGTTCATTGTGCATTATTTTCCATAGCCAAGATGTACACGCAGTCCAGATGCTTCTTATTGTACAAAAGGAACAAGAAAATTATATATATATATATATATATATATAGAATATAGTATAAGATATATATACATATATATACACACATACGTATATAATGGAATGCTATACATCCATCAGAAAGAATACGATTGCCCCATTTTAAGTACAATGAAAGACTTTGAAATAATGATGGTAAGGGAAATAAAGCAGACCCAGAGAAACTTAGGCTGCATGATTTTCCTCATTTTTGGTAGATAGAAGGTAAAGTAAACACAGTGGATTGTAAGCAAGGAGGTGCAAATGAAATATCTGTTAGAGTCCATGGACAGTGAAAATACAGTAATACTCCTAAAATCTAAATCAAACTCCAAGAAAATAAATATCAAGAAATGTGTCCTGCAAGAGAGGACTTTTGGGGCAATGTGAAAAGGGTAGAAAATTGAAGGAGAAAAGCATAGAATACTGGAAAGTATCCACTGTATACTTCCTAGAATTGAAATATATAAAGGAAAGGGTAGTTTGAAATCGAGGGTGAAGGTGTTGAAGTAGTAATACAATTCCAGGTGCATTGTATACATACATTTTTTTGGTAAATGGCAAGTAATTCCATACATAATATAATATTGAGGTAAGTAAGGACTGAGGTGGATTGGGAGAGGTGGATGAGAATGTTGAAAGGGGTGACATTGATCAAATTGTACTGTATCCATAAACTTTCGGTGAATGATAACTCCTTTATACGACTACTTAAAGATAGTAAAAATATTCAGAAAATTATGATAGTTGAATAAGAGTTGAACCTCATTTCAATTCCCATTTAAAACTTTTTTTAAAAAACTGGAGAATAAAATTCAAAGAATAAAACATTATGAATCATTTTTTTCAGAATTTGTGAAATTTAAATCAAAACTTTCCTTTTTGTCAGCAATTCAGCTGTTATTAGAAAATACGTCAAAGTAAGTGGCGTGAAACTATCAAGAGTATATTTCCCGTACTCTAGAAGCTTGAGGATTGATTATAAAAATGATTATTCCAAATGATTACTTGCCTTGTGGGGGACCACTTTCTTGTTAATTATAATTTATTTACTGTACATTCACATGGCAGATTGGGCTCCTTTTATCGAGATTATTATTTCAGGGTCATCTCTGAAAGGTTGTTTCTAATGTCATCGGACAGGGCACTAGGATTTCAACATGTTTCTGGAAGGTGTTACATAGTCCAATACAATTTGCAACTTTTGCTTTAACTCATTGTAGCATATCATTTGGATATTATTTCATTTAAAAATAGTAATGTAAGGACAGTCCTATATCGTGTGAATTATTTGAATGATTCTTCTTACAATGGGGATAACTATAGTGATGGCAAAATAAAGTATAAATGTTTAGTGGCTTTTGAGTCACATCATAGGTAACCATGTAAATGTGGTGTAGCCTTTGTAAGGCCCTTCCAATCTATTTAAACAATCTCCAATGAGACAATTGCTTTCAAAAACATTCATTTACGCCAACAAATAAAGATCTCTCTTGATTTTAATTAGGTACTGCTATTGGGACTTACAAAGATGCCAAAATCAGAGAATGCTCATTTCTCTCATAAAATACATATTATAATTTATATATTTAATATAATACAGACTAACATTAATAGCATTATAAATACTAGTATTCATATTATATAATTTTTTGACATCCTTTGTTTACATCAATTTTCAGAATATTTATAACTAAATGTAAATTGTTTTCAAATAATCATTTGATGATATTTAGAAAATAATGAGAAAAAGATTTGTGTACATATTTATTACAGATGCACACAGATTCACCTAGTTATTTCTGATCCTTCATTTGTTGGTTTCATTCATGCATTGCGACAATGCAGAGAAGGGTCAGTTGAAAAGTTGCATGTACTAAATGGATAGGTTACATGAAGTTTATGTTTGCCTAAATAGCAGATTTTATAAATTCAATTATTTTTGTTCTCCCACCCTTTCTTCCTTCCTTCCTGCTTTCCTTTCTTTCTTACTTTCTTTTTTCCTTTCTCTCATAATACATCTTACGACTGTAGAAAAATACAAACTGTTGTACTCCAAGGTGTTATGAGTGATTATAAATATTAACTAGATTAATATTAATTTTAATAATTTATATCATAAGACATTGTACTAAAAAGTATAAAAGTTGCAGGATATGTAACAGATGTTACTTTTCATGATATTGTCTAATTTTTCAAACTAAAAGAAGAATTTAAACATAATATTGTGTGTGCCTGTCCCTTAGTTTTTTCACTCAAGGATAGTGCTCTAACATTTGAGTCACAACTCCACTTCTGGCTGTGTGTGTGTGTACGTGTGTGTGTGTGTGTGTGTGTGTGTGTGTGTGTGTGTGTGTGTGTGTGTGATTAATTGGAGATGAGTCTCACAAACTTTCTTGCCAAGGCTGGCTTTGAACACTAGCTTCCTGAGTAGAGACACCCATGTTAAGCACAGATACATCTAATAATAGAATAAACAACTTCTTGTTATTTGAATTAACATTTAGATATTTGAGTTATTAAATCTGAACCTGCACTGTGGAAAAAAAAAGATATCCTATTTTAGGAAAAAAATACACTGGAAGGTTTTATATGACAGAATCTTTGGACAAATTGAAAAACAAATACTCAAAAGAGATTACTCAAAAAGAGATAAAGGATTATTAACCAAATTCCTCATGTAAGGTAAAATCAATAGTCTCTGTCAGGCTGAATAAAATATGTTTCCTTAACTTTAAATATTGCCTACTGCAGTTACATAATTTTATCTTCTTTTTTTACATTTATTTTATTTATTTTATTTTATTTTTTTTGTGTGAACATACTGTACAGAGGGGTTACAATTAGATGGGCAGGATAATGCGTACATTTCTTATCAAACATTGTAGCCTCCTCCTTTGTTTACCATTCACATCCCTTACTAGCCTCCCCCCACCCTCCCAACCAATCCTCCCCCCTTCCCCCCCCCCCCCCGCACCAATGTTGTAAAGCTCGTTTTCGACATGACAATTTGTACTTCTCATTGTTGCAACAGGTCCACCTGTATCCTTAAACTACTTGTTTTTCCCATCTCCTCCACAGGTTATACTGACATCAAATATAGTGCAAGCAGGGTTATACTCTGGGGGAGGGACATACAAAGCAACAAAGAAATAATCTTATAAATGCGTTAGAAACAAATGCATGAAAGAAAAAAACCTTAAAATACATACCTAAGGGTTCATTTTCCTAACATCACCTTATCTGACCTTTTCCGCTTGACTCATACATATACTAGATATTGCAAATAAGGGAAACCATGGGACCTATGTTTCTTTGGGCCTGGCTTACTTCACTTCTTGGAAAAATTTTATCTTCTTTTTGACCTAAATTTTTGACATAAAAATGTAGATTCATACATTTGTTTTTGGAGTCCAGTCGAGGGGCCTGAATTCTGGCACTCGACGCTGTCCCTCAGCTCTTCAGCTCAAGGCTAGTGCTCTACCACTTGAGCAACAGTGCCACTTCCAGCTTTTTCTTTTTGCTTATGTGGTGCTGAGGAATCGAACCCAGGGCCTCATGCATGCAAGGCAAACGCTCTACCACTGAGCCGTCTTCCCAGCACCAATTCATACATTTTTTGAATATACAGAATTCTTAACTAATGGTCATGTATTTCTGAGATTTTAGTACCAAGTCATTTCAGAGAAACACTGATTTTCATGTATTTTAGGTCAACAGTGATTTTTAGAAATTGAATATCATCATATAAGATAACTAAAGCAAGATATTCTATGACTTATCCAATCATTCCTATAGACTTGAATAAAACTTATTTTTGAATGGCAGGAGATGCATATTATGCTAACTCTCCATTATAATAATTAATATCGGATATTAATCATTTTTCCTTCACCTAGAAAGAACCTCACAAAAAATGACAAAAAAAAAAAACCATGAAACGAAGGGCCATAAAACTACGAAAAATTCAAGTCATTAAGAGTTAGATGAAATAGTCCCTGAGGAAGGTCACAAAATGAAATCTCCTGAAGCTTCCTTTTCTGTTAAGTAAAATGTATTTCAATTGAAAACATTGCATTCATCTCTCCCTCAATGGTATAACCAAACCAACTCCATGCCAAATAGCTTTACTGATTAATTCAATTAGGTATTTAGAACACAATTCTATAGAAATATCTACTCACCACTGTAGAACTTAAATCTGAAATCATAAAGGATTAGGATTAATATTTAGCTTTCACTATGTTGCCATAAAAAGGAAATGAACCCTTTCAAGTGGTCATAGTTGTGGAAATTTGGTCACGTAGAACTTATGATCAAAGAAGATATTAAGATCAAAGTCCTTTCCTCCTCTCCCTTCTTTTTCTTATTCTTCTACTCCTTTTCCCTCTCTTACTCACTCTCTTCGTCTCTCTCTCTTCCTCTTCCTCTTCTTCTCCTCCTCTTTCTCCCTCTCATACTCCTATTCCTCCTCTTCTTTACTTCCTACCTTCCATGAATTCACACACTCCATCACATGTTTCTGACAAAGGATACCGTGCCACCAACCCAAAGCAATGAGGATAAGCATAAACTGAAATCATGAAACCAGAAGCCAAGATTAATCTTTTCTCCTCAAGTTGATTCTATGAAGTATTTTGTCACATTAATAGGAGACTGACCCACAATACACTCATTTATCATAAGCAATAAAATTTACTGGAAAAAAATCTGACCAACATCATCCTAATGAAATGATTGATTGAATTAATACTACAGTAGGACAAATATAATATCAGATAAAATATCAGATAAAATACACAAGAGGCCAAATAATCACCTGTATGTTTTTCTATGAAAAGGCAGCAGAATTCAATGTTCCTCAAGTAAATTGACCTATATGTGGCAATATTGTCAATTTCATAAATGGATTAAGAAGACTAAAGAACAAATTTCAACTCAAACTGGGTAATATAAAATTTACTTTTCTCCTGTAAATAACCTTTCATTATATTTTTGGTCACCAGAATTACTTGTATTTTATTCTAATCATAATTTTTAATTAACTTTAAGTAGTTGTATGGCAGTTTGACAAAGCAGTTTATGAGGAGTGTTTAGTGTTTATTTGTTGTTGATGTTGTTGTTTGTTTTTACTTTTTTCTCTCCTGACGTTTAACTCTGGGCCTGGGTGCTGTCTCTGAGCTCCTTTGGAGGAAAGCTAGAACCCTATCACTTGATACAATGCCTTATTTCCAGATTTTTTGGTGATTTAATTGGAAATACGTTTCTTCCAGACTTTCTTGCATGGACTGGCGTTAAACTTCAAACCTCACCCTCCTATCTAGGATTATAGGTATGAGGCACCAGTGCCTGGCTTGACACAATCCATCTTTTTATTTTTGCCAGTCATAGGGCTTGAACTCAGGGCCTTGGCACTGTCTTTGAGCTTCTTTTTCTCAGGCTAGCACTCTACCACTTGTGCCACAGTACAAATTCCAGCTTTTTCTGTTTATGTGGTACTAGGACTCATCAAACCCAGAGCTTCACAAATTTAAGGTAAACAGTCTACCACTAAGCCATATTCCCAGCCCAATACAATGCATCTTGATGATCAATATCCATCCCTCTCAACCCTATCTCATCCCTCAATTTCCATCATTATATAGAATATTCATTGACTAGCAATATCATATATAGTCATTCAGAAGGTATATCACAGATATTTTTTATTGATAGTCTTATTCATCAACTTACAAAACTAATGCATTACAGATTTCTGTGATTTTTAAATTATAAAATGTCACTCGTATTCACCCAATACTAGTCTAAAATTTTTCCTAAGTTTAATGCAAATGCAATCTAAAATTCTTTGATAAAGTACAGTGATTCTTAGAATGTTGAAGAGTGGGACTATGAGCACTCTCTTCTACATTTTATCATCACTACCCTCTCAGAATACTGCAATATTTATTAGTAGTCATTTATTATCATCATTTCAACCTACCCTTTCCTTGAGCAACTATTATTTCATATTCTAAATCTACAAATGTACCTATTTTAAAAAGCTAATATAATCGGAAAATGTAGTCGATTTTATCCATTTCTCCCATGTAATATTAGTGTTCTCAAAGTACATCTATGTAACATTTTTATGGATAAAGCATATTGTGTTTTATGCCTGTGTATAATGGTATAAATTCCTCATTGGATATTTCAATCCATCATTATGTTTTGTAAAAGTTTTTCTATGTTTATTCTTGTACATGTGTCTCATTTGAACATACATTTAAATATATTTCATATGTAAACTATGATTCAAAATGCTGGATCATAGAGGCAACGCTATGTGTAATATCTTAAAGATTGTCAATATGTTTAACAAACTGACTATATCACTTTAAGTGCTAATCACCAATGTATAAAGATTCCAAATTCTACATACTGGTGATGCAGTGCTGTCTTATTGTTGTTTATATTTTCACTATATGTATGCAATGTATAGGTCTTCTATGCTCTTTCCATATATTCAATAGTTATTGGTATATTAATATAGAGATATGTATTTGGGTTTCTTTCATAACTTATTTAGGATGGTTATGTTTTACATTGGTATTAATATTGGTATTAATTTATCTTATGATATATCTGATTCAAGTCTCTTTAAATAAATATATATGTATAACAACTATGTATACATATGCACATATACCTACACACACGTGTATATATACAAATACCTGTATATATGTATACCTACCTATAAACTAATATATACATAGGTACCTATATGTATTTAGAAATATATGTATATTCTTACTTTTATTTGTCCATAAGTTTTCCTTTTACTTTATTTGCCAAACATAATCTATTTACTTTATTTTGTTTTATTGTTAAGATGTTGTACAGTGGAGTTACAATTATATAAGTAAGGCAATGAGCACATTACTTGTTGATCATTGTTACCCCTTCCCTTCCTTCTTGTTGTTCCAGTAGCCTTTCCCTCCCCCAGATCCCACACTCCTATCTCCCATTCCTTCGAAGCCCAAACTGGTAAAGTTCATTTGCAATATACTGTCCTGTGGGCATCTTTGTTGAAATGAGTCCTGTGTCCTTGTTTCAGTGTTTTGTAATTCCCCTTCTCCTCCCCAGATTTTATATATATATATATATATATATATATATATATTTACATATATTTGTATATTATTATTATGTATTATAATTTATTATATATTATATTTATATATAGATATTAAATGTATATACATATTAATATACATATACATATATATGATGCAGGGTATTAAAATGGAGTACAGTGACAACAGAGGATATGCCATAGGGAAAAAAATCATGCAAAGGAAAAAGCAACAACAAAAATAAATAAAATCACATAGTCCTTTTTTTCCGGGGAGGGGGGGTCTGGTTTTGAGGCCAGAACTCTAGGCCTGGGCACGGTCCTTCAGCTCTTTAGCTGAAGGCTAGCATTCTACCACTTGTTTCACAGCGCCACTTCCAGCTTTTCTTTTTTTCTGCTTATGTGGTGCTGAGGAATTGAACCCAGGGCCTCAAGTATGCAAGGCAAGCACTCTACCACTAAGCCACCCTCCAAGCCCTCACATAGTACATTTAAAAAACAATAACAATAAAGACTGAGCAATCAAACATGTCCTTTACTACCAAGGTAATTATTGCAGTTCATGTCATTATCATGTTTGGAAATTTGCTAAATTGTTTTTTAGATTTCCATGTGGAGTTATATGTTTATTTTTCCTAAATCTATCTGTTCATAATATATCTGCCAACTCTCTTCTGAAGCCAAAAAGGCAGTGTTCCATACCTTGGTTCCAAACCAGTTGTATCTTATATCTAATAAACCACCAGAAAACCAGAAGTGGCACAGTGGCTTAAGTCGTAGAGCTCTAGCTGATGAGCTGTGGGACAGTCACAGAGTTCAAGCCCCATGAACAACACTACCCCCACTACCACCAACAATCACAACAAAAGAATGTTGAATCAAAAAGCAGTAACATTAATCAGTCTTAAAGATAGGCTCAAGGATTATCTTACATAACAGTGGCCTTCTGTAATGGACGCTGAGCCCTCAGAATGTTGGCTAAATTTCTTACTTACAACATTGCTATGGTTATGTATTTTTGCATCTATCTTTCATTTCACCACAGAATCTGCATTTATCCTTTATGTCATACTTGAGTACCAATGCCTTGGAAGATATTTATTAATTGTATATTAATTGTACGAAGAAAACATAGAAATATTTTACGCACACATATTAATTAATCCGTTTCTTTTTCCATTCCCATTGCCCTTTATTTTTCAACTCTTTTCTCTTAATTTCGTTGTGAAATACATCAAAATGCATTTCAGTTCACCCAGTGTTGTTCACCTCATTAAAAATTAAACAATGCTAAGTATAAAAGCAAAACTCTTAATAAATAGAGACATATCATTTTTGTGGATTAGAGTTTACAATTGAGCAAAGATATTAATTGTTCCCATTTGGTTATTCACAGGGCTTGAATTCTGGGCTTGGGCGCTGTCCCTCAGCTCTTCAACTAAAAGACCATGCTCTACCCTGTGAGCCACTTTGCCACTTCCTGTTTTCCGGTGGTTAATTGGAGATAAGAATCTCACAGGCTTTCCCATTCAGATGGCTTTGAACTGCAGTTCTCAGATCTCAGCCTCCTATCCAGCTAGGATAACAAATGTGAGCCAACAACGCCCAGCTTTACAATTTTATTTATGTTTATGACAATTTGTAAAAACACCTGAACAGCATTCGTTGATTCATTGAAAAAGGGAAATAAACTGGAATATATTTCTCTGTCCAATATTTAAGCTGTTAGTGTAAAATTGTTATATTTGTACATCTCAATGGGTCTGTAAGGTACCAGATTAGATCCATACACATATTATCAAGGTTTCTCTCTCTGCTCTTTTCTAGCTCTTTTTCAGCTCTTTCCTTCTCTTTTCTTTCCCAGCTCCCTTCTCTTTCCTAGCTCTCTTTTTCCCACCTTTCCCTCTTTTCTAGCTGTTTTCTCTCTGTTCTAGCTCTTTTATCTCTCTTTCCCAGCTCTCTTCTCTTTCCTACCTCTCAATTCTCTTTTCCAGCTCTTCCTTTTCCCACCTCTCTTTCCCAACTTTCGCTTCTCTTTTCTAGCTCTTTCTCAGATCTTTCCCACCTCTTTCCCAGGTCTTTTTCCAGCGGCATGGAGTGCCAACCTTGCCTGGTCCCAGCAGGTCTACTGAATAAACTTACCCCTTACCTGAATACAACGTGCATGGTGCTATTCTTACTCGGCTATCTCTTTTTAAAAACCTAACATAAATGGTGCCATGTGAACCTGCGAAGGGCTTAAAGTCAGGATAGGTGGGATTCCTCTGTTTTTTTCCTTCCCCACCCTTTTTGCTCTGAAGAATACCCACAGTTCTGACGGTCTTTTATTAACCGGTCTGTCTGCTGTAGATCTAGTGCATCGATACCATTGCTGGCCTTCACACACATGTCCACACCACTTCTCTACTCTGGTGAGTGAATCTACTCTCTAAGGTTCTCTATTGCTCAGTCTTTGTTCAGATGTGGTGCCACACCAGAGAGCTCCTATGCCTTTAGCTGAAAGGCCAGTCACCTCTGAAGCTGAGAACACTTGGTTTTGGGGGGTTGGCCATTTCTTTCTAGAGGGCTCTGGGGGAAGTCGGGATACCGCTTCTGCCTGGTCAGCTCTCCTTCACTCATCAGACCAGACTGACTCTCCTACACATTTAATGGGTGCTGTGAGACATGCCTGAGCCATGAAACCCCTTTGAAATGCTTCCTGTACTCCCTGGAAAACCAGAGAGCCTAATTTTATGCCATTCTCAGAGGTAGACAGTTTTTGCTACTGCAATGATAATTGGTCAGAAGTCTGTTTACTTTCAGGCTCTTTTTGCAGTCTCTCCCTCTGCCATTCATGTCCAATTTCCCTATCTCTCTTTCTCTTTTCTACATTTTGGCTTGTGCCCTGAAGAGTGTGACACAGGCTGGGTCCTGAGGAACCACCTCTAGGTTCCCTCTCAAAGGCTAGTCAATGTAGACTTGATCTATTTGTTCAGGGTTTCTTTGCATTTTTTTCAGAAATTCACCATCTTGAGTTCGCCATCTTGGCCATATGGTGGGTTAAGGGTTTGGCCCCATCTGGCCCTTAACCATCCACCAGGCTTACTAATCCATCCAGCTATTCTAAGATGTTTTGCTAACAAGTTGCTCTTTTCACTGGCCCTGGTAACTGAGGCCCAACCATGTGATGTGCTTTGTTAACAAAGATGTCTAAACATTGTGGTCAAAATATTAGGTTTTGAGTTTTGCCCTTTTTGTTTTATGTTGTGAATTCTACTGACTACATGCTTCTAAAATACTGGCCTATCTGTACTAAAATTCTCATCACATCTAACAAGTTTTGTCATTGCAGAATATTTGTTGGCAATTGTTGATAAGGACCAGGTAAGCTCTACATATTCTATTAGATCTCCTCGTTGCTTTAATTGGAAATAATAAAAGGCTTTTGTGACAAAGATTTCATTTCAAAGCCAACTCGGGCTGAAAAATCCCTAAGACTCCATCTCCCAACTAACCTGCAAAGAGCCAGTTTGTAAGCATAGCTCAAGACTCTTATCTCAAACCAGCCAAACATTGGAATTGCTATTGTAACTCAACATGGTAGAGCACTAGCCTTGAGCAAAAGTGATCAGGGACAGGCCTTGATTTCAATCCTCCTTGAATATAAACTGGGACAATCCATCCCAGCAACAAAGACCTAGACTCGGCCAGTCTGGGGAAAAAGGGAACATGGAAAGGAGTAAGAGGAGATGATGTTACATCAGCTACTTTGTGCCTGCCCTTTCAAAATTAGCCAGGCCTGGGAGGTCAGTGGAAGTAAGAAGCCTGCCCATCTAGTGTCCATACCTGTCTACCTATTAACTGGACAAGAATTTATATTCTTGCCTTTGTTACCTGACTTCTCCTCTACCTACTCACCAGATGTCAGAAGTAACTAGGGACATTTCTACCAACATTTTCCACTCCCAGGTCCTTCCTCTTTTATTTGCTCTCTTGTATTTTTTTTTTCCAGCCCCTCAATGCCTCATGGGATTTCTCCAGATTTCATCAAGATGCCACTATCAAGATGCCTTCTGCCTTCTCTGGGAGGGGACCAAATTCCAGCCATTTATCCCTATTGATGATGCCCCTTTTCAGCAGGAAGTAGCCAGAGAGAATCCACGCCCTAAATCATTATTATTAAAAGGCTGGCATATGACGTCCACTCCTGGATGACTAGCAGACTCCACCCTCCTCCCAGCAAAGTCTCCACCCAGTACCTGCATTACCTAGGCAACTGGGACACCTGGAAGAGGTCACATCTGCATCCGCTCAGGTCACATCTGAATTTGATGTGGCCACACCTTTCTCCACCCATACCCTAGATAAGGCCTAGCCCAGGCTCTGACACACTCCCTCTGCTGTTTTCTCCCTCTTTCTCAGTTCTTTCCTTCTCTTATCTTTCCCAGGTCCCTTCTCTTTCCTAGCTCTTTTCCACCTTTCACAGATGCTCTCTTTTCTAGCTCTTTTCTCTCTTTTCTAGCTCTTTTCTCTCTCTTTCACAGTTCTCTCTTCTCTTTTCTAGCTCTTTCTCAAATCCTTCCACCTCTTTCCCAGTTCTTTTGCCAGCGGCATGGAGTGCCAACATTGCCTGGTCCCTGTACTGAATAAACCTACCCCTTCCCTGAAAAAAAATAACAAATATTATCAAGGAATATTTAATGAGTGTAAAAGCAAACATTTGTGGATTGACATTCTCTTCAGTAAATAGTGATAGGTTAGACAGTAGTAGGGAAAATTTAAAAAGTGAATGTTGTTTAAACATTACAATTTATTGAAATATTAACCTCTAACGTAAAGCAAAGGAAGATACCATGACAATTTTTGAAATACAAGCATTCATAAATTTGGCAATAAAATTATAGGAAAGTAAAACTTTAGAAAGTAGAATTCAATAAAAGTGTAAAATAAGCCAGGCACTGGTGGTTCACACCGGTACTCCTAGCTCCTCAGGAGGCTGAGATCTTAGGATTGTGTTTCAAAGCCAGCTGGGGCAGGAAAGTCCATAAGACTCTTATCTCCAATAAAACACTAGAGAACCAGAAGTAGGACTGTGGCTCAAGTGGTAGAGCACTCACCTTGTCCTGAAGAGCATAGAGACAGTGCCCAAGCCCAGAGTTCAAGCCCCATAACTGACCAAAATTTTAAAAAATGGTGAAAAATAATTTGGTCTGTGAAAGCTCATATACAAGTCGTGAATAGAAGCTGGGAGCAGGTGACTCATGTATCTCATCCTAACTACTTGGGAGGTTGCTCTTTGAAACCAGTCCAGAGAACAAAGTCCTGGAGAATCTTATCTCTGATTAGTCAGCAAAAAAACTAGAAGTTAGGCATGATTCAAAAAGTAAATTGTTAACAAATTGCAACAAACTCAGGGACCCTGAGTTCAAGCTCTAGGACCATATATACATGTACAAAATCATAGTAGTAATATTAATAGTTATGATGGTGTTGATGATGATGATGATGAGTACCCGTAAGTAAGGATAAAATATTTGTAAATCATATACCTGGATAATGTCTCAATTCTAGACTCTACATAGAACTCTCAAAACCTAATGTTAAAAAAAGAACTTTATCCGAGCACTGGTGGCTCACACCTGTAATCCTAGCTACTCAGGAGGCTGAGATCTGAGGATCACCATTCAAAGCCAGCCCAGGCAGGAAAGACTTTTGAGTCCTATATCCAATAAACCAGGAGAAAACCAGAAGTGATGTTGCTCACCTTGAACTGAAAAGCTGAGGGACAGAACCCAAACCCAGAGTTCAAGCCCTATGACCGCCAAAAAAAAAAAAAAAACTTTAATAAAAAAACAGCAAAATATATCGTGTGAAAAATAAGCACAAGAAAAGCACCATCAGTGATCAAATAAATGCATATTAAAATTAAAATGACATCAAAAACATGTATGAGAATTACTTCACATAATACAATAATGAACATACTAATGCTATCAAGAAACAGAGAAATTGCATTCTGGCAGGAATGTCAAATAGGAAAGCCACTTCTGAAAACATATTAACAGGTTCCTAGAATATGAAATATGCAACCACCATAAACCACAAGAATAGATCTCTTCAGGCTGTCTCATAGAAATAAAATGTAACATTTAGCCAAGGCCAAAGCACAGGTTTAGAGCAGTATTATTTCCTCGTGTCAAAGAAAGAGAAATCAACTCAGGCTTGCTTCAGGTGAATGGGAAATGAATTGTGCTACATACCCTAATAACAGAACCAAAAAAACAATTCGAGTTGTCTTAAGGCATATAATAGCTAGGAAAAAATCTACCATAGATTTGAAGGCAATCCTAAAAGCTTATTTACTGCATGATTTAGAAGTCAGAGAAGAAATCTCAGTTGCCAGGATGGTACAAAGAGGAAAGCATGAGAGAGACTTATCTGGAAAAAAAAAACTATCTAAATATAAGACATTTTCATATAGAGTTGATAAAATTATATAGAACTTAATATGTGCACAAAATAAAACAACTGGGGGAAGTTCGGAAGAAGATGGCAAAGGAGAAGCTGGAGGCTAAACAAGCTCTTCCATAAAAAGCAGTATTAGTGATCCAGTGAACAGTCCTAGCCTAGAGAATCATACCAAGTGTGTCATCACAGTACAGAGTGTTTAGCCAGAGAGGGAAAATCCAGGCAAGGAGGCAGATCTAAACACTTGACAGTAATCACTGCTGCAGTGGCAGGGGAGGCACCGATGGCAGCCTCAACAGAGAGTCTGGGACAATGGCGGAAGACACAGCGGGTGAGTGGATTCTACTCAACACCTCAAGAACTAAAAAGAGCAGATATCTTCATCCTGCAGATCACAGACCAGAGATGGCCCAGGAACAAAGACTCTTGTGTGAGTAGAACCCTGACATCCTCACTCCTTCTTATGGAGCAGAGGAGGGAAGGCCACCCCTCACTAACCACCGGAGATCTCCATCTTTGCTACTGACAAAGGTCTGGCTGAGCAGCTATCTCCAACTCAGGCCCTGCAACAAAAAAAGAGTCATTTAGCAGGTCACAGAAACCTGACCTGACCTGCCAGGCTAAGCTCCACCCAGGGGAAAGTCACCCAGCCCAGACAGAAAGAGCTCTGCCCACAGAGGAGTGTCTTTCTTCACTGGGTAAACAGAGCCAGAGGCTGCCCCTCCATACAATAGCCTAGACAATCAATTGAAATTCAGTAAACACAAACCCTGAGAATGGCTCCAGACTGGGATCTGAGAGTGTCTCAGGAGCTAGCAATTCAGGGAAAACCTACTGTCTGCTGAAAGACCTCAACACTAGCCAGAACCTCATCACAGCATCTCCAAACTAGACCAAACAGCCACCTCCCTCTTTTGTGATACTCAAAGTAGATCTCCTTCCCACTGAACTACCCTAGGATCACAAAATCCTGAGTAACATAGAGCATTTTTCGGCCTGCTCAAATTGACTTAAGAAACAAGTCAATCCACAGGAAAACCAAACACCACAATCAGACCAGAGACTCCACCAAGAGACTGGTTGCAGATAAAGGAAAGATACAGAATCTTCCCATTCCCGCCCCTCCCAAAAAATCAACAAAAAGTAGTCCTTTTTGAATCTTATTAATTTTTAACTTTAAAAAATGGTTTTCTATTAATATTTTTTCCTCTCATATTTTTTATTTTAGGTGTATATATGTGTGTGATTTTTAAAAATCTCTTCTGATTTTTTGGTCGTTTTTATTATTCTTTTTATTTATTTATTTATTTATTTTTGCATGACTTAATTGCTGTTCTGCTCATCCCCAGATATATACACCTATCATTGATTATTAGACCTTATCTTCCAGTGAGTACATACTTAATCCAGAAGTTTATTACTCAATTCACAGCCACTTAGGCTTAACTTCTTTAATAGCAGTATCTTTTTATACCTATATAATTTTAAAGTAAATAATTTTAAATATTTTATCTTTTATATTTTCATGTCTCCTTTTATACCTCCCCTCTTTTCATCCTATCCATTCCTTTCTTCTCTCAATATCATTTCTTTATACTTACATAATTTTTAAATGTTTCACTTTTAAAATTTAAATTTTATTGTCAGAATTTTTCTTTTTTTCTCTCCTATAATTCTGTCCAAACCATTTCCTCTTTGAGATTAGGATTATTAAATTCACTCTCATTTTACCCCTCCACATCCCTCTAATCCTATTTTTCCTCACATTTCTCCCTGAACCTAATAATTTCTGGTTTGTCAAATTCTTCTTTGCTGTTATTAGCCCATTAATACATAGTTGTTTGATGTTGAATAGATTCTATCTGTTGAACTAAATTATATTGGCAGCAATTTTGACTGTGTAACTACCGATCTCTCTCATTGGTGCTTGCCTTACAATAGTGTTCTAGCACAAACTTCATGTTACATTCATACCAAATGGGCAGAACAAGACAAAAACACAAGAAAAATGGCAACTCCGGGAATCTTAACTCCAGCTCATGATAATCAGGTGACAGAACCGTAAATGAATAATCCAGAGGAGAGTTCCTAAAAACTCTACAAACATTACTGGTAAACATGGTGAATGAAAAGTTTGAAAACCCACAAAGGACTCAGTGTGAGCATGATAGGGAGAGAGAGGAGGCAAACCAAAGATTAATACAGGAATCTTGTGAGCGTGAGGAAGCTACTCAAAGATTAATACAGGAATTGCATGAGCAGGTTGAACAAACTAAAAGAGAAAGAGAGAAATTGTATGATCAGGCTGAGAAGTGTCAAAGAGAAATAATGTTATTGCGTGAGCAGATTGAGAATAGTAAAGAGAACTACAGGAATTGGGTGAACGTGAGGAAGCTAATCAAAGAATAATATAGGAATTGAGAGAGCAGGATGAGAATAGACAAAAATCAATACAGGAATTCATGGAATCCATAAACAGACAGATGAAAGAATTAGGGAGACCACAAAGGGATGCTGAATGGAGCCTGACAAAAGGAATGGGAGTCCAAGAAAACCATAAACAATCAACTAAGTGACTTGAGAATAAACGTTGAACATCAAATTAAGAAAATAAAGAAGTTTACAGATCAATGCTGCAACAAAGAAATTAAAGACATCAAAGCTGACCAATTAGAAGGATAAGAAATAAAAAACAAAGTATAAAGACTTGAGAGTAGGTTAGAACATGCAGAAGATGATGAAGTTTCTGGAAAAAAAATAGTAATCCATGAAACATTCCTCAATACAATAAAGGCTGTATATGACAAACCTACAGCCATTTCCTCTTAACTCAGAAACGAGACAAGGATGTCCACTCTCTCCACTTCTCTTCAATTTAGTGTGAGAATGCCTAGCTAGAACAATAAGAGAAGATGCAAGCATAAAATGATTCAAATAGGGAAAGATGAATAAAACTCTTCCTTTTTGCAGATGTCCTAATCTTGCATTTAAAGAATCCCACGGACTCAACTCCCAAATTACTCAAGCTGATTCAAAACTTTGGCAACGTAGCAGGGTAAAAAATTAATCCTCAAAATTCAATGGTTTTTTTGTATGCCAACAATGAGAAAAGCGTAGCTGAAATCAGGAAAGCAACTCCGTTTGTAATAACCCCACAAAAAATACAATAAATTTAACTTAAAGAAGTGAAGGACCTCTATGATGAAAACTTTATAAACCTGAAAAAGGAAATCAAAACAGAACTTAGAACGTGGAAAAACCTCCCATGCTCTTGGATTGGAAGGATCAGCATCATGAAAATGGCAATATCTACAAGTGGCTATCTACAAATCCAATGTAACACCTGTCAAAATTCCAATCTCATTCTTCAAGGAAATAGAAGAGGCAATCCAAAAATTCAGATGGAACAATAAAAGACCCCGAATAACAAAACGATCCTTAACAGAAAGAACAGTGCTGGAGGAATTTCAATTCCAAATTTCAAACTCTACTATGAAGCCATATTAATCAAACCAGCTTGGTACTTGCACAAGGACAAACCTCAGGACCAAAGGAATAGAATTGCAATGAATCCACAAACCTATAGCCATCTAATCTTTGATAAGGGAGTCAAAATATAGAATAGATGAAAGACAGCCTCTTCAGTAAATGGTGATGGCAAAATTGGTTAATCACTTGTAGAAAAATAAAGCTAGATCCTCCTCTATAACCCTGCACCAGAATAAACTCCAAATGGATCAAAGACCTTGGTGTCAAAGTAGACACTCTCCATTACAGGATGGTATAAGAGAAATTCTAGGTCTCCTTGGGACAGGCCGAAATTTTCTTAACAAAGACTCAGAAAGACAAGAAGAAAGTTTGGAAAAAGGGGATTGCATGAAATTGCACAGCTTCTGCATAGTAATGGACATAGTTAACAAGATCAATAGAAAGCCCACAGATTGGGAGAAGATCTTCAGTAGCCATAAAAGGAACAAGGGTCTAGTATCTAAAATGTACCTGGAACACAAAATCAACAACAAATTCTCAAAGAAAGAACTGCCCAACAAATAAGTGGGACAAAGACTTAAAGAGAAACTTCTCTGAAGAGGAAAGAAGGATGGCCAATAGACACATGAAGAAATGCTCAACCTTATCCCAATTAGAATGGCTATAATCAAGAACCCTAATAACAATAGATGCTGGAGGGGATGTAGACAGAAGGGAAGCTCACTGTATTGTTGGTGGGAGTGTGAACTTGTTCAACCACTTAGGAAAGTAGTATAGAAGTTCCTCAGAAGATTCTACATGTAGCTCCCTATAATCCAGAAATCCCACTTTTTGAGCATTTACCCAAATGATTACAAACAAGACCATACTAAAGCTACCAGCACAACTATTTTTATTGCAGCATTATTTACCATAGCTAAGATATGGAACAAACCCAGATGCCCCTTATTAAATGAATGGATCAAAAATGTGGTATATATACACAATGGAATTCTATGCTTCCATCAGAAAGAATGAAATTGCCCCATTTGTTAGGAACTGGGAAGACTTGGAAAAAAATATATTAATTGAAGTAAGGCAGGCCCATAGAAACATAGGTTCCATGGTTTCCCTTATTGGTAATAACTAGTATATCTCTGAGTCAAGCAGAAATAGATAAGTTGATGTTATGCGAAATGAATCCCTAGATAAGGATGCAATATTTTTCCTTTCTGGCTATTGTTTCTAACATATGCATAAGATATTTCTTTGTGGCTTTCTATATCCCTCCCCCACAGTATAACTCCTGTTTAATGTTGGTATAAATTGGGGATGGGAAAGGAAAAACATATTTTTAAATTAGGGATACACTTGAACCCATTGCAACAAGGAGTTGTACAAGATATTACGTCGAAAATGATCTTTACAACTTTGGGACGGTGGAGTGGGAGGAGGGAATTGTTGAGGGGGTAGAGGTATATGGGAAGTGATGGTAAGGGGAAACAGAAGAGGAGACAACAATGCGTGATAAGAAATGCACTCATTACCTTGCCCGCGTAATTGTAAACCCTCTGTAGGGTATTTTCACAATAAAATTTTTTTTTGTCTTTTCTTTTTTGGTACTGGGGATCGAACCCAGGACGTTGGACTTGCTAGGCAAGCACTTTGCCACTGAGCTACATCCCTGCCCACCACAATAAAAATTAAAAAAATAAAAATAAAAATAAACAACTGAAGTCTGCATAATTTACCTGTGATATATTACGCTCTTCTTGTGATCAAACATACTATCAATATTTAAAGAAACTGGAAAAAGCATTCAAGGGATTTCTCTGGGCTGTTATTATAACATCATGAAGATCCATAGTAACCTCAATAGAATTTAATATCTATAAAACAGAATTTAATATTGAATGTTTACATTGAAAAATAGTCTGGGTCCAGCTTGAGATGAAATATACCTTGTAATTAGAAGGCAGAAATTTAGAAGACTGGGATTAAGGGCCAGTTCTGACAAAAATTAGTGAGAAACTACAACTAAGTATGGTAGATACAGTGTAATTTCTCTGTTATCTCACATTTGTGGAAGCCATAGGTCAGAGATCATTGCTCCAGTGAAGCTTGGCCAAAAATAAGACGTCATCTGAAAAATAATCTAAAGTGATCAGAGCCTTAGCAACTTCAAGCACCAGTAATGCCATAGGAAAAGAAGGATAGAAGAAAGCAGAAAAAGAAAGGAAAGGATACAAAAGGACCACTATTTCCTCTTCATTCTTGTTGTTTCATGTCAGTGGGTACAAGAGTTGATAGCATTTTGTTTACTGTTTTAGGATTCAGATCTCTCTAATATGAACGCATTTATTGCAAGTAATTATTTAATTAATTACTACTATTTATTAATTCATTACTAGACCTTCTTTGCGATTGAACTCATGCCTTTTTACCTATTAGTCTAGTCCTAATAGTGGGCTATATCCCAGCTCTGTGTATAGTTTTGGAAATGGTTCATAAATTCTTCAGTAGTTAGCCATAATACTTTTCATCTTTTCTCTCCCACTTTTTCCTCTAGGAATTTTAGTTTATGTGTTGAAATAGTTTCCTCAATTTATC
The DNA here is from genome assembly GCF_024711535.1 of Dipodomys merriami. NCBI lineage: Eukaryota > Metazoa > Chordata > Mammalia > Rodentia > Heteromyidae > Dipodomys > Dipodomys merriami. The sequence continues at coordinate 701,244 of NW_027203159.1, read as the reverse complement.
TATTAAACTTAGAATTTTGCTTTTGAGTTTATAGGGAATATGTTTATTTTTATTACATCTTCTAAAATTATATAGAGATATATGTATAGCATAATATATATCATATGTATGATTGATTCTTAGAGCTAATGGAAATATCATTTTATATGATCATATGTCCATAGCTATTGAGCTATTGTGATCCTTTGCTAAGAAAAATTTCCCTTGTTCGGGCCATGTTAATGCTTAGAGTGTTGTTAATGATTTCAAATTGTAATTATTTGTCTTTTACTAGCTATTGGATTAACTTGTAGATTTATGGACATATTCCATTTATTACTAATGAGGACAACCATGCAGCATATATTTCTTTGGATCTGGCTTATTTCACTTAATATCAGTTTTTCAAGGCTTTCCATTTTCTCAGGAATGGGGTAATGCCATTCTTTTTGATTGAAGCAATAAAACAGAAGTGAAGAAATGAATCCATTCCTGTAGGCACATAATCTTTGATGATGGAGCCAGAAACATATGGTGGAAGAAATACAGCCTCTTCAAATTGTGTGTTGGTAGAATTGGCTGTACACAGAAAACAATTTAGACCGTTATATGTCCTCCTGTAACAGAATCGAATCCAAATGGATCAAAGACCTGAATGTAAGACCAGATGCCTTGAAATATTATAGGAAGGGATAGAGGAAGCACCAGGGAACGTGGCACAAGTCAAAACTTCCAAAGATCACAAATCACAACAAATTAAAATAAGTCTGGATAAATTGGGTTACATCAACCCAAATCAATCATTTGTGAGACTCAAAACTCATGCAGACAGAAGAGATAATGTAGCACAGATTAGCAAATAAACATACAGAAGAGACCCTCAACCAATGCTTACTCTCCTTTATAACTAGCATATTTATGAAAATAAAAATGAAGTGTTTTACATGAAAATGAAGTGTTTTCTGTTAGGGGTTAGTAAGAAAACAACTAATGCTAAGACATAGATAGCATCTGAAATGAGTTGTAGCTGGAGAAAGGGATGGATTAAGGTAGCCTGTCTACTTCAAAGTATTGTTTCCAGCTAAGGAAGGTATAGCTGCACAAGGGAAGGGCAGTAAAGCAGGAGTGGTTATAAATAAAAACAATGGTAAGAAGCCTCAAAATAAGGACCCCTTTCTATGTGAACTGAACAGTCTCTTACATGATTTTTGATTTAAATTAAAAAGTCTCTTACAAGATGCTTTATTGAAATTAAAAAGCACTATTTTAGGTTTTTCCAGAGTGGGATGGTGCATAGCTACAGGCAATCTCTGCTATGTCAGCTAATCCAGTCTACTTATTCACCTGTTACTCAATTGCAGGTTTCAACACAAATGAGTACAATGAGATTGCACAGATGAGACTGACTTTTCCCTGTCATGAATCAAAATTCTGTCCAACGATTTCTGTCTTCCAGATGTTTACAAAACATTTCGCATGATCTTTTCTACTAATTTTTGTCTTCATTATTGATGTTCATAGTATTTTTTATTGTTGTCTTGTGTGTATATGACATTTTTAGGACTTGAACTCAGTGTTTGGCCATCTCCCTTGGATTTTTGCTAATTGATGATGACACTCTATTCTTTGAGCTACATCCTCACATTCTCCTTCTCTCTGGATAGTTGGAGATATGTTTTCACATTTTTGTCTGTTTAGACTGATATTGATTCAAAATCTTCAGGTCTTAGCCTTCTTAGTTTCTAGAATTCTACACATGAACCAACCTTTGTTTTACTGTTATTTTAATTATATGGTAGAAGAAAGTGGAATTATATTTGTGTTGTGTGCAATTTTCAAATACAAGTTTGAATCAACTCATTATAATGCAACTATTATCAATTTTAACTGTTAAATCCAGGAATATTACACATTTCCATAGAAATACAATTGAAAACAAAAGGCAGAAATATTTTCTTAAAACAACTAATGGAGCCATGGATTTCTTTCACTTTACAATTCATGTTTTATATACATTTAATTAGCAGACTCCCATGAATAAAAATAAATATCTTAATTGTATACCACAATAAGGAAAGTAAATATAGTTAAGAATAGATATTTCAACACAGCCAAATGTTAAGGTTTTGAGCAGTCTCACTAACAAATAATGTTGCATAAAGAAACTAATGGATATGATATAATTTGATCATTACACAACATATAAATGTATGGGAATATCACTCATTTCTTCATAAGTAGGTAAAAAATAATTATTTAGCAAGGCGCCAGTGGCTCATGCTTGTAAACCTAGCTACTATGGAGGCTGTCATCTGAGAATCATGGTTCAAAGCAAGCCTAGATAAGAAAGTCCAGGTGACTCTTATCTCCAATGATCCACCGAAAATCTGGCAGTGGCTCATGTGGTAGAGCACTAGCAAGGCTAGCTCAAGGAGCTGAAGAGCTGAGGGACAGCGTCTCGGCCCAGATTTCAAACTTCACGACTGACAAATATTAAAATTAAGGTTAAAAATAAACTAATATTTGGACATGAATGTTAAAGTATATATTCTATTTTTTAATCCTCCAGAAGTGTTTCCTGGTTTTAGTTGTCATGGAATGAATTGCACATATCACACATTTCTCACTCAATTCATATATTATGTTTGTATGCCAAAGTATAATTAAATGTTAAATGATAGGCAATGCTGTTTTAGGAATCTCCCTTGGCTTTCTTACATTAACCCTTCTAGCCCAAAATTGATATGTCCTCCAACCTTGTCAGAGGTTTCATTGACAGTAAAGTCACTTATCTCATTGGAGCAGAAAAGCATAACCCAAAATCATTGTTCAAAACAACTGTAATATTTTACATATATTTCACTTGATTTAAGAAATAAAACATTCAAATCACCTTCTTCTGAGCTTTTCAATCTCTTAAGAGATGAAACTACTTAATTATACATCTATTTTTTCTTCCTAACATCTTATTCCTAAGGAAGGTCTTTTTACATAACCTTTTATTCCTGATTAGAAGACTGGAAGAAAGGCAATAATGAAAATAACCAAGGAAAATATTTGAAAGCAATTAAAACATGATCCCAGATATTCCTGAATTCAATGGTTTCAATGATAATATACATTCAAGTGACATTATTTGTTATCTTTTAAAGAACAACTTTAATTAGCAGTGAAGAAGGGAAGAGAAAATTTTGAAGACAGCTTGATTTTGAAAAATTCAGCATAAGCATAATGGATTTATCTTGTTTTTCTATGTAGTTGCCAACATAATAGAGAGCAACACCCAAAGGGGGGGAAAACACCTAAACCCCAGCAGTAAACTTTTGTCTATAAAGTAACCGTGAGAGTTAGACTATGTCAAAGTCAGGCTTGCAAAAAGGAAACGTGTTTTGCTTTTGTTTGAACAACAAATAATATATAAATCCTTTATTAATGTTTTACATATCTTGACTAGGACTTCTCATGTTGGACAAGAGGGAAGGTATGAAAAAGTTCAATTATTTGACTATATGACTATTCCTCAAGATCATTCTTATTTATCAGCTATAGCAACAGAGTTAGCCTTGGTTACTCTTAGTATCATACCGGTATACATTTAGAAGTATTATTTGTTGCAAAAAATAGGGTACAACTCTTGCAAATTAATAAATAGTCATTTCCTAAGAGAGGAAAGTTGCAGTGTAAACAAACCTAAAATATCAAAGGCATGGTGGAAACTATTTTCTAGCTATATCAGTCTGTCAGTGTAGATTTTATTTCCCATTGTTTCATGGGACCCATTTTTCTTATCTTCTTTTTCACCATCCAGTGATCCTATAACATCATACATCCTGGGATTGGGCTATATTTCCTGGATTCTCTCATTTCTGTTAGAAAGGTAGGAAGGATAGAAAATTGTGTTTCTGTTTCACCTTGTTTATTATTTTATAAACTATAACTCAAAATGCCATACATTATCTTTATAATCAGTATAATCATTGAATAATAGATGCATTCTTGATTTTAGAGGATTCAAATATACCCTATTGCCTATCATTTTATGGATGTTATCTCAGAAAACTGTGAATTTTTTAGTATTCATTTTGTGACAGTGATTCAGATTATTGCCTGTCATTCCAATTCTAGTATTGCCACATAGGAAAATTTTCATTAAATCACTTTCCCTGTTACTCAGCCCGTGAGCACTTTTGGACTTAATGTTCTTAATGTAAATTCCAAATGTTCATAAGTTCATCAATGTCACTGACTAGAATACAACTGCAGTGATTGTTTCCTGTTTCTTCATGAGTCACACTGTCATATCAAGTTATATTTTCTCAACCCATATAATGTGCCCTAATTATTCCTACTTGTCACTATCAGTAGGCAACTGCTATGAAGAAAACTACTCCATTTGTACAATGTGTTGAATTTTTTCAAACATTTTGTCTAAATATATCTTTCCTACTTGTTTGGAAAATGGTGTTAACAAAAGTAACTTGTATGTACTAGCCTACTGGAAAACTAAGAAAGAGAGAGAAAAGACCACTGACAGGAGAAAGAATGGGATTAGATTGCAGGCTGGACAAAAAAATTGGGAAAATTCCATTTAGTGTTCAAATGTACTGAATTTTAGTAGAGTTGAAATGAATTGCAGAATAAGGATTTGGATATTGTGTTATACATTGACTCAATAGACCAAAGCACAGGTAGGACTGAAATTTCTGAAATCCTGATTCTTACCTGAGCCCAAAAAAATGATGAACACACACAAAATAGAGTTACAAATTCTGATTATTGCTTCTGAGAAGCTTTCTGATGTGAATCATTTCTGTGTACTTCTGAGAGGGTTTCTGCTCTGATTTGGTGTGTCTGATTAATTTCAGAAGATATCAAGCCCTCCCATTCTATCCCTTCTTTCATCAGTACCCAGGTATCCATGTTATTTAGATTGTTACGGAATGTTGCCAGATTCTCCATTCAAAGAATAAATAATTCTCTTCCATGTTGATCTTGATAAATAATCTCAAACCATATGCATAATATTGAAATGCTTCAATTCCTTAAGATTTATAAAACAGTAATTCCAAATGGACAGATTTGGAAACCCACAATATGATGTCCTTATTGTTGTAACACCAAATATTTTTATTACTATTCCTTTGTTCATGTACAGTAGATATTTAATGTAGGAAATTGCCACTGAATAATACATAATTCCAATATCCATATTTAATCTCCATACTCCCATATTTTCCTCAATATAAAACCAAAAACTTTTGGAAGATGATTTTTGTATAAAACAGATTGGTATTGATGAAAAATATTGATAGGAAATGTACCTAATATTAGAACAGTGACATGTACTAGACAACACTCTCTGTAAGTACATATTTTACTCCTGCTTTAAAAGTTTGAATAATTATGTCATATTTTCAGTAATAACTAATTGACTATTATGTGTTCTACAAATCTGTCAACAGAGGCTTTACTTAAAAATTATGCAATTATTATTAATGTTCCAGTATATTTGTAAGTAATTTATACCTTTTTGATTGAATGTAACATCAATGCAAAAGCCTATATGTATATCAAAAACACACATTCACTGATACTACTCTATATAATCTATATTTATTTTTTACATTATATAGTAACATTAATATTTGTTCAAAATACATTATATATTTAATTCTTCTGGGAAAATTTCTCTTTTCTGCTCTTCTTATTTAACATTTGCTAGTACTTGCTTTGAGAAATCTTAGCCTGTTTTACCCTTACTAAGAATTTAAGATGTGAATGAAGAAGATATAAATAATGATAAGGCATATCTTCAATGCAGACAAAGGAACATATGTTTCAGTAATTGAATAACTTGTAAAAATGCGTGGTTTTGAAATTACCATCTAATAAACATAAACATAAAACTTGAAAGTCTTATAAAAAGTAAATACTGTCATTGTCACACAAAGTCAATCCTTAGTAGAAGGTCAACTTTGTGTCAGAATGGTGACCAAGAATGTACATGAAGTATTTATGTAGAAATAACACACGCAACCCGAATCAATTTGGAGTAAAAAATTTGCACTAGTAATATGTATAATTCTGATGTGTTTGCATCATTGTCCAGTAGGCATCATTCATGAACACAAGCATTTTCTGAAAGCCCAAATAATTCAGACTGTTTTTTTTTCCCAAAGAAACCATTTTCAAATTTTTCCTAGCTATCACTACAAAATAAAGAAACTAAAGAAGTGAAGAAAATAATAAAAATTGATTTATTGCAGCTGCATGAACATAGAAAGAATGCTGATACCTAGGTAGAAGAACTTAAAAAGAACTAGTTGATGTCTAGATGAAAATGCAGGACATAAAATAAAATATCTAGGAGTTAACTAAAGGAGTGAGGGACCTTGACGAAAATTTTAAAAACCTGAAAAAGGAAATTAAGTCCTGCCTAAGGAAGTGGCAGAAACCTCCCATGCTCCTGGATTGGGAGTATTAATATTTTGAAAATGGCAATACTGCCAAAGGCTATCTACAAATTTAATGTGATACGTATCAATATCACAACCACATTGTGCAAGAAATTAGGAGAAGTAACCCAAAAATTTGTTTGGAACAAAAAAGAATTTTTTTATGTGTAAACATGACAGAAAAAGATATCATCATAATTTAGCGTGCTATTTATGAATGAACTTCCCAAACATGCACAAAGAAAGGCCTATTCATATTCAAGAAGCTTTTAAAACCCCAAATAGACCAGACCAGAACAGGACATCTCACCATCACAATATAATCCATACAGGATCAATTCAGACCAAGGAAAAGTTCCTTAAAGCTATTAAGGAGAAAATATCACTCATCTATAAAGGGAAACCAATTAGAATCACCTCAGATTTCTCAGCAAAGACAATTAAAGCAAGAAAAGCCTGGAATGATGTATGCCATGCCCTAGGACAAACAACAATCAACCAAGAATAGTGTACCCAGCTAAACTCTGCTTTATAACCCAAAGTAAAATAACAGACTTCCATAGCAAAGGACAAAAAATTAAACAATATGTCTCCAACAAACCAGCCCTACAAAAGATCCTAAAAGATGTCCTACAAAAAGAAAACCAAGACCACAATAAATGCCAAGAAACCGCACCCAAACTGAGAATCCAAGAATTATAGGAAGATCCCAGTTGCCACACCTCCCAAGAAGGTAGATCAAACAGCAGGAACTCCTAAACAACTTCCAGTACTATCAACATTAATGGACTTACTTCTCCAGTTAAGCGAAATAGATTGTTTAGTTGGATTAATAAGCAAGATTCTTCTATCTGCTGTCTTCAGGAGTCACACCTTGCCCATAGAAACAAATGCATTTTGAAAGTGAAAGCCTGTAACAAAATCTACCAAGCTAACAGCCGCCACAAACAGGCAGGAGTTGCAATATTAATACCAGATAAAATAGACTTCAAATTAAAATTATTGAGAAGATATGAAGAAGGTAGATACATAATAATTAAAGTATCTCATTCAGAAGGATATTACAATTCTAAATATCTAGTCACCAAAAAATGGAACACACAAATTTATCCAAGAAACACTACTTTCCCTCAAATCTCACATATATCCAAAGACATTAGTTGTTGGGGACTTTAACACACCACTGTCCCCCCTAGATAGATCAACTCGGCAAAAACTCAATAGAGAAACAAGAGATCTAAACAACTGCATAGATTAGCTAGAATTAAAAGACGTTTACTGAATATTTCACCCAGCAGGATCAGAATACACAGTTTTCTCAGCAGAACATGGGACATTTTTCAAAACAGATGACATTTTAGGTCAGAAACAAAACTTTTCCAAAATCAGAAACATTGAAGTTATATCTTTCATTCTCTCTGACAACAATGGTATAAAATTAGAACTCAACACCTAAAGTCATCAAACAAAGACCTGTAAGATATGTAGGCTGCACAACACACTGTTGAATTACCAGTGGGTCATGGAAGACATAAGAAAGGAAACTCAAATATTCATGATATTCAAAAAAATAAACACATAAATTACCAGGTCCTGTGGGACACAGCAAACACAGCAAAGTTTATAGCTTTGCGTTCCTACATCAACCAATTGAAGAGATCTGACACAAAGCCATAGAAACCATCAACAAAACAAAGAGTTGGTTCTTCAAAAAAATTAACAAAAGTGACAGACCCTTAGCAAATGTTATCAGAAAAAGAAAAGAACAAACACAAAACCTTTATGCTAACAATTTTGAAAATGTGGCAGAAACGGACCTTATCCTAGCAAATATTGACATGCCAAAACTAAACAAAGATTAGTTAAACCATCTTAACAGGCATATATCAAGCATTGAAATAGAAACAACAATAAGAGACCTCCCATCTAAGCAAAGCCCAGGACCAGATGGATTTACAGTGGAATTTTACAAGGCCATCAAAGCAGAGCTCACACCAATACTTCTCCAAATCTTCAATGAAATTGAAAGAGAAACTTCACTACCGAACTCATTCTATGAAGCCATCATAATGCTCATCATACAACCAGCCCGAAACTCATCAAAGAAAGAGAACTACAGACCAATTTCATGGATGAACATTGATGCACAACTTCTCAACAAAATTTTGGCCAATGGACTTCAACAATTCATCCAAAAAATCATACACCTTGATCAAACAGGATTCATTTCAGGGATGCAAAGCTGGTTCAATATATGCAAATCAATTAGTATAGTTTATTACATCAACAAGAGCAAGGAAAAGAAACACAAGGTTAATCTAAATAATGCAGAAAAAGCATTTGACAAGATCCAACACCGCTTTATGATGAAGGTCCTGGAAAAAATAGGAAACCAGGGAACATTCCTCAATAAAGACTTTATATGACAAATTTACAGCCAGCGTTATATTTAATGGTGAAAATCTAAAGCCATTTTTCTCTTAACTCAGGAATGAGACAAGGATGTCCACTTTCACCACTTCTTTTCAATTTAGTATTAGAATGCCTAGCTACAGCAATAAGATAAGATGCATATATAAAAACTTATCCAACTAGGAAAAGATGAAGTAAAACTCTCCCTCTTTGCGAATGACATGACTCCACTCCCAAATTACTCAAGCTGATACAAAATTTTGGCAAAGTATCAGGGTATAAAATTAACCCTCAAAAATCAATGGTATTTCTCTATGCCAATAATGTGTAAAGCGTAGCTGAAACGGGAAAGCAACTCAATTTGTAATAGCCCCACAAAAAATAAAATACATAGGAATTGAACAAAGAAGTGCAGAACATCTATGTTGAAAACTTTAAAAACCTGAAAAAGGAAATCAAAAAAAATCAAAAAAGGAAATCAAAATGGAAAAACAACCAATGCTCCTGGATTGGAAGGATCAAAATTGTAAAAATGGCAATACTTCCCAAGGCTATCTACAAATTCAATGTGATACCTACGAATATTCTAACCTCATTCTTCAAGGAAATAGAAGAGGGATTCCAAAAATTAACATGGAACAATAAAAGATCACGCATAACAAAAAAGATCCTTAAGAGAAAGAACAGTGCTGGAAGAATATCAATACCAAATTTCAAACTCTCTTGCAAACCCATATTAATCAAAAAAGCTTGGTACTGGCACATGAACAGAACTCAGGAATAATGGAATAGATTTAAAACCCCAGAAATGAATCCACAGACCAATAGCCATCTAACTTTTGCTAAGGGAGATCAAAAAATAGAATGGAAGAAAGACAGCCTCTTCAGTAAAGGGTGCTGGCAAAATTAGTTAATCACTTGTAGAAAAATAAAGCTAGATCCTTATCTATCACCCTGAACCAGAATCAATTCCAAATGGATCAAAGACCTTGGAGTCAAAGCAGACACTCTGAAAACATTACAGGATGGAATAGGAGAAACCCTATGTCTCCTTGGCACGACAAAATTTTTTAAATAGAGACCAAGAAACACAAAAAATTCAAGAAAGGTTGGACAAATGAGATTGCATGAAATTGCAGATCTTCTGCATTGCAAAGGACATAGCTAGCAAGACTAATAGAAAGTTCATGGGTTGGTAGAAGATCTTCACTAGCCATACAATGGACAAGGGTCTCATATATAAAATATATCTTGAACTCAAAAAATTAAATCCCCAATAACAAATCCTCAAAGGAAAAACTTTCCATTTAGTAAGTGGGGTAAAGACGTAAAGAGGAAAGAAGGATGGCCAATAGACACATGAAGAAATGCTCAACCTCTCTAGCCATAAAAGAAATGCAAATCAAAACAACATTGAGATACCACCTCACCCCAGTTAGAATGACTATAATCAAGAACTCTAATAACAACACATGCTGGAGGGGATGTAGACAGAAGAGAAGCTCTGTGAATTGTTGGTGGGAGTGTGACATTGTCCAACCACTTTGAAAGTAGTATGGAAGTTACTCAAAAGATTCCACATGGAGCTCCCCTATGACCCAGCAATCCAAATTTTTGTCATTTACCCAAATGCTCACAAACAAGACCCTAGTAAATCTACCAGCACAACTATGTTTATTGCCATACTATGTTTATTTACCATACCTAAGTTATAGAACCAACTAAGATACTCCTTATTAGATGAATGGATCAAGAAAATGTGGAATATGTACACAATATAATTCTGTGCCTCCATCAGAAAGAATGGCACTGCCCCATTTGTTAGGAAATAGAAAGACTTGGAAAAAACTCTATTAAGTGAAGTAAGCCAAGCCCAAAGAAACATAGGTCCCATGTTTTCCTTTATTTGCAATAATTAGTATATGTCTGAGAGAAGCAGAAAAGTTCAGATAAATTGATGTTAGGTGAAATGAACCCCAAGATAAGGATCCAAATGTTTTTTTTCTTATTTGATATTGTTTCTAACATATTTATAAGATGATTTATTTTTGCTTTGTATGTCCCTCCCCCATAGTATAACCACTGCTTTCACTGTAGTTGTTGGTATAATTTGTGGAGGAAATCAGAAAATCAAATTTTTTAAATAGAGATACAGGTGGATACATTGCAACAATGAGATGTCCAAGTCATTATGTCAAACAACAAACTTTACAACTTTGACTGGGGTGAGGGGTAGTTGGGAGGGTGGATAGGGGGTGGGTGTGAAATGGGAAGGAATGGGAAAGGGAAACCAAGGAGGAGGCAACAATGTTTGCTAAGAAATGTACTTATTACCTTCCCCTAGTAATTGTAATAGTGTTTTCACAATTAAAAAAACATAACCTGAAAAAAATTTCATATGTTCCTAGACTACATTATTATGACAACTATGGAGAAAATACAAACCCACGTAATATTCCTCAATATAAAAAAGACTGCATATAAAAACCTGATAGTTCCCTTGTGCTTAATGTTGAAAAGGGGAAAAAAAGCCATTTCCGCTACAATTAGTAATCAGTGACTGAATCCCTGCTCTCTACTCCTCTTCCTTATACAAATGGAATTCCAAGCTAAAGTAATTCTGTAATGTATAAAAAAAAATGGTATCCAAAGAGGGAAAGAAGAAATGAATCTCTACTTTGCAAATAACTTGATCCTCTACTGAAAGACATAGACTACAGTCTCAAATCCCTTCTCTGTTCTAAACATTTGGCAAAGTAACAGCGTTTACAACAAACACAAAAATCAGCAACATTGTTGAACGCTCAAAATGAGAAAAATGAAGTTTAAACCAAAAAGGCAGCCACTTTTGTGATGGCCACCAGAAGAAAATACTCAGAACTTGATGTAAGCAGGGAAATGAAGGACCTCTGTGAGGAACACATTAATGATCTGAAACTAGAAATTAGAAATTAAAGTATATTTCATTACGGGAAACTGCACATGCTCCTCTATTGGAAGTATTGATTCAAGAAATTTGGAAAACACTCAAAAGTTACCTCGAAATTCAATACTGTACCGTTCAATTTTCCTCAAATATAATTTAATCAAAGAGAAGAAGTAATCAAAAAAGTCACATGAAATATAGAAGAAAGATAAAGCCACCATAAGCACAAAAGTCATAGTAAGCATATTAATACTCCAATGCAAACTCTATTATTAAGCACATGGAAACACCCCCAAATACACACACACACACACACACACACACACACACACACACACACACACACACACACACACACACATAAATTTAGAACTGGCACATAAACAGGCCTAAAGACTAATGGAATTGCATTGAAGATACAGATTAGTGGCCACCTAAATTTCTATAAATGTGCCAAAATCATCAGATAGAAGACAGGGAAACTCTTCTCAATATGGTGCAGGTAGAAATATCTATACATCCATGAATAATGGAAAGTAGATGTTTCCATTACAATTCGAACCAGAACCTAGTCCAAATGAAACAAAGGCCTCAAAGTAAGTTTATGCATCCTGAAATATGACAGTATTGAATAGGGGATGCCATATTGACCTGGATACGCAGGTCAAAATTTAGAAAATAACAAACCAGTCACAACGAATCAAAGGAGGGATAAATATATGGGACTGCATTCAACTAGAGAATTTTATATGGCAATAGTCAGAAGTAGCAAAATAAATAAAAGTACAAAACCCACAATTTCAGAGATCATCTATTGAACATATCATTTTACAACATTCAAGGGCCACAAAGCTCAAAAAATTAAATCTCCACAAGAACAAATTCACAAATCCTCACAGAAGCAACTGCCCAATAAATAAGTGGACTAAAGGTAAAATGAGATATTTCCCTAAAGAGGAAATAAGAATGGTTAATAGACACATGAAGAAATGCTCAACATCTATAGCATAAAAGAAACACAGATCAAAACAACTATGAGATTCCACCTCATCCCAGTTAGCATAGCTAGAATCAAGAACTCTAATAACAACGATGCTAGAGGGGATGTGTACAGAAGAGAAGCTCACTGCATTGTTGGTGGTAGTGTAAACTTGTTCAACCACTTTGGAAAGGAGTATAGACTTTCCTGAAAAGACTCACATAGATCTCTCCTATGACCCAGCAATGCCACTTTTGGACATTTACTCAAATGATCACAAACAAGACCATACTAAACCTATTAGCACAATTATGTCATAGAATTATTTATCATAGCTAAGATATAGACCCAACCTAGATGCCCCTCAGTTGATGAATGGATCAGGAAAATTATATATATATATATATATATATATATATATATATATATATATATATATATATGAATTCTATGTGTCCATAAGAAAGCATAATTTCGTCCCATTGTTAGGAAATGGGAAGTTTTGAAAAAAATTACATTAAGTGATGTAAGTCAGGTCAAAGAAACCTAGGTCCCCTGGTTTCCATTATTTGCAATAACTAGTATATGTCTGGGACAAGAAGAAAAGTTCAAAAGCTATGTACATTTGATACGATAAAATGATGTTAAGCGGAATGAACCCCAAAATAGGGACACAAGTGTTTTTTTTTTTCTTTCTTGTCATGGTTTCTAATTTATTTACAATGTTACATGTGATTGTTTGGTTTTTCTGTTTCTCCCGAACCTGTTTTCACTGTCTTTGATGTCATTGTACTGTCTCTTGTATATACACTTGGCTAATTTGGGGAGCGGAAGGGAAAAAAAATTTTTAAATAGCGATACGGGTTTATCTATTGTAACAATGAGATTTACAACACACTATTGAAAATTGAACTTCATAATTTTGGCTGCGGGGCAAGTCATGTGTGGTTGTGGAGGTGGAAGGGAAGGGGTGAAAGGGGAAAACAGAGGAAGAGGCAATAATGGTTCATAGGAAATGTACTCATTACCTCACTCATGTAACTGTATCCCTTCTGTACAATATTTCTACAAAAAAAAAAAACATTAAGAAACAACCACCCATCTGGGCATCAGTGGCTCATGCCAGTAATCCTAGCTATGCAGAAGGCTGGATCTGAGGATTGGAAGTTTAAAGCTAGCTGAGGCAGGAAGTCCGTGAGACTCATCTCCAATAAACAACTAGGAAACCAGAAGTGGTTCTGTGGCTCAAGCCATACAGCTCTCACCTTGAGCTTAAGAGCACACAGAAAGCGCACAAGCCCAGAGTTCAACCCTACGATCGAGCAAAAAAAAAACAAAACAAAACACAAAAAGCAAAAAACAATCACCCCATTTATATGTTGTCAAATTATCCAACAGATTCCTCTGGGTATGAAATAAGAATGATCAGTAAAAGAATGACCAATAGATGTATGCAGAAATATTAATATTTCTGGCCATAATAGAAAGGCAAATAACGTCAGTGTACATAAAAAGATTGTGTTTATCATCAGCATGAATTTCTTGTTTTATTTATTTATATTTTATTATTTTTATTGTGAAAATACTGTACAGAGGGGTTACAATTACATGGGCAAGATTAGTACATTTCTTAACAAGCATTGTAGCCTCCTCCTTTGTTTTTCCTTCCCACCCTCCCCTCACACCCCCACCCAATCCTCCCTGCCCCCCCCAGTTGTAAAGTTCATTTTTCGACATGAATTTCTTTTTTAATATGTTTTTATTGTAAAATGACTGTACAGAGGGCTTACAGTTACATGAGTAAAGTAGTCAGTACATTTTTATCAAGCATAGTTGCCTCCTCCTTTGTTTTTTGCCTACCATCGCTTCTTTCCCCACCTCCCCAACTACTACCCACCATTGAAGGTTTAAAGTTCATTTTTAAGTTAGAGTCTTGAACATGTCCTTGTTACAATTGTATCCCAATTTCAGCATTTTGTTTTTTCCCTCCACTCCCCATATTAGAAAAACGTATAAAGAGGGAGGAGACTGAAATCAAATACAGTGAAAACAGGAGTTATACCATGGGGGAGTAACATACTAAAGAAACAAAAAAAATCATGAACTACATTTTAAATACATTAAAAACAGTAGCAAGGAAAAAAAAACTATTTGTGTCCATATCTTGGGGTTCATTTTGCTTAACAACATCTTATATGGTCATATAAATATAGCTTTTCACTTTTTTGCTTCTCCTAAATTTATACTAGTTATTCCAAATAAAGGAAACCGTTGGACCTATGTTTCTTTGGATCTGGCTTACTTCACTTAATATATTTTCAAACTCTTTCCATTTCCTAACAAATGGGGCTATGACATTCTTTCTCAGAAAGGCCTAGAATACACACACACACACACACACACACACACACACACACACACACACACACACACACACACAAATAGATGGATACATATTATTTTTTAATCCATTCATCTACTGATGTGCATCTGGGATGGTTCCATATCTTAGCTAAGTTAAATAATGTTATGGTAAACATAATTGTGCTGGTAGGTTTACTATGGTCTTGGTTATGACCATTTGGGTAAATGACCCAAAGTGGGATTGCTGGGTTACAGGGGAGCTCTATGTGGAGTCTTATGAGGATCCTCCATACTGCTTTCCAAAGTGGTTGAACAAGTTTACACTCCTACCAACAATGCAATAAGGTTCCCCTTTTTCCACATCCCCTCCAGTATCTGCTGTTATAACTTTTTTATTATCACCTTTCTAACTAATTTTCTTTGAATTTTGCTAAGGTATTTGTTCTACCCAAAATAAAAGTGTACGTTTTTGAATACCATAGCTCATAATTATTCTATCCTCATAGGTTTTTGTTAATGTAGCCTTAATTTATTTGTCCTCTTTGATACAACTTTTATTGAATTTGTTATTTTTGATATTAATATTTTATCTTTTAAGTTTTTATTATCCTATCTGTTGATATAGTCTGTTAACCTTGAATGTGGCTATTAATAATTATGCAAATATCTACTAAAGAAAAAAAAATCAATGTTGCTAATAATAATGGTTAGATATTAGCTTGCTCATGTAGCAAATGCATTATTCTAACCAACAAGATTGCTGATATAGAACAAAGCAGCTTCCTTGCATTAACATCAATTTTGTCTGTGAATCTGAAACAACTTCCAGGAATAAAGGAATGTGAATGAAAACTACACTGAGATTCCCACTGACTCTTATTAAAAACAGGTTATATTTAGAAAAGAAATCATATCAGAACTGGCACATATGTGACCAAATGGGAACACTGCTAGTCTGTTTTAAGAATGTAAATAATGTTCATCCACCTTGGAAAGCATTCTGGAGGTTCCTTTTGTATTATAATCATGAACATTGTATCACTACTTACTATAGCTAAGGTATGGAACCACCCCTGGTAGATCAGACCCCTTTGGCATACTACATATAATCATTTTTACCATAACCATTTAACCCATGTTTACATCTTTTAAATTGAATAAAGGTATCTGACGCCAAATAGATTGGAGTAGATAATGGTAATGAGGAAAATGGTAAAAAGATTGGTACTTAATTCTGGAATTTTTCAGCTTTTTCCTTCTTTAAAAAAACTAATTGTCTGTCATTAGGGCTGAACTCTGTGCCTCGGCACTGTCCTTCAGTACTTCAGCTCAAGGTTAGTGCACTACCTCTTGAGCCACACAACCACTTCTGGCTTTTTTTATGTTGCTAATGAATCAAACCCAGAGTCTAATGAATAATTGGCAAGCACTCTACTACTGAGCCAATTTCACAGCCTAAAAAAATCTATTCTTGAGTTCAACATATAAGTAATTTTACCAAATGAACAATCATGCTGTTCACATGTTTTAGTTTGATTTGAAAACCAATTTCTTATTAGAATATGTTAGCTACACTAATGCACACACACATACACAAACACACACACTCACATTGCCCCACCGAAAATGCACATTAAAAGAATGAATATGCAGCATATTATGAACACAAGTTGCTACAGGAAGGAACCCCAGCTTGAAGAGTTTTTCATTCATTCCCTCACATCTTCCTGTGCCTTGAATAATTTACATTAAACTTATTCAAATATAGAAGACCAGTTTTCAGGAATGAACATTGAAAAATAATAAAACACGATGCACCTTAATTCCATCTGAGATATTGTAAATTTTAGACCTAATACATTTGTGCATATACTTAAAGCTACACAGTCTTTATGTGCTCCTAACAAATGAAGACTGATGCTGATTTTTTTTAAATTTTCCCATTGAAAGAATTTGGGTTTGGGTTGTGGCCGGTTTTCAGAGTAGGTCATGGTCTAATTGGACAATGTAGATAACCACAGAAGAAAATACTTGATTTCTCTCATAATTTTGTACGTTAGATTATTTATGTGCAAAAAAACCTGGTTTGAAAATAGTCATACCAAAACCAATGTTCTTCTCTCTATATGGATCATATAGATCATATGAAATTGTTAGGAGGTATCAAATATCCTAATTATGTAATTCATAGTGTATGAGGTATACAGAAAATGAGGCATCCTCATAATGGACAAAGAAATAATAAAACTAATGGAATGGTGTTTACCATAAAGCAAATCATGCATACATTTTGATGATTTTGTTACAATTCCTAACGTATTAAAATATACACGCAAAGTTGATATGGATAATGTTGACCAAGTGAGAAATTACTGCAGGTGTTTGTGTCTTCAACAACTATTTAAGAATAATTATCTATATACTTGCATATAGAATGATATATATTCAATGTAAATTGTATAGAGTTAGTAGAGAAAATGAAAAACGATTCTTCTGATTCCATTCAACATATAGTTATTTAAATTGCAGTTGAGTCAATGAGTAAGTTTTCAAATGGAGGCCTTTTGACAAAGGAATTCAATTAAGTTCTACTTATATATTTTTGATAAACTAAAGTCAAATATATTTCTCTAGTTTAGAAATAAATAACCCAAATACTCATGGGTATATGAAATGAGAAAATGACACTGGCAAATATCCTCAAGTAATTATGTGCTCTGCTCAACTTATTGCTCCATGAAAAGTTGATTATTGCCAAATGAGCAAATGAAGAGTAATCCTAGCTTCTCAGGAGGCTCAGATCTGAGGATCATGGTTCAAAACCAGCCCAAGCTGGAAAGTCCGTGAGACTCTTATCTCCAGTAAACCACTAGAAAACTGGAAGTGGTTCTGTGGCTCAAGCGGTAGAGCACTCCCCTTGAGCTGAAGAGTGCAGGACAGCCCCTAACCCAGAGTTCAAGCTCCACGACCGACCAAAAACAAGAAGAGTAATCGTCAGACATTTTCTTCTTGGACAAGTCACCAGAGGTTCCTTCCACTGTTCTAAGATATAGTTCCACTTAGAAACTTTTCTCACAATACTAAATTGAAAATATTATATTTCTGTAAGTTATCATGTTCATGTGAATATTTTGTCATTCAATGTAGGGAGCCAGGGTAAACGCCATTACAAGATGGCGCCCACTCCCTTGCAGCTTTGAGGTAACCACTCCCTTTCAGGCGGTGCTTGGCGGGACGGCGGGTCCTGGGCTTTGCGCATGCGGTAGCCATGTAGAGTCCCCAGCCAATCCCGTGGCACCTGGTGACGGTGAAAGGCAGACGACCAATGATAGAAAGACCCGTGTTCCTATTCTCTATATAAGTGGCAAAGTGGCCATGTTTCGGGTGCACGCTCTCTCGCGCCCAAGCTCTCCTACAACTAAAAGGCTCTCCAATAAAGCGTGATCTGAGAAGACTCCTGGTGTGGTGGTCGTTTTTTCTCGCTGGTCGAGTAGACGGTCGCTACAATTCAATGTGATTCATTTATCATTTATATAGTAAAACATAGAAATTTATTTGAAATACACTAATTCTTTTCAAAAATATATGAACAATATTGCATTCATTCTACTAGGATAAAAGGATTGATCTGAGAAAAACAGAAAAATACTTCCATGTTTACTTGGATACTCACATTTTGTATATAGCATGAGTTAATCGAACAAATTTGAAAAGTGCAAAGAGTTTAAAATGTAGGAATACATAGATATTACATCTTAAAAATAGAAATTGTTCAACCAAAAATGAAAAGGATATTTAGTCTACTCATTCCATTTAAAATCTTCTGGTGTTAGTAATTATCACCCCACATAGAATCAGAGTTCAATCCAAAATGGTTCAATCCAAAATAGTTAGGAAGGAAGAAGTTTATTGAAAACAGTATGATTATTAGTCATTTTATATAGTTTGTTTATTTTCTTCTCACCCAGGTACATGAAATCCACGTGAAAACTGCATTTCAGTTGCCTGTTGTGGCAGTTTTTGATTGTGACCACAAATTTTGGGGCTATAAACAACCACAATTGCTATATGAGATACAGATACATTGTAGGTGCAAGATGAGGTCTAAGTTCAGGTACTTTGTTGTCATATATTACTTTGAACAAGATATATCCAAGTATATTGAAAAAAACTGAAATATTGCTATGAAATGGTGAACTAAAAATAATTACCAATGATTGTAATGCAACAAGAAGAAATTTTAAAAATGCCTCTTTTAGACATTTTTTGTTCACTTTGGTTTTAATTGCCAGACTTCAAGTAATAGGGTGGATAGGATGTAAAGATTTGCAATTTAAGGATAAAATTATTGAGCAAAAACTCGATGAGTGAAAATGACAGTAAAAGGTAAGATTTATGCATGAAATATTGGAAAACTAAAGGAGCTCTTTATACTAACCTCAGTCATCCTAAGAGAACGGATATTTCCATGGTACCAAGTATTGTTGACTACACAAGCAGGGAAATTGTATATCAAGCATGGGAAGGTCTAAAGGGCCTAAAGTACTGTAGGGCTTGTGCTACAAATGAAGCTTAAGTATACTTTCCTTATTAGACTTTTGTTCCATTCAACATAGCATATGCTTATGGTTTGATTCCATGGAACAAAATGATAAACATTGAAAGGGCACACAGCCAAACTGACAGAAATGTCAACATGATTCTATGCAACCAATTTTGTCATACAAAAAATGAACGTTTTATATTTTGATGACTGAAATTGTAGAACATTTCTAGATTATGGATTAAAACATTAAATAATTGAAAATTACTCTACAAAATTCTCAGTCTTACACTGTGGACCAGTAGACATAAGAAGCTCCCTTTACCAGTATCATGTCATTTACCCAAATCATGCCACAGACTTGTAACTTGAATAACAGGAAGAAGTATGACTTACCAAATTCTTATGAAATATTTAAAGTATAAATGTGAGGAAAGTGAGGGTATGTTGAGACTCAATTTCAGAAATTTCAACTGTATTTCCAAAGGGAGAAAACTTTTTAATTGTGTAGTTAGTTGCTTAGAGTTACAGTAAACTATAGGATATAGGACACTAAATTTGTGAGAAGCCAAACCACTGACTTTAGAGAAACTGAGGACAAAGTATGCTATATAAAATTGGGTGGTGAAAAACATAAACTAGTACATGGTAGGAGACTGAATTGAGACTTTTTGATGTGTGTCCAAGTAACGTAAACACCCAAGCAGAGCTTATCCTCTGAAAAGAGAAGGACTAACATCAAGTAGGTACCCAACAGCAGTTGTCACCTGCTTGCAGTGTGTGCCCTCAGGATGGGGCTACAGTTACTGTATCATTGATAGAACCATAATTTCTTTGTCATGATTACTCAGTTTATTGAACATTGTCCCACCTTATGGCAAATCAATGCTTTCCTGCAGGAGAAAATGTTAAAAGCTAAGGTTGCACAGCATGCTCTATTTTTTTTCCATTTAAATTTCCAAGAACTCTGCTATTGTTCAGTAGCATTGAAAATTTGGTGGCTTTACCACCCTTTCTAACTCACATATAAAAAGATTGTACTGCTTTAATTTATTTACCTATGCCTACCTTTCTCTCTGCTTTGATTGGGACACTAATTGCCAGTGCAGGTTTTCATCTTTTTAATGGCCCTTTGCATGAGAACAGGAAATGAGAAACCCATATATTACAAAATTAGACCTAAAACTGTGTGCATATAGGGCAGTAGAAAGCCTGACTTCATAATGACCCCTCAAAATTCTCAATCACCTACTGAAGACATGTACTCATTGGAAGAAGCGTTTATAACTATTATTCACTTATCCAAAAATTACTATGCTCTTCTACCTGGACTATGAGGTAGCAGGAATTAATTCAGTTCCATTTTAAACATTTTTATTGTAAAAATATGGTACAGAGGTGTTAACATTACATGAGTGAGTAATGAGTACATTTCCTAGTGAGCATTGTTAACTCCTCCTTTGTTTTTCACCTACAATCCATTCCTGCTCCAACCCCCCAACACCTCCTCAAACACCCAAATAGTATAGTTCATTTTCAATATAATGTCTTGTACATCTCATTGTTACAATGTGTCAACCAGTATCCTGTTTCAACATTTCTTTATTTCCCCAAAATTAGAAAAAAATTAGAAAACTTTATATACAAGCTGCAGGGCACCGTCACCAAATACAGTGAAAACGGGTTTTACCTTGGGGCAAGAGAAACAAATACATCACATAGTAGAGTTTAGAACCATTAAAAAACAACAGTAAGAAAGTGGAAACAAGTTTTGTCCCTATCTCCTTATATTGTCACATGTACATAGCTTTTGAACTTTTCTGCTTCTCCTTTAATTATACTATGTATTGCAAATAAAAGAAACCAGTGGACCTATGTTTATTTGGGCCTGGCTTACTTCACTTAATATAAATTTTTCCAAGTCTTTCAATTTCCTAACAAATAGGGCAATGCCATTCTTTCTGATGGGAGCATTGAATTCATTTCTAAATGAGGATTAGAAGCATAAAAATGGGGATAGTGAGGAATAGTGAATATTGTGAAATAAAGAGTTTGTCCAGTCTTGAATAAAAGTAATTGTTAACAAAGTAATGGTCTACAGAAAGGGAATATTAGATAAGAAATATATTTTACATTATAGATAGTAAATAGTGTGTAAAAACTGTCTAATCTTAAAACAAAGAGGGAAATGTTAGCACAATATTTGAGGTATGTTTTTTCTCATAATACAATGGTTACAAATGAAAAACACTGGCTATAAATATAACGTCACTTTAATGAATACTTTTCAATTGAAAGATGATTTTCCTACAATATCTTCAATATTTTGGAAACCTGCTTACTGGTTTTAGAACTTTTAGATTATTATCTTTTAGATAATTTTCATTTCCCTTCCTCATTGATATTTGGGTTTCCTCCTCAAGAGAAAGCAACATCAAATTGGACAGGAACTTCATTGCAAATCTTCTCTTTGTAAATGATGTGAAATTTCTTGCATGTTGTTTAAATACCCATGGAAAATTTCCAAGTTACAACTATTCTATTAGAGAAGAGTAAGAACATCTGACTGCTGGTGACTCAGGTCTGTAATCCTACGTACTCAGGAAGCTAAGACCTGAGGATCGTGGTTCAAAGCCTGAACAGGCAGGAAAGGCTGTGAGACTTATTTCTCCAAATGACCACCAGAAAACTGAAAGTGGTGCTCTCTCTCAAGGGGCAGAGCTCAAGTCTTGAGCTAAAATGTGCAGGGACTATGCCCAAAACACACAGTACAAACTTCAATACAGACCAGAAAAAAAAGGAAGAAGAAAAGCATTCACAATATATCTGTGTATCATTGAAGGTCTACAAAGCATAACGTTTGGCAGAATTGTTTCAAATTACTCACAGCCTTATGAGAAGATGGCATTTCTTGTAGGAATTTGTATAGAAAACTTTACCAAATTACGAAGTTCAGAATCAATTCAAAATTGTCCTTCAAAAAACTCTCAAACACATTACAAAGGAGTTTCCATATGTGAGAGAATGTGTGACATTAATGGCATTTTCCTACATATACCATGATTCTTAATAATTCATTTTGTACTATCAAGAGTCTTCCATGAACATCTTACTGACAGCAGTACAAAAGAATCTTCACCAATGTACAAAAGAATCTTTGGGGATATTGAGACCACAACATGGAATTTGGACCATGTGTCTCCTGAGAATGCAAAAGGTATATGACTGTTTTGTCCTGTAATGACAAGGACAGGAGTTACAGGGAATTGTCAAGGCAGATATAAAAGAATCAGCTGTTGTTCTTATCTTAGGGGGAGTCAAGAATCTTGACTATTTTACACAATGACTAATTGTGCCTAATTAGAGAACATTCAATCAAACAAAATGTGGGATTGAAGCACATGCAAGACATAAATACATCTTTCAAAGACACCTTGGACATAATCACTAATTAGCATGTCTAGGTTGTTGGGTGAAGTGAGGAAGGACTGTTTCCTAATTTCTAAATGCAAGTGGACTCCTAACACTAGTTACGTTTATCTGGGAATAATATGTTCCATTTCACGTATTAATAATGTAGAATGTAAAAAATATAAGAAAAGTATAATAATATTTGATCCCTAAAACAAATTTACCGTCAACTTCTGTGTTCTAAACAGAAGAATGGGTAGGAAAATTTTATCATTTTTGAAACCACGTAATTTTGCAACATACTTTTCAAGACACAAGATTCTAAATCATCTCAATATTTCTCATGTGTCATCTAATCTGCAGAAGAAATCTGTGACTTCTCATTGCCTGTGGAAGGGCAAAAATAAATTCTAGCAGGGGTATATGCAAAATCCAACAACATATACTAGATTTGGGGGATATTGTACACTTTTTGAAGATACCATATTTTGTAGAGCAAATCTGTAATTTATCATACAAGGATATGTGCATATTTTGAGAAATTTCAGCTATATTACTAAAATATTCTGGGAAGATTAATCTCTAAGTTTGGATTATAATTCAAGGCCATTCATGAAACCATATCTGATTAATTTTTATTTTCAACTTGTGTGTTATTTGCCCTTTATATTTATGCATCCCCCATCATCATTTTAGAGTTCATTTTGCATTCCTGGCTCAAAACATTCCTACTGCTAAATGGAATAGCCTTTCAAGTATATTTTAGGAAGATCTCACTTGCCAAAAAATATTTAATCGTCGTTAGGATTCCTATGTAATCAAAAGACTTGAAGTTTTTTACTACAGATGTGAGAATCTTGCTCATAGTTATGATAGCTATGGAAATGTCAGAGTTTCTGATTTGGGGATTATTTGAGAATCAGGTTCTCTCCTGGTTTGAAATTTGAGATGAGTATTGGGATTCCTACAGAAGTATTTGAACAAAAATGATTTGAACATTAAATTGTCAATGTTGGCTTTGAACCTGATAACTAAAGGAATCCTGTGTCTTTTCTATGCTTTCAGGAACATAAAGAGATTAGAACTATTTCCAAGTGTTTGTATATGTAATACCAACCCATTAAACTATCTACATATAAATTTATGAGAATTGAGATTAGCATTAGGGATTAGAATTACATATGTAAGGAATGAATAATTTTCTTGTCATATGTTCTTATCCACTGTTGATTTTTCCCAACTTGTTTTTTGGCCTAAAATCTCCATCCCCCTCCCACCAGGTGTAATGTTTATTCCCAACGTGTGGTTTTGTTGGGATTGTTCTTATTTGGTTTGCCCATTGTCCTTTGTCATAGATTTAGATGTTTTCCTTCCCATGCTTAACTGGCATTAACTTAAATGTAATAGTGTGTACCAAAATCAAATATAGTGACAACATTGTACAAAACATAAGAAAATAAAGGAAAAACGCTAGTAAAAAAGAATTAGCTTCACATAATACATTTAAAAAAATCAAGAAAGAGAAACCAAAGGATTTTTTTTTTAATTTCAGAGTTCATTTTGTTTAGCCTAACATTCTATGGTCATATATGATCCTCTTCTAGGGCTAAAATGGACATGTTCCACTTTTTAGAAATAAGAGAAACCATGGAGTCTATGTTTGTTTGTGCCTGCCCCCCTTTAATTCATGTTATTTTTTTAAAAGTCTTTCCATTTCTTTACAAATGGCACTATGTCATTCTTTCTCATGGAAAATAAATTCCATTTTGTTTATATCCCACATTTTCTGACCCATTAACCTACTCTCAGGCATCTGGAGTGGTTCTTGGTTTCCCCTATGGAATGAAAATGACTTTGCTATTGTAATGGAATGCAGTGGAATCTCAATGTTGACTTGATTTGTCTTGATTATATTGTCAGAGATATTGAGCATTTCCTCATATGTCCTTTGGCCATTCTCAATTAGCCATCTGAAATATTTTTTAAATATTTAGATTTATCATAGAGTGGATTTATCATTCATGATTTTTTTGGCGAGGTGCGAGATTGACTTTTTGAATTTTGATTATATTTCATCACTTTTCTCTTTCTTGGCTAGTGAAGATCTTCTCCCAGTCTTTTGCTTTCTACTTACTTACTTAGGTATGTCCTTTGTTATGAAGATGTGCAGGTTCAAACATTACAGTTTGTCTAACGTTTCTTTGACTTAATACATTTGTGCATGTGTAATGAGTTTAACTCTGTTATAGGAGCCGTAGTATTTCTCTATTGCTTCCATTCAGAGTATTTTCCCTTACTTCGAGACTTTTGATTCATTTGGAAATTGTATGGACACAAGATGATGTATAATGTAACTTTAAGTTTTTCTGGCATTTAACATGTATTACAATACCATTTATTGAATATTGCTTTTTGTTTTACTGCATTTTTCATGCTTCTATTTAACTTACCTAATGAATGCTCATAGTATTTTTTTTCTTTAGAAGTGACATTTAAAAAATAGATGCCCTATTTTATCTTTTTGTCTTAATTGGTATATGTCCAGTTTCATACTAGAAGAAGACTGCAGGAGCTTAATTGCTATGTATATAAGAACAAGAATTAGGGTAAGCAAAATGAACTCCAAGAAACATGAGGATTATTATTGTTGGTGTTTTTTTAATATATAAAAAGTATTTATTTTTCTTCCTTTTTTCCTTTATTTTTCATAGGGTTTCTCCCTTTGTGTCACTATATTTGATTTTGGTAGCATGTGGATTGTATAAACGTTAATCTGAACAGGGCAAAGAAGGGGAATCAAAAATTTTGAGATACAAAACAACGAGTGAAAGAATGCCACAAAATTTCTCAGAAGACAACATTTGGACATGGTATTTACAACTGGGAAATGAGAAATTTGAAGCAGAATAAAGTGTAAAAAAAATGGATCGAGTAACATATGGCAAGAAAACGATTCACTACCTTACGTACATAATTATAATCACCGTGTACATCACATTGACTAAGTTTAAGGAAATAGAAAAGTATTGATACATTTGTTTTAATTTTCGTAAGTTTACAAATGGATATGTATGTTGATTGGTTTGTATTCTATATACGTACAGACATGTGTTGATAGATTTGTTCCTTTCACATCCCTACCAGACTAGAAAAGACACTGGTGTCCATGAGTCTACAGGTTCCAAACTATCTTTCATATATTAATGTTGAATTCATTCCTGCTATCTCTGAAGAAAAACGAAGAAACATTTGATTTTATACAATATGTGCACAAATATGGCCATAATCAGAAACTCACCCTTTTCAACACCATTAATAAGCCTGAGCCACATTCTCAAATCTTTAACTTCCTCATCTGTACCCAAAAGATTCAAGTCTACTTATTGCAACAATTTTATTTATTTATTTATTTATTTATTTATTTATTTATTTATTTATTTATTTATCAACAATTTTTAACGAGGTGGATCTTCCTAAAATATGTTTAAAAAACGATTCCATTTTGCATCAGGAATGTTGTGGACGCAAGTGACAAATCAACTATAAATATATGGAGCATATATATGTCAGGCAAATTACACACAATTTTAATATGAAGATAGTCATGTAATATGGTTCAATGAAAGTTACAGTCCACTCGTCTTGAAACATTTCAGAAATATATTTAGAAATTGCTAAAAAATGCATACCCTCTTGCACTAAAAATATCACTTTATTAGCACAAAATAATGCTAGCTTCACAAAGTTCAATTTTCCACCTCAAAAGAATACATGTTGAATGTTATTTTGTTTACACATACATTAGCCTGTGTTTTTCTGCCATAGGTTTTGGAAAGAATTCCCAGAATCCTTCTTTAGATGATATTCCATGTGGAAATCATTGAGATAGATGAGAATCTTGTATAGTAGGAAATATACTTCAGAATGTTGGTTGAAATATATATACTTCAGAATGGTGGTAGAAATTTTAATGGCCATTCTGTATGGAATAGATAATTGCTGTAAGATTTGTATAAGAGGTCTAATATCATTACAGTTTTGTTATGTATTTATTAGGCTCTGCAATTATAACAATATATATGAAATCAAAGATGATATTCACAGGCAAGTTTAAGGACAGTGAAAAATGAAGTATGATTGGTCTCTATTGGGAAACAAGTATAGATATCGATTTGATGTTTGACGTTTGTATACTCCACCCTTACCATGTGTATGTGGAAACTGCCAAGGTGAATTATAGTAAGAACATAAACACTAGAGTTTGCTTCTGGATTCAAGGTAAGGATGAACGGGTAGTGAATAGTTAGTAGAAATCAAAATGAATTCATATGCTTGAGTGAGCATCACAATATATTTACAAATGTAAGATGTAAATGAAACAATGAGAAATGGTTTGAGCTCATGGTTTGTTCATATAATGATTCCTGCAAAGAAAGAAGAGAAAAACCTGAATTCTACATATGAACAAGAACTTCACTAGTAGTTCAAGAAATATCCAAAAACTTAAAAGAGCATAACATCAGTTGTTTTTTTTTTTTAAATATGCTTGCTTCCAATACCATTTCCATTGAAATTTGATCCTGGTATACAAACCTTCTCACAAATTACACTTGGACACTCTCTGTATCAACACAATTAAACTTTGTTGATCATCTAAAGTGTGACCCTAGTCAATCTATTACTTGAACTATTACTATAACTACTTGAACTATTACTATTACTGTCCATTTCTTTAAATCTTAATCTAATGTCATCCATTTAGACTCACCCATGTCTTGGCACAGATTCTGAAATATGTCTCATAAAATCTTCATGGATGTGTCATGCATGCAGGAAAATAGGAAGAAATAGTTCACATGGTTGTATAGAAAAGAAAATCCATAGTGGATTTACTATATGATATTACAATGAACTGAAATCAACATGATAATTTGATCACCATTTCAATATGTGTGAATGGGTACATAAAAAGAAAATACAGAGAGTGATTATTTCATGAGATGTATCCTACGAAAGGATACATGCTTTATGGTAGGCAAGTAAAATGTGAAAGGAATAGCCTGTAAATACCTTTAGGTTCAATTACAAGAAATATTCCATGGCTCAAATAAATAAATGGCTTTTTCAATTCTTGTGTGTGGACAAAAAAGGACAATGTGCATTGTGAAGTGGTATTAGGTAAATATATTCAGCACTCTGGAAAAATAATTAACTTTTAAGAAACACATGCATGTCATCTCTCAGTATCAACATTGACATATTGGACTTTGAAATGAACACTGAACTGAATATGGCCATTAACTTAGGGTAGGATTTGTTCATTGACAGCTTTCTCAAATATGTATGGTTATGAATATACTATGCCAGAGCCACACCAACATTTGGAATATATTGCTGGGATCAAGCCTAGGGCTTGAATATCAATGGCCCAATCATTGATTCAAAAATACTCATTACCAAGGAAGACACAGAAAAACAATCCTTGATTATCTGTGATTAATTTTTATCATGATTGAGTAAAATCAAGAATTGATTTTATCTTCACGTTTCAATTCCAAAAATCATAGTAATAAGCCCTGATTGAACATATGGGTGTTGGAACAGAGTAAGGAAAATTGTACATTTCAGTTTGTGCAACACAGACACAAAATTTGCATCTACAAATGGGCAGGGAACAGAAACATCTGATCACACACACAAATCAGCACACACACACATACACACACAAATATAATGGCAAAATAGGGTTGGACACAAATCAGCAAGTAACATTTCCTACAATGTCACAAATTTGCTCATGAATTTACAGGTTCTCTAATATTATCCTCTTTTTAGAAGCAGGAAATTTATGATTCCATAAGTAAGACATATTTGCATAAGGGAACATAATTAGTAATTCCATTAAGTCACATTAAGTGTTCTACTAAACAACAGAGTAAGGAAATATCACTGTCCCATCAAACATTACTCTCTGAAGTTCAGAGATAAAATACAAGATGGTACAATGAGGGAGTGAATGAAATCTAACTGGCGCTTATGTGGAAGGAAATAATTCAGAGATTTTGGAAATACCAGTGTGTATGTGGCACTGTTGAATACTGCATTACATTTCTGTCTTTGTTTATTGTTGTTTTTGGTCGTCGGGCTTGAACTTTGGGCTTGGGCACAGTCCCTGAGCTCTTCAAAGCTTTAATGCTGTACGATTTGATCTACAGTGCCACTTCCAGTTTTGAGGTGGATAATTGGTGCTAAGAGTGTGACAAATGTTCCTATTGGGCTTCCCTGAACCCTGATCCTCAGATCTCAGCCTTCTACAAGTTCCTAAGTGACCTATACCAGGCTTCGTTTTTCTGTCATCCAGAGTGTGCTGATGATTTTTCGGGTTGTATGTTCCCAACATTCATGCACACTGCAGGTCAGTGAGTAACCATGCTTTTCCTTAAGGTAAACAGTCTATATTATTCGATTTTGAGGGGATTAATTCCACAACTGAATCTGAAACAAATCCTTGACTTTTTAAATCTGTATAGATCCTTATGTGTCAAATGCTTGAGATGATAGAATTAACAACATTGTCACCTGGCCAGGCTCAAATGTGGTTTTATGCCAAAAAAATAATTTCCCATGTCATATTCCTTCTCCTCTTCATGACAGAGGATGAGAAACTCCCTAACTACAAGAATAAATGTATTCTGTTGGTCAAATAACTAATAGAGCTGTTCAGTTTGTAAACAGGATGAATTTTATTCCTCTTTATAATATTTATGTGTTAGAAAATTAGATGCAAAGGTGAATTTATCTATTCCCATTACTCCTCTTCAGCAGTTTCTTCACTATATAAACTGCCAATTCATCCTTCACATAATATTGTAATATATTTGACAGACAGCAGACAATTGAATACAAAATCTTAGTATGCTTACTACCTTTTCATGGGAAGAATATAGGAGGCCCAACAGTGATGACAGGCTAACATAAATACAACTTGGTCTTACTTTCAAAAAGCTTTTTTTCTGGATTGATCAGAAAAGAATATACTTGACAAAAAAATACATGAAGAATCCATTGTCTCACTTATAAAAAGATTGAGACCTCATTATGGCAAGCAAGACAAACTACATGATTCTGGATTGAATAAATGCTTATGAAGAATTTCAAACAAACAACAGTAATGTTCACTTTTTCTTGTATTTGCCACCTTACCATGTCAGAGAAACTTGATGTTTTGACATTCCATAAAATAAAAGTACAATGTATTTTGTTACCTTAGAAAGACAAGTTCATTCTAGCAATTACAATTCTTTAAACAATCTCATAAATACTAAGAAATAGTATAACTTTTGTAGTTACACATCTAATTTTGATTTTCCAATTTATACCATATCAAATGTGCATTCATACTTTATACAGGACTGTGCATGCTTTGCTGGTTTAAAAATAGTACTAAATACATTTCATTAATATGTATCTTTGCAAAGTGTAACTTGTAAACAACCTCAAGTATCTCCGCAGATATTTTTATATTAATTCCTGGAGAAAATTTAAATCAGATAGTCGTTACTATAATATTCATTAATTAATTTCAGAATGAAATATACAAACCGTAAGTTTGTATATGTATCAAATACCAGACACTGCCATTTACACTGTCATAATTGATGTGATAAGTGAACCCTTAAACCATAAAAATGGGGAAAAAAGGATTAGTCCAATATAACAGTGTTATCTATGGCTTCCCGAATGAATTGATTATAAGAGAATGAGAAGAACATTCATATAAGGTAATTTGGGTGATTACATTTATTAACGTTCCTAATAAATATATAGTTGAATTTTGCCATGAATCACAGGTTCACCAGTTCAGAGAGCAATCCAAAACTTTGGTTGTAGTGAGCAAACTATATGGGTATATTAAACAGAAATTTTATTTATCTTATTTCTTCATTTCTTCATGTTGAAAGACAATAGTGCATCATAAGAAAACAGCATTTTGTTTCCATGTTTTTGCCAGATGATTTGATTGTGCCACACACAAAACTTGGCCTAAGACCTTCCACGGATTCAGCCCCTAGTAGAAATACATATTGTGGAAATGGTGCTGTGGCTTCAGTGATAGAGCACTTGCCTTGAGCTGAAGAGCTGAGGGACAGTGCCTAGACCCAGAGTTCAAGCCCCATGATCAACAACAAAAAAAAGAAATACATACTTGTTTGAAGTGCTAGATTAGATTGGCTCTAATATTTATGCATTGATAAAGAAAAACAACAAGGTTAACAGCCATAACAGCCTTACAAGATACATTTAGGTGGATAATAAAGATTTAAAAGGGTGATTTTTTAACCATGTGCAAAAACAAATCATTGCAATGTTTGACATGGTTTTTAGTCATTTAGGACTGCATATCTCCAGATATGTTATTGATGTTAGCATACAAGACAATCAAAGTTGAACAAAGAATTTGAATTTCACTCCTAAAGGAAGAAATCATACAACAGGCCAAGATAAGTTGAGATTCAATAATGGAAAATGCAGAAAAAGCAAGCTCTTTACCTTTATCCCAGTCTTCCTCAGAGGAAACATATTCTCATTTATTTTCAGAAGTCTTGTCTTTTCATTCCAAGTGATGTTGACTACAAGCAAACACAAATATACCATCAGAGGAAGATAAAGATGCAAATGCCCTACACTGATCTGGATTGTGTTTTAGGTGTCAGTCTTAACTACATCATCCTCAAGGAAAGTTTTGTCCATACAAGTTGCAATATGTTTACTGAATTAATTTCATGGAACTAGGTGGTGAACATTGAAGGGACAAGTAGCCAATTTGGCAGCAATATCAGGATGATTCTTTCTAACAAAAGGTCACATATGAAGAAATATTTTCAAATTTTCTCTTTTTATAATTTTTTGGGCAGGATGCTTACCATGGGCTTGACACGATGCCATATGTACTGTGCTAGTACATACTTTTTAATGCATATTTTTATTGTAATCTTACTGTACAGAGGGGTTACAGTTACATGAATAAGGTACATGAATGAGTACATTTCCTATCGAGAATTGTTACCTCCTCCTTTGTTTTTTTCCCTAAGATCCTTTCCCTCCCCATCTCCCCAACTCCTCCTCACGGCCAAAGTTGTAAAGTTCGTTTTCAACAGAAATTCGTGTATATTTCATTGTTACAATGGGTCAACCTGTATCCCAAAACAGAACACAGCTCCTCGATGACCCAGCAATCCTACTTTTGTGCTTTTACCAAAATAATCATGAATAAGACCATAGTAAAGCTATCATCATTATTTACCATACCTAAGATACGGAACCAACCAAGATGCCCTTCAGTAGATGTATGGACTAAGAAAATGTGACATACATAGATAGATAGATAGATAGATAGATAGATAGATAGATAGATAGATAGATAGATAGAAAAATAGATAGACGGATAGGTAGATAGATAGACAGATAGATAGATATACCATTTGTAGATATGTTATAAATAACATATATAGATATATAACATATATGTATCTATGCATCTATGTGTGTATGTATGTATGTATGTATGTATCTATCTATCTATCTATCTATCTATCTAAACTGGAAATCTATGAATGATATTACTCCATTTGTTAGGAAATCGAAAGACTCAGAAAAATTATATTAATTGAAGTAATGCCCAAAGAAACATAGGCCCATTGTTTCCATAATTTGGAATAACTAGCATTTGTTTAGGACAAGCATAAATCTTCAAAAGCGATGTACATAGGATCATATAAGATGGCATTAATTGAAATGAAATCCAAGATCGGTACACAGGTGGATTTTTCTTTCTTGCTATAATTTTTAACATATTTATAATGTACTATGTTATTTTTCCCTTTGGTGTGTTCCTCCCTATGGTATAACTCCTGTTTTCACTGTATTTGATTTCAGTGCCCTACATCATGTACATACATTTTTTCTAAATTAGGGAGTGGAAGGGAAAAAACTAGTGCATCCTTTTGCAGAGGCTAGATTTCTACATTTGTACCCATAGCAACTCTTCTCTATATTCTCATTTGACAGTGGAGATAAGAATGTTTATTACTCCCCTGCATGGGCTGGCAAACTATCGGGTTATTATTTCTTTCATGAGGAAACAGTGACAGGGTAGATAAATTGTATATATATATATATATATATATATATATATATATATATATATATATATATATATATATATACAATTTTGGCCTATGTTTACTTAAATATGAGTTTTATGTATATACAATTTATTAATGCATAGATAGGGTGATTGAAAATATATTTGAAAATATCCAAAATGGAGGGTCATCACAGGTGTCTTTTTTACAAAACACAACAGCAGAAACTGTGCTTCCTCTACAGCTCTGGAACTTATTTTAGCAGTGTTACACGAAGAAAAAAAATAATTTTCTACCCACAATTCTTCAAATATTGCATAATATTTTATGAAAGTAAGAGCAATTTTGTAATCAATATTCTAAATATAGAAAGCAGATACAATGCAACTCCCATTTCATCAGTTTATAAGCATGGCATGAAAGCTAAAATATCCAAGCTGAATTCTAGGCCTTATGATAATACAGTGGGAGTCTTAATACCTTTAAGAATACCATTAACATTTTGGTCATTAGGCAATTGTGAGGAAAACGCAACCATCTCTAATGTTTGTGAAATATGGCACCCACATTTTGACATAATTGCCCACAAAAAACATCTTGCTTTTGTTCTGCTTTGAATATAGATCTAGAAATACATCTCTAGAAATACACAAGTTGGTCTTTGTCTTACATTACATGTTGCAGAGATTTCAGAAGAAATACAAAAATCTCTCTATGCCAGTTCGGCCCACAATCTCTCTCACATCTTTCACATTCATTTCAAACAATTTATCTTAAAAACCATACTCAACTTTATCCATGAACTAAAGAAATTCTGTAATATCAACATGTTCCCAATGAAAAGCTACCTTTCTACATATCACAAGATTGTATGGGAATTTACAGGATCTGAATTTGTGATTTTTATCATAGGGACACTGTAATAACCTCTAAGGATCCACAGAATCCTCTGAAAGAGTAAAATACGTTGTGAAAATCTATATATTAGAGAAATTGCAAGTCTTCAATGTTATTTCCCTTATGAACTATATCTTAACTCAGGAATCCCTATTTGGAAAATGTAGACTCAAAATGTGACAGAGTATTACTCTGGAATTTAAATTCTGATGAACTCTCAGAATCTATTTTAGTATTATAAAAATATTCATTCTAGTTTAAACATTAATGAATTGAGTCAAATGGAACTGTTAGTTTGTGTTAGCTTCTGAGAACATACATCCATTGAGGGCCACTGATTTTATTGCTTTCGTATGTTTCAATCTAGAATTTGCCCATAATTTACATTCTTCTTCACCTTTCAACCTAGCACATCAAGTCAGTTTTAATTATAAAAATGTCTAAGGTTTCAGATTCCATCAGGAGAAAACCTATTATCCTATTCTCTCTGGTCCTCTCAATATACTTTCTGTTGGGACTGGGAAGGTGGCTCAGTGGTAAAGCACTGGTGAGGCCCTGGTTTCGATTCCTCAGCAACACATAAGCAGAAGAAAAAGCCGGAAGTGGCTCTGTGGCTCAAGTGATAGAGTACTAGCCTTGAGCTGAAGAGCTGAGGGACAGCGCCCAGCCCTAGAGTTCAGGCCCCAAGACCGAACACACAGCCCCCCCAAATACTTTCTGTGTTCCAAAAAAGAAAAAAAATAGCGTGAAGTAGACCATTTAAAATAATATCCTAAAACAAATGCGTAAACATGTTTACCTTTTTCCGTTGTGACATAAATATCAGCAAGTCCTGCAGATAGAAAAATTCTTTGAGAGAAAATATGACTTAATACTTCAAAATCACATCTTAAATGTTCTGATTTCCTCAGCGATATGAAAAACAACCAGGTAGGACATATTTATCTCTAATACTTTTTGTTATTAGACATACATGGATTGAAATATATTGATATCTCTGTTTATTTTACAGATTAGGTTCACTTAAAACAAGCTATAGAATAATATAACTGTGAACTCAAAAATTTGCATATTTTTCAGGCATTTTTTTCTTCATCATATCAAACAATTAGAGGATGATGATCATGACAACTTTTAAGCCAATTTGGAAAAAGTTTTCTAAATTATGGATGCTTAAAAAATTCCAAATTCCATTTTCCAAGTATCTAATACGTATTGAAAATGTGCATGCATCTGAAGGAGAATTTGCTATTCTCATAGATATGTCGTGATGATTCCTATTCAGATTATAAGACCAGTATGGCGTATTATTCAGTTAACTGCTTCTTAGTAAAGATAGGAATCACAAAACAAAGGAATCATTGAGACTCGTGAAAGTCAATATTTGAGATTGGTACTGTCGTTCTATAGGCAGTAAATTTTATTAGTACAGTGTCTAGTGGCCAAGAAGCATAGCCAGAAGACATTAAACATACAATGGCTTTGATACACATAAAAGTGACAGGAATAAAAGTAAATTTCAAGATTGCCAGAATGGAAATAGCTTTTTTTGGAAGTCTGAGGGAGTAAATAATTTTTGTTATTTTACCCATGGAACAATCCTGCCTAGTTGGAGAAAATTATTAGAACTACATTTGGGATATCAGGAGTAAAAATTAAGAAATGTCCCAGTCAAATAAAGGAGCCAAAAAGATGATTTACATATAGAAAATGGAGAAATAGGAAAAGAGGGCAAGAGACCTGTCTCCTTCAGTTAACTGGATTCACCGAACAAGTCAGGATCTCTTCCTGGCTTCCCCATAACGGAAAATGTGCCACTAGTAGGTTTTCCACAGCAACAGCTACTTCTGTTTAATGACTTCTCTTGTTGGAGACACCGTTATTGTGATGTAGCCCATAAACCTCACTTCCGTTTTACGAATGGATGGAACTCAGCCACACTTTACCATATGACAAGTAAGTGCTGATTTCTAGCCTGAACCCGGAAGACAAAGTCTCACTTCCTTTTAGTATGCATCGGAGGACTCCAATTCAGTAGAATAGAAATGTGTGAGTATCCAGTAGAAGAATAATGTGAAGGATGACTTACACTTTCATCTGGACTTCAACTACTAATTCTTTGTAAGTTATTCTGCCTAAATATCAGGACACATTGTATGGCTTATATAGGCACAATAAATCAATCTTTAAATATTATCTTTTCTTCTCTTGTTTACTTTGCTTCCTCATAAATATTTTCATTAAGAGATAGTTTCACAAAAAGACACTATTAGAACTTAATCACCTTTTGCCTAAAACGTTACTTTGCCTTCATTATAGATATGCTTGATCTTTGTACGGATCTTTTTAATTCACATTTTTTATTGATATTCATGTAACATAAGATTGATGTACGCTAAGATTTCTCAAAGCAAATAGTCACAAATATTAAATGAAAACAGCAAGAGAGAGACAAGTTCCCAGATGAATTTTTTCATTTTTATATCATATAGTTTTACATATACAAATATTAATGTTACTATATAGTATAAGATACACATAAAAGATATAGAGAAATATCTGTGAATGTATATCTTGATGTAAATATATATATGCATACTTATGTGCATTATTTAATCACCAATAATATAAACTACATGCAAATATTCTACAATATAATTTACAATTATAGAATTTACAACTCAGGAGTCTATTGACATGTTTATGTAGAAGAGATAAAATTCAATTCGGTTCTAATAAAACATGAAGTAATTATGCAAACTTTTGGAAGGATGGATTGCAGTGTTTTTGATATAACATATGTCACATTTTACTATTATGTAGATTTCGTATCATTCTTTTTCATGAACACAAAGTAATTTTATTTAAAAATATACCAAAGATTTTTTGGGTATACACTAAACATTGAGAGTATTGAGACTAAAGTATTTATGCTGGAACTCTTCATTAAATAGTGTATATGAACAAACTGCTGTAAATTAAACTTTTTTTGATACATTCATGGGAACGGGATGTTTGTTTTTATTTTCACATTTGTCTGTTTCCAATAGCTGTTTTATGAATCCCGAAAAGCTGAAGCATTTCAGTATTTCTATCGGTAGAAAACTATAACATGGCAGCTGGGTGCTGGTGCCTCAAGCTTGTAGTCCTAGATACTCAGGAAGCCAAGATAGGAGGATCATGGTTCAAAGCCAGCAGGGGCAGAAAAGTCTGTGAGACTCTGATCTCCAATAAACCACTAGAGAACCAGAAGTGGAACTGTGGCTCAAGAGGTAGTGCATGCTCCTTGAGCTGAAGAGTGAAGGGACAGTGCCCAGATGCAGAGTTCAAGCCCCATGATCGACTATATATATCTATATCTATATATGATTAAACCATATATATGTATATATATTCAAATACATATATACATATATATATATGTATTAAGAAAATTGAAACAAACTGATATGGAAGAGAAGAAATAGAAGGCCATGATTTGTCATTAAATGAAGAATCTGGAAACACCTCTAAGAGAAACAAAAACTATGGACACTTGGGTAGGGATAAAAGAAAGGATATTATGGCAGTGCTTGGTATCTCATGAAGTTAACCAGGTACACCAAAGCAGAGCAGGAACACTCTCTGAAGGAGATAGAAAAGATTCCCATTGCACTCTCAAAAGTAATGATCAAGTTTTGTAAATGTCTGTTATGTGTACGTTTATCATGCTTGGGGTAATACAAACTGTTCAATTAAGAATCATTATCTTAGGACTCTAAGGAAATCTTGTACTTATGTCAATTGAATCAAACTCTAAGACATTATCCAACTTCTTCTTATGCTTAAATGAACAATTTATTTAATCTGTACTAAAATTCAGTACATTTATTTGATTTCCACATGAAGTTCTTGCAGCATACAATCTGATACTCATTGGCATTCCTTCTGTAAGCCAGCAGTTTTTTCTCCTCCTTCCCTTGTTCCAGTAGGCTACTATATACAAGACACTTTTACTAAAAACATGTTCAAGTACAAGTAATAGAGATAAATTCACAAGGGAAGTATGAAGTAATTAAGCACATTATACGGACAGAGTAGACTGATGGGTTTGTTCATAGAATGTGCCTAATAATAGTGACAAATACAAATAGTACACATTGCATATATTTGTAAAATATAACTTGATATTGTAGCATTGCTCTTGAAGAAATAGTAAAAAGCCACTAAATTTGTATTCTAGTGGTTGCATTTATGAACATTTTCAGTTTGTACTAAGAACATTTGTGCCAAAAGTTCACACAGGCTAACAAACAGAGAAAATGTCTTAATAAACGTTTCCTTTGTGGCATATTGGACCCAGAATGACAGAAAACTACCTGATACTTGTCTGAAACTGGATTCTCACCAATCACAATTTTCTGAGGTAAACATCCATGAAATGATTAGTGTTACAGAAATTATAGTCCCTCTAAAATTGAGGCATGCAAATATTTCTTAATGATTGTACTGGCACTGAGGTTATTATAAATTAGTTTTGTGCCTGGACAAGAGCATAGTACAGAGTCGCAAAATACAGTCATTGATAATTCCTCTACTCATGACTTGTAGGCTCCCATTTTCCTTCAATGAGCCCTTTTGGAAAAATGCAGAAATGTAAAAGCACGGATATGTTTCCTTATTTGTCTTCATCATGGTCTGGAAGGGCAGAAATAATACTTTATATGGTTAGATATTTCCACTACAATATCTCATGTGATAGATTGCTCCTTTCTAATTTGATTCCTTGAGGCTCCTACAGTCTCTACGCAATCCAACATGAATAGAAAATGCTGAGATTACGAGGATTTCATGTAAATCTTCATGTTGAATCAATCTGAAGAATTGTACTTACATTCAAATGTTTCTGCAAAGATTGCACATAGTATTTTATGTCATTCAATATGAAAAACATTGCTGTCTAAATATGCACATCACCAGATACAACCTGGATTCAAAACCACCATATCCGGTGATCATCTGAATTCACATAACTAAGCTATATCTCAACTACATTGTTCCAACTTTTTTTCCAAAGGTTGATCCTCAAAAAATATGCTAAACCACCAGCACAATTTGCAACAGGAATGTTTTTAGTGTATTATTTATTCATGTGCAATACTCTAAAAATAAATTATATTTTCAGAAAGAAAGAGATAAACAATACTGATCTATATACATCTCTCTCTCTCTCTCTCTCTCTCTATATATATATATATATATATATATACATATATATATATATATATATCACATTTTCTTGATCGATTCACCTACTGAGGAGCATCTGAATTGGTTCCATATCTTAGCTATGGTAAATAATGCTTCGATATCATAGGTGTGCCAGTAGCTTTAGTATAATCATGTCTTTGCTCATTTGGTTACATGCCCAAAAGTGGGATTCCGGAGTCATAGGGAGCTCTATGTGCAGTATTTTGAGGCATCTTCATACTGCTTTCCTTAGTGATTGCACAAGTTTACTCACAACAACAAAGGAATAGGGTTAGGTTTTGGCCACATCCCCCGCAGAATCTGTTATCATTAGATTTCTTGATTATAGAAATTGTAACTAGGAACAGGTGGAATCTTAATGTTGTCTTGATTTTTATTTCTTTTATAGCTAGAGAAATTGAGCATTTATTCCTGTGTCTATTGGCTATTCTTATTTCTGCTTCGGAGAGGTTTCTCTTTCAGATTTTATCCCACTTATTTAAATGGGCAGTTATTTCTTTGAGGATCTTTTGTTGGGGTATTAATTTTTTGAATTCTAATTTATTTCATGTATTTATTTGTATATTCGTTGGTCATGGGGTTGAACTCTGGGGTTGGGCGCTGTCCCTACTCTCTTCGGCTCAAGGCGAGCACAGTACTGCTTGAGCCACAGGGAAACTGCCAGGCTGGCTTTGAATCGTGATCCTCAAATCACAGCGTCCTGCATAGCTAGCATCATAGGCTAAGTCACTGGCACCTGGCCTCTAAATAAATTTTATATATGAGACCATTATCTGTTTTATAGATAGTGAAGATCTTCTTCTAGTTCTTACTATGTCCTTGCCAAGCAGAAGCTCTTTAGTTACATGACCAAACTTTCTTTGATTTTTTTGTTTCTGTGTTTTTATTAAGAAAATTTCAGCCTGTGCCAAAGAGCCTAAGAGTTTCTTCTACTTGTTATTTTGATTTAAGAATGTCTGCTTTGACTTCAAGGTCTTCAATCCATTTGGAGTTGAGTATATTGCAGGGTGATATAGACATTTTTCTACAGGTATTTAACCAACTTTGCCAGCACCCATTTGCAAAAGAGGCTTTCTTCCATTCTATTTTTTCTCTATTATGGAAATTTAGTTGTCTGTAGGTCTGAGAGTTCATTTCTGGGTCTTTAGTTCTATTGCATTGGTCCTCAGGTCAATAGTGTCAACCTGTTTTCATTACTATGGCTTTTTTTTGGTAAAGCTTGTCATTTGATATTGATATTCCTCCAGCATTGTGGTTTCTTCTAAGGAGTGTTTTTACTGTTTGGGGTTTTTCACTGTTTCATATGAATTTTTGGGTTGCTTATTCTAGTTCATTGAAGAATGAAGTCAACTTGGAATATTGGCCAGTATCACCTTTAACTTATAGATAGCTTTTGAGAATATTGCCATTTTTATATTCACCTTCCCAATCCTGGAGCATTGGAATTTTTTTCACTTCCTTAGTTCTGTTTTAATTTCCTTTTTCAGATTTTTTAAGTTTTTATTGTAGAGGTCCTTTACTTCTTTATTCAACTCCTATTACTTCATTTTTTGTAGGGTTATTATAAAAGAATTTATTTTTCCTGATTTCTGCCACACTCTTCTCATTTTTGGCATATAGAAAATACATTGAATTTGAGGGTTAATTTTGTATCCTGCTACTTTGCCAAAGTTTCTGATCAGTTCAAATAATTTGGGAGTAGATTCCATAGGATTCTTTAAATACAAGATCATGTCATCTTCTAAGAAGGAGAGTTCACCTCTTTTTTCACCTGTATGGGTCCCCTTTATATTTGCATCTTTGTATGCCTTTTAATAGTAAGTTGAAGAGAAGTGGAGAGAGTGGACACCCTTTCTCATTCCTGACTTTATCTTTTCCAACTAATTATAATGCTTGAGGTAGGTTTATCATTCATAGGCTTTATTATACTGAGGAATGTTCAATGAATTCCTAGTTTTTTTTTCCAGAACTTTCATCATAAAGGGTGTTTGATCATGCCAAATGCTTTTTCTGTATCCATTGATATAATAATTTGGTTCTTGTCCTTTCTCTTGTTTATGTGATGTATTAAATTAATTAATTTGGATATATTGAACCAACTTTGCATCCTTGAAATGAATCTTGTTGGTAGTGGTGTACCATTCTTTGATAGTTGTTGAAGTCAATTCACCAAAATTTTGTTGAGGAGTTTGTCATCAATATTCATCAAAGAAATTGTTTTAAATTTCTCTTTCTTTGATGAGTCCATGCCTGGTTTGGGTACTGAACTTTCACTTTCAATTTCAATTTCACTGAACAGTTGGAGTATTCATGTGAGTTCTGTTTTGAAGGCCTTGTAGATCAGCTGTAAATTTATCTGGTCAGATGCTTTCCTTGGGTGGGAGGACTGTTATTGCTGTTTCTGTTTCAAAGCTTGTTATGGGCCAATTACATTTTTTTAAGTTATCTTGTGTAGTTTGGGCAAGTCGATATTTGCTAGAAATTCATTAATTTCTTACAGATTCTCAAATTTATTAGCATAAAGTTATGAGAATTTTTTCCTTCTAATGTTCTGGATCACAGTTTTTTTTTCCATTTTCTTCTCTGAATTTGTTAATATGGGTGTATTCTCTTCTATTTCTGATAAGATTTGCTAAGGGTCTGTGAATTCTGTTGATTTTGTTCAAAGTACCAACTCTTTGTTTTGTTGATTCTTTCTAGGGTATGTTTGGACTCCAATTCATTTAATTCTGATTTAATTTTAATCAGTTCTTTCCATGTAGTGGATTGGGTTTAGCTTGTTGATCTTTTTCAAAAAGCTTCAGATGCTCATTAAATTGATGGTTTAAGATTTCTGATTTGTTGATGTAGGAACTCTCAGCCATAAACTTTCTTCTGACTACTGCTTTTGCTGTGTCCCAGAGGACTTTGTGATTTTCATGCTCATTTTTGTTAAATATCCTGAATATTTGAATTTCCTTTGTAATCTCTTCCATGACCCACTGGTAGTTCAACAGTGTGTTGTTCAGTCTCTAGGATTTTCTTTTGAGGCATTTGGTGTTGATTTCTAATTTTGTTGCCTTGTGGTCTAAGAGAATGTAGGACATAAATGTTTCTGAATTTGGACAAATTTGCTTTGTGACCTAAAATGTGGGCTATTCTTGAACATATTCCGTGTGCTGCTGAGAAGAAAGTGTATTCTGATTCTGCTTGGTGAAATATCTGATAGATGTTTATTAAGTCTTGTTGATCTATGCAGTTGTTTAGATACAAGTTTTCATGTTCAATTTTTGCTGGAATGATGTATCTAGTGGATATTGTGATATGCTAAATACCCCAACAATTAATGTCTTTGTATCATGATTGATTTTAGGGAACATACGATTTCTTTGATAAATTTGGGTGCTCCATTATTTGGCAAATAGTAAGAATTGTAACATCCTCCTGAAGGCTAGATCCATTAATTAGTATGCAGTGAACTTTATCTCTTCTCACTCATTTTAATTTGAAATCTATTTTATCTGCTATTGGGATTGCAATTAAAGCCTGTTTATGGAGATCAGAGTTTGCTTTCTGGATTTTATTCCAGCCTTTTACTTTCAAAAATGTTATTTCTGAGGGAAGAGAATGTCTCTGAAGGCAGCAGACAGAAGCAGTTTGCTTTTTCTTCTATCTAGACAATCTATTTTGCTTACTTAGAGAGTTCAGTCCACTAATGTTGAGAGTTAGGACTGAGAGGTTTTGGGGAGTTCCTGCCATGTTATCCACTGTCTTGGGAGCTGTGCCAACTGGGTTCTTCTTCTTAGATTCTCTGTTTCATAGTTATTTTTTTGCCTTTATCATGTGCTTGTTTGTTTTCTAGGTGTAGGATATGTTAAGTATCTTTTCTAGGGTTGGATTGTTGGAGATATATTGTTTTAATGTTTCTTTGGTGTGGAATATAGTTTATTTAGCCTCTTGTTAGAAGAAGACTTTAGCTGGATATGGTATTCATGCTTGATAGTTGTTTGTTGTAGGTTATTGCATACATTAACTCTGTAGGTTATTGCATATAATTAACTCTGGTTAGAAATCTGAAGTTATTCTTATTGGTTTCCCTTTACAGCTGATCGATCTTTTCTCTGTAATAGCTTTTGGATCCTTTCCTGGGTCACATTGGATCCTGTGCAGATTACAATATGATAGTGGGATGTCCTGTTCTGTTCCAGTCTATTTTTGGTTCTAAATGATTCTTGTATCAGAATGGCCCTATTTTTTTTTTTTGCAAATTTGGAAGTTCACTGATAGGCTCCTCAAATAAATTTCCTCGACCTTTAACTTCTGAG
Organism: Dipodomys merriami; assembly: GCF_024711535.1. Lineage (NCBI taxonomy): Eukaryota > Metazoa > Chordata > Mammalia > Rodentia > Heteromyidae > Dipodomys > Dipodomys merriami. Next base: position 657,579 of record NW_027203159.1, on the reverse strand, counting down.
GCCTTGTGAATGTGACTACGAAATATGAAATAAATCTATCATTTTCTTCAATTTGTCTTGAATATTTGTTTGTTCTTTTAAATGTACAGACTGTTTTCAGTCCCAGAACTTTGATCTTCTGCATGGGCTGACCGACTGTCAAGGCTTTCTACTTTGTTTTATTTTTTTTTCCTTTCCTTCAAAGTGTTCAGATTTGATCACTTCAAAATCTTTGCTGGAGCTTTCTTTTATATTTGGTATTTTAGAGTTCATTGTCCAATCCATTAGTTCAGTCCTTATAGTTCCGTTGGACACCCTTTCCTTTTGTTGGAATTCATTTAGCATTCCCTTTGTGCCCTCTATGGATTCCTCCAGCCTTCTGTTTGTAGATTCCACGTGTCTCTATTAATATTTGCTTATTTTCATCCTGCTCTTGCAATTCCTTTATTTATCTTTGATTATCCTCCTTATGCACACAAAAATCTTTTATTAGTATTTAGTTAGCTTCATCATGTTGACATAACTCCGTTGGAAGCTTTCAGTCTTTCATTCAGCATACCAGTACAGCAGTTGTGTTTGTAGAGCATTTTGGGAACTCAAATATGGATTACTCATTAACTGCTCTGTTGCTGTTTATCATTAGGTGAATTGAGATTCCTGGACTTGACATTTTCTTGTGTTCCTCTGACTCGTTCTTCACCTTTGGGTAAAAAAGGAAAATCAACTCTGTGCAAGTACACTATTTTAAGGAAAGTATCATCCATAGTCCTGTAGTTGCACAGATTTTTTGATATAGTCAAAATAAGTACAGATACAATCTAGTTCAACAGATACAATGTAGTTCAACAACAAACAACTATGGTTCAAGGATCTAAGAAAGTTTCAGAAGGAGTCAGCAGACCATTGATTTATAAGTTTAGGGAGACCTATTAAAATATACTCATCTGAAGGAGTATTTGTCATTCTTTTACATCTATCTTTATTTCATGGATATAGCTAAATAAAATTGAAAATGGTTTTTTTAGGGAAAGAAACATGCTGTATTATTTGGGCTTTCAGAATATGCTTGTGCTCGTGAATGGTGACTTCTGAACAATGATGCAAACACATCACAAATATAAATGTTTCCAGTGAAAATTTTCTATTCCAAACTGATTTAGGTTATGTTCGTATGCTAGTTTACATAAACTTTCATGCATATTCTCGGTCACCATTCTGACACGAAGGTGACAACATTCTACTACGGATAGACTTTGTATAAGAATGACAGTGTTTATTTTTTGTAAGACTGCCAGTTTTATGTTTATGTTTATTAGAGGGTAATTTCAATACATTTTTTAGAAGTAATCCATTTTCTGGCACATATGTTGCTTTGCCTGCCTTGTAGATTTGTTTGATCTTTGTATATATCTTCTTAATTCACATCTTAAATTCATATTGATTCAAAGTAACAGTAAAATGGGTTAAGATTTCTCAAAGCAAGTACTAGCAAATGTTAAATAAAATAAGCAGGAAAGAGAAAGTTTCCCAGAAGGATTTTTTCGGTATATATAGTATATTTTATCAAACAAATATTAATGTTACTATCTAATATAAAAAAAAACATGGAATATATAGAGATATATCAGTGAATTGTGGTTTATGCATATACATATAGGCTTTTGAATGAATATTACATTTAATCAAAATTATAGAAATGACTTGCAAACCTCCTGGAACATATATAATAACTGTATAATTTTTCAGTAAAGCCTCTGTTGACAGGTTTATGTAGAACACATGAAAGTCAACTGGGAATTATTAAAATTGCGATGTCATTATCCAACTTTTTAAAGTGGGAGTAAAATGTTTACTGATATATAGAAAGTATTGTCTAGTGTATGTCACTGTTCTGGTATTGGGTACAAAACCTATCATTATTTTTTTTCATAAATTCCAAGTAATTTTATACCAAAATCTCCTACAAAAGGTTTTGGGTTTATACTGAAAGAACTTTGTGAGTATGGGGAAATAAATATGGATATTGGAAGTATGTATTCTTCAGTGGCACATTCCTGCATTAAATATCTAGTGTATATGAACAAAGAAATTGTAAAAAATAAACTGGTGTTACATATATATGTATTATATATATGTATACATATATATACATATATATATAGAGAGAGAAATAAAAACAAAAACAGAAAAAAACAGTATTGAGATTACACCTTACACAGAATAGCTATAATCAGGAAATGTGCTACCAACAGATGCTGGAGGGGATGTGGCAAAAAAGGGAACACTACTGTATTGTTTGTGGGAGTGTAAACTTGTTCAACTACTTTGCAAAATATGGAGGTTCCTCAAAAACTACACATAGAGCTCCCCTATTATAAAGCAATCCCACTTTTAGTCATTTACCCAAATGATCATAAATAAGGCTATACTAAAACTACTAGCACAAGTATGTTTATTCAGCGTTATTTGCCACAGCTAAGATATGGAACCAATCCAGTTGCCCCACAGTAGATGAATTGATCAAGGAATATATATGAATTTTATATCTCTATCAAAAAGAATGACATGGTAACATTTGTTAGGAAATGGAAAGAATTAGAAAAAATTATATTAAGTGAAATAATTCAGACCCATGGTTTCCTTTATCTAAAATAACTAGTATATGTTTAGGATAAGCAAAAGAGTTCTAAATCTATGTACATATCACCATATAAGCAGATGCTAAATGAAATGATCCCCATAAAGAGATAGAAGTTTTTAACTTTCTTACTCTTCTTTTTAATGTACTTATAAATTACTATGTAATATTACTTGTTGTTGTTCTTTGTGTGTTCTTCCCCCATGGAATAACCCCCGTTGTCACTATATTTGATTTTAGTGTCCTGCATTTTGTATATACATTTTTCTAATTTGGCAAGGGGATTAGAAATATCAAAATGCTGGATGGCCCATTTTAACAATGAGATGTATAATATGTTATGTTGAAAATGCACCTTACAACATTGGGTGGGGGAGGGAAGGTTGGGTAGGTAGGGGGAAATGGTGGTAAGGGAAAATCAAAGAGTGTTAACAATGCTCGAGAGGAAATGGATTCATCATCTTGCTCATTTTACTTGCTGACCACAGAACATGTATCCTTTGATAGGATACATCTCATCAAATAATCACTTTTTGTGCTTTGTTTTATGAATCCCTTTACAGATTTTGAAATGGAGATCAAAATATCATATTGATTTAAATTCATTGCTATAACATCACATAGTAAGTAAATACAATATGGATTTTCTTTTCTATACAAACATGTAAACTCTTTCTTCTTATTTTCCTGGATGCACAATACATACATGAATATTTTACAAGACACATATTTCAGAAACTCTGTCAAGGCATAGCTTAGCCTGAATGGGAGACATTAGGGAAAGATTTGAAGAACTATACCATAATCGTTCAAGTAATAGATTGACTAGGGTCACACTTCAAATATTCAATTAACTTTAAATGTGTTGAGACAGAGAGTGTACAAGCATGATTTGTGAGAAGATTTGTATACAATGACCAAGTTTCAGTGGAAATGAAAGTTGAAGCAAGCATTAACTTTTTTGAAAATAACTAATCATGTGCTTTTATAAGTTTTCTAAACATCTCCCGAACTACTAGTGAAGTTCTTTTTCATATGCAAAACACAAAAATATATATTTGGGTCTTTTCCACAGAAAGTAAAATAATATTTTCTCTCATTTCTTAGCAGAAATCATTGTTAACAAACCATGAGTTGAAAGCATTTCTCATTTTTAGCTACATTATATATATATATGTATATGTATATGTATAAATACAATGTATAATGAATTTATACATGTATAAAAATATGCATAAATATATAAATATAGTATATAACTATATAGAATATATAACTATATATTTATATATAATTTCCACGTGTAATTTATATTTATATAAATATATTTATATCATTGTATATAAATATACATTATATTTATATATTATATTTGTTCATTTATATATATTATACTTATATATGAATATATTTATATTTGTATATTTATATACATATATTTATAGATTAATTTTTATATATTTATGTATTTGTAAATATATATTTATATGTATATAAATATAATGTATAAATATGTTTAAATGTTTATTTATATATATATATATATATATAGTAATGTTCACTCAACCAAATGAATTAATTTTTATTTCCTCTACCTATTCACCATTACTTTGAATCCAGAACTAAAACCAGGTTTTTATGTCTATATTGGAATTCACCATGTCAGTTTCCACATAGACATGTTAAGGTTGTAGGATGGAAACTTCAAGCATCAAATCAAAATCTACATTTTTCCCCAACAGAGAACAAATCATACTTCGTTTTTCACTATCCTTAATTTTCCTCATGAATAGCATCTTCCTTTACATATATTGTTATAATTGTAGAGCCTAATAAATACATAAGAAAGCTGTAATGATATTAGGCCATCTGAAACATTCAAAGGGATTTTTCAGTCAACATTCTGAAGTATATTTCCTTTTTTATGAAGTTTTTTTTCTCTTTTTTATTGTAAAAATACAGTACAGAGGGATTAAAATTACATGGGCAATATAATGAGTATCAAGCATTGTAGCCTCCTGCTTTGTTTCCCCTTCCCATCCCTTCCCATCCTCCCCCCACCCAGCCACCCAATCCTCCCCGCCTCCCACCCCCACCCCACAACAAAGTTGTAAAGTTCATTTTTGACATAACGACTTGTACATCTCATTGTTGCAATTTCTTACTATACAATTTTCTCATCTATCTAAATAATTTCCACATGTAATTTCATCTGAACAAGGATTCTCGTAGTTCTTTCCAAAATCTGTGGCAGGAAATACCCAGATTCTTATATGTGTACACAAAATATCATTCAAAATGTATTGTTTTGAGGAGGGAAATTGCAATTTGTGAAGATAGCATGATTTTATGCAGAAAATGTGATATTTTTTGGGCAAGAGGATATGCATCTTTTGGTAATTTCTCAATGTATTTCTGAGATGTTACAAGAAAAGTGGCCTGTAACTGTCGAGTATAACAAAAAATCCTTTCTTGAAACCATATGTGATGATTCCCTTCATTTTCAACTTGTATGTAATTTGCCCCATATATATATATATATATATATATATATATATATATATATATATATATATATATATATATATGCCCCATACTTTTATAGTTGATTTGACACTGTGGTGTGCAACGTTTTTGATGCAAAATGGAATATTATGAAGTTTATTTTGTGAAGATCCACCTTGTCATTAATTGTTGGTAGGATTCCTATGCAATCAATATAGTTAAATTATGTCGGTACAGATGAGGAAGTTAAAAGATCATAAATTCAGAGAAGGCAAGGGAGTGCAAGCAAAAAATAGATGCCTAGAGAAGACACAGCTAAAAAACTAACCCCCTAATCACCCCTCACAAATTGTAACCTCTCTGTACATTATTTTCACAAAAAATTAAATACAAATTAAAAAAATAAAAAGAAAAAAACTCAATAAAACAATTTGATAAAAACATAGAGATTCCAACTCTCCCCAGTTAGACTGACCATTATGAAGAAAATTATTAATAACAGATGCTGGGCTGATGGGGATGTGGCCAAAAAGGAACATTACTACACTATTGGTGGAAATGTAAACTAGTTCAAACACACTGTAAAGACGTATAGAGATTCCACAAAAGAGCTCCCCTGTAAGCCAGCAATCCCCCAGGGCATTTATGCAAATGACCACAAACAAGACCACACTAAAGCTACCAGCACAACTATGTCCACTGCACCATTATTTACCATAGCTATGATATGGAATCAACCCAGATGCCTCTCATTAAGTCAATGGATCAAAAAATGTTGCATATATACACAATCAAATTCTGTGTTTCTATCAGAAAGAATGCCATTGTCCCATTTGTAAGGAAATGGAAACCTTGGAAAACATTAAGCAAAACAAGCCAGACCGAAAGAATCGTAGGCTGCATATTTTCCCTTATTTGGAAAAACTAGTATATATCTAGGATATTCTTAGCAAAAAATCACAATATCTCACTAGCTATAAGCATATCACCATATAAAATTACACTTAACAAAATGAGCTCCAAGAAATAGATACAAGAGGATTGTAGAGTGAACCGTTTGTAGTTATTTCTGTTTATATTTTCCCCCTTTGTTTTATTTCCTGTTGTCACTGTTTTTTTATTTCTGTACCCTGTGTGTTATATATAAGTTTATCTGATTTGGGGAATGGAAAGGAAATCACAGATATGGTGGGATAAAAAGTAAACCAAAGCAACAGTGATATACAATAGACACTATGGTAGAAATGAACTTTACAACTTTGGGGGAGTGGCATATCAGCATGGGGGAAAGCAGGAAAAAATGTGGAAGAGGAAACACTTTTCAGAAAGACATGTACTCATTAGTTCTGTAATTGTAATTCCCCCTCTGTATATCACTTTTATAATAAAAAAAATAAGAGAACTCACCAAAAGAGATAAAATTAGAGAGAAAAATGAGAAGTCACAACAGAAATAAGCAAAACTGAGGGTGATCTAAGTGAGCACATTGAAAACCTTATGCCAATCACTTGGAAAATCTTGGAGAAATTAATGCTTTCATATACTCCAAGTGGACCAAGAAGTGACACATTAGAAGTAATGAAACTGAAATGTCAATAAACCTCTTCCCATCCAAGAAAAGTCTAGTACTGAATGGATTTACAGTGAAATTAAGTCCCTCAAAGAGAAGTTACAATACTCATCTAACTGCTCAATGGAATAAAAAGGGAAACAGAATTATCAAACACATTGTATGAAGATAGAATCAGATTATTCACAAAATCAGATAGGGGCCCATCAAAGAAAGAGAACTATAAACCCATCTCTTTGATAAGCATTGATGCACAATTTCTCAATATAATTCTCACCAACCAATCTCAACAACTAACAAATAAAAAATCATATGCTATGATTAAACAGGATTCATCCTAGGATACAATTTGATTCCATATACTTAAGTGAATAAACATAATACAAACCATCAACAGAAGCAGGGACAAGATCCACATGATCATCTACATAGATGTAGAGATAGCTTTTGACAAGCTCTGATAATACCCCTTTATGATTAATATATCTGAGAAGCTAGGATTGCATGGAACATTCCTCAATACAATACAGAGTATGTATTTGACAAAGATATAATAAGCATGTACCTAATCTTAGAACCATGAAAACACTAAGTGTAAAATCAGGAATGAGACAAGGATGTCCACTCTCTCTACTACACTTCAATACAGTAGTAGAATTCCTAGCAAGAGTAATCGACAAGGGAAAAACATAAAGGGGATCCAAATAGGGAAGAAGTAAAACTATCCCTTTTTGCAGAAGACATGATTCTGTATTTAAAGGACTTTCCTCAAGTTAGTAAAGGTGATATTAACCTTCAGCAATGTAGCAGGGTATAAAACCCACAAGAACCAGTAGTTTCACATGTTACCAACAATGAGAAGGTCCAGGCTGAAATCCAAAGAGCAACCTTATATGTATTAGCCTCAAAATGAAATGAAATCAAAACAAAACCGAGAAAATGACAAAAAAAAAGAGCTGAGAATTAATTAACAACTAAAAATGTGAAGTATCTCTATTGTGAATACTTTAAAAATCTAAAAAGGGAAATTGAAAGAGATTTAAGGAAATAGAAAGTCCAGGATTTTGGCATTAATAATTTACATTTTAAAAACTACACTGTCCCCAAACAATTGATAATATAATACCCATCAAAATCCCAAACATATTCCTCAAGGAAGTAGAGAAAACAATCCAAATTTAACATGGAATTACAAAGGACACTGAAATGAAAAAGAAATCCTTAGCAGGAAATGGTAAAATATCAATATCAAACTCCATACTCCATCAGTAAGCCAAAGTAATAAAAATCAGCTTGTTCCTTAAACAAGAATGGGTGTGAAACCAATGAAACGGAAGGCTCAGAAATGACCATGGGTCTATGGTCATCTTACACACACACACGTGCACACACACACACACACACACACACACACACACACACACACACACACACGATGGAATTCTACTCACCCATCAGAAAAAAATCATATTGCACAAGTCTTAAGGAAAATGAATGATTTCGGACATTTATATTGAGAAAGGAATGCAAACTCACAAAAATATAGGTTTTATGGATTCATTCATTAATGGTAGCTAGAAGGTGCCTATATATCTACAAGTAAATAACAGAGATTCTACCTCAACCTAATTAGAATGGCCATTATCAAGAAAACTAACAAGAGCAAATGCTGGCATGAATGTTGCCAATTGGGAACTCTATTACACTGTAGGTTTGAAATTAAACTTGTTTAACCACTGTTGAATGCAGTATGAAAATTCCTCAAACAACTAACATATAGCTCCCATGTGTCCCAGCAATTCCCGTTCTGGGCAGTAATCCAATAAATAACAAACCAGCTCATACAAAAGCTAACAGCATAACCATGTTCAAAGCCCAGGCCCAGAGTTCAAGGAACGGGAAAAAAAGTTACCACTGCTGGTATATGTTTCCTCAAATATGAACCTTTTGATAAAAGATACCAAGTCATTGTATTTGCAGTAGTTAGGATGGGATGTAAATGTAGTGTGCGATAAAAATGGCTTCTTTGTTGAATGTTAATTAAAGATGTAGCCAATCTAAGAAAAGAGTGAATTTTTTGCTCTTGGTCCTGGGGCTTGAAGTCAGGGTTCAACACTGTCACTGAGCCACTCAACTCACGGTGAGTGCTCCAAAACTTGAGCCACAGTGCCACTTCTGTTTTTCTGGTGGTTAAATGGAGATAAGAGAATCAGGGACTTGGCTGTCCAAGCTGGCTTGAAGTAAAATCTCAGATCTCAGCCTCCTGAGAAGATAGGATTACAGGTGTGATCCAGCAGCTCCAGGCTAAAACGGGGGATTCCTATATAAAAAGAAAATCTACATCTTCACCTATGTCTAAATCTCAGATAACACTATTATAACACTTCCCCCCAAACTCATTTCATCAGAAATTTGTAAATTTCGCTTTTCCTTCATGTGTGAATACTGCTTTTAATATTATTTCAACTGTGGGAATGAATCAGTTGTATGGTAATCGCTAGCACGTAAATCAGAAACTGTTACATCAAAACAAATGTAACACTCATTTGGAATAATTGTTTTTCTGTTTTTTATTACAAATCTAACTTGGATATTTCCTAATGTAATATTGTACCTCCTATCAGAGGGATGACCTTTTATTTCTATTCAGCAATTGGCCTGCTCCCACATGTGGTCAAACATTTAAAAATTCAAGGATTAATTGGAGAGTTCAGTTCGTTAACGTTAAGAGATAGGACTGAGAGATATTTGGGAGTTCCTGCCATGTTATCCACCTTCTTGGGGGCTGCGAAAACTGGGTTCTTCCTATGGTTCTTAATAATAATAATGAAATATATTATTAAAATTAGTTTCATTTGCTTCGTTTCTACAGCTACTAAAATTAAAATTTTATATTAAACATTAATTGTTAAAGAGCAATAATAACATTATTAAAATTATATACTATTAAGTTTTTATTTGAATTATAGTTCTAACAAACTGTCATGTAAATACATTAAATACAATTATGCATAATATTTTTATACTTACCAGCTTATTATTTGTTTCCTAATTGTCTCATTTGTTATTCTCGGTCCAAGTTATCTCTTCATCTTCTTTAGTTTTCTATTTTATCTCTATTGGTTTAGTGATTGTGCATTTTATTTTCACTTTTTAATGACAGGCATGAGGCTGAAAATTTGTATGCTAGTTTAATACTCCCTACTTTGAAGTAAAATTACTGCTCTCCAAAGATGTTCTATTCTTCTCTGTATAGTACAGTATTTCTCTCACTCCCATCTACTGTATTGCTACTCTCATGCATTTTATTGTATTTTTCATTTTAATTTTATTATCAAGATCATGTACAGAGAGGTTACAGTTCCATAAGTAAGGCAGTAAATTCACTTCTTTTCTAACTTGTTACACTATCCCCATTTTTCTTCCTCTTACCTCCCAAGACCCCCATCTCTCCCTCCACCCAAGATTATTTCCAACATAATGTCTTGTATCACTGTTGCATAGGTTCCCCTTTGACCTTTGTCTCACTATTTTGTTGGTCCCTACCCTTCCCTAGTTCAGATCAACATATATACAATACCCCGGGTAACAAAATCAAATACAGTGACAACAGGGGATAAACCATAGGTGGGGAAAATATGAAAGCTAAAAAGAAATCATGTAGTACACTAAGAACAACAACAATAAAGAGCATATCTTGGAGTTCATATCTCTTGGAATCATCTTATATGGTCATATGCACATAGCTATTAAGCTATTCTGCTCATCTATTAAGATTATCCTTGATGTACACAGTAGAGCTCCCCTGTTACTCAGTAATCCCACTTCTGAACATTTACCCAAATGACCACAAACCAAGTTACTCTAAAGCTACCAGCACAACTATGTTTATCACAACATTATTTGCCATAGCCCATATATGGAAGCAACTTAAATGTCGCTCAGTAGATGAATGGATCAAGAAATATGACACACACACACACACACACACACACACGTATGCACTTGCACACATTCATACATACACACCATGAATGACAACATACCATTAGGAAGACACCAAAACGTTTGTAAGGAAATGGAAGATCTTGGAAAAAATCATATTAAGTGAAGGAAGCCAGAACTAAAGAAACATAAGCTCCATGGTTTACATTATTTGTAATGATTTGTTTACATCAAGGATAATCTCATGTATTTTAATTTGACATTTTGTTCTATGTTGAACATGCAACATATTGCTATATTATTTGTTAGTATTTCTTCAAAAAAGTCAGGTATATTTAAATAATTATGTTCATCTCATCCATTATTAAATGATAAACAAACAAAAGAACAACCTGTACTAGTAAGAACAACTTCTAGTTATTTAGATTCATTCCTATGTAAGGCCAGTGTTGTCCCCTGTATCCTTATGTGGTACAGTACAACGCTATACTTGGTCATTCTGCATATCTTGTAGCTTTTACATTGTGAAATGCCCTAATAATTCCAATTTGCTTTACTTAAAAAAAAATTCTCAGAGTTGGCCAGGGAGTCAGAGGAAGATGGCAGAGGAGACCTGGAGGCTAAACAAGCTCTTGCATAGAAAGCAGTTTTAGTTTTCCAGTGAACATTCCATGTCTAGAGAATCACACCAAGTGTATCATCACAGTACAGAGAGTTTGGCCAGAGAGGAAAAATCCAGGCAAGGAGACAGAGAAGGCCAAGCTGAGTAGCTAGTTCCAACTCAGGCCTTGGAAATAAACAAAAGAGTCATTTAGCAGGTTCAGGAACCTGACCTGACCTGCCAGGCTCAGCTCCATCCAGGGGAAAGTCACCCATGCCAGGCAGAGAGAGCTCTAACACGGTAGGAGTGACTTTATTCACTGGGTAAACACAGCCAGAGGCTGCTCCTCGCTACAGCAGCCTAGAAAATCAATTTAATTTCAGTAAACATAAACTCTGAGAAAGGCTCCAGGCTGGGCTCTGTGAGTGTCTCTGGAGCTAGCCCCTCAGGGAAAAGCTACTGTTTCCTGAAAGGCCTCAACACTAGCCAGAACCTACCTTCATCACAGCATCTTCAAACTAGGGGAAACAGCCATCTCCCTTTTTTGTGATATTAAAAGCAGATCTCCCTCCCACTGAACTAGCATTGGAGGAGGATCACAAAATCCTGGATAAAGTAGAGCATTTTTCTGCTTGACTTAAGAAACCAATAAAGGCACGGGAAAATACCAAAAGAAGACCAGAGGATCCACCAAGAGACTGGTTACAGACGCAGAGGAGATATAGGATCTTTCCACCCTCCCCACAGCCCCCCCAAAAAGAATACCAAATAACTTTTTTGTACCTTTTTAATTTTTATTTTTTACATTGTTTTCTATTAATCTTTTCTCTTTTTTCCTCTCATGATTTTTATTGTGTGTGTGTGTGTGTGTGTGTGTGTGTGTGTGTGCGTGTGTGTGTGTGTCTGTGTGTGTGTGTGCTTTGTTTTTAATCTCTTTTGACTCTTTGGTCTTTTTATTAATTTTTTTTATTCTTTTCACTTTTTCCTTTTTTAGTGTGACTTAATTGCGGTAATGCTCCCCCAGATATATGCCAATCATCGATTATTAGACCTTATCCCCATTTTGTACATACTTAATCCAGAAATTTATTACTCAATCCACAACCTCTTAGGCTTAACTTCTTTAATAGCAGTATTATATTTTTATACCTATATAATTTGCAAGTAGCTAATTTTAAGAATTTTTATTTTTTAGTTTTTCATGTCCCCTTTTATTTATTTATTTATGTTTTTGGTCAATCTTGGGGCTAGAACTCCGGGTTTGAGCGCTGTCCCTTCACACTTCAGATGAAGGCAATCCCTCTACTGCTTGAGCCACTGTGCTACTTCCGATTCTCTAGTGGTTTTTATTGGAGATAAAACACTCCGAGACATTCCTGCCTGTGCTGGCTTTGAACTTGATCCTCAGGATTACAGGCATGAACCACCTGCCAGTCTTATGTCCCCTTTCTATCTCTCCCCTCTTCCCATCCTATCCTTTTCTCCTCTCAATATCACTTCTTTAATCTTACATAATTTAACAATGTTTCACTTTTTAAATTTAAATTTTTGTTTTTCAATTTATTTTCTCTCTGCTATCATTCTGTCCAATCCATTTCTTTCTCTGAGATTAGGATGCTCCACATCCCTTAAACTTTATTTTTCCCCACATTTCTTCCCAAACCTAATAATTTCTGGCTTGCCAGATTCTTCTTTGCTGTTCTTAGCCCATTATTCCATAGCTGTTTAATATTGAAGAGATTGTATCTGTTGAACGAGATTTTATCTACAGTAATTTTAACTGTGCAACTACAGGACTTTGGTTGATGCTTGTCTTCAAATAGTGTTCTCACATAAAATTGGTGTTATTTTCAAACCAAATGGGCAGAACAAACCAGAAAAATACAAGAATCATGTCAAGTCCGAGAATCTCAACTCCCACTCATGATAATCCGGTGACAGAGCAGTTAATGTATAATCTAGAGGAGAGTTACCAAAAATCTTTACAAACACTACTCGTAAACATGGTGACGGAAAAGACTGAAAACCTGCAAATGACTCAGTATGAGCATAATAGAGTGAGAAAGGAGGCAAACCAATGATTAATACAGGATTCTCCTGAGCATGAGAAAGCTACTGAAGATCAATACAGGAGTTGCATGAGCAGGTTGAAAACAATCAAAGAGAAAAGCAGGAATTGCATGAGCAGGCTGAGACACTCAAAGAGAACTACAGGAATAGCATGAGTGTGAGAAAGCTAATCAAAGAGTAATACAGGAATTGGGTGAGACTAGACAAGGATCAACAGATGCATCCATGGAACCCATAAACAGACAGCTGAAACATAGGGAGACCACAAAGGGAATGCTAAATGGAGCCCAACAGAAGGAATGGGAGTCCAAGGAAACCATAACCAATCAACTAAGTGACTTGAGAATAAAGACTACACACCAAATTAAGTAAGCAAAGAAGCTCATACAAGATCTAAAACAAAGCTCCAAAAAAGAATTTGAAGCCATCAAAGCTGACCAACTAGAAAGAAAAGAAATAAAAAAGAAAACAGAAAGTCTTTTTTTTGAGGGGGGAGGGAAGGTCTGCTTGTGGGGCCTCAACTCTGGGCCTGGACGCTGTCCCTCACCAATTCAGCTCAAGGCTAGTACTATACTACTTGACCCACAGCACCAATTCCGGCTTTATTTTTCTGTTTCTGTGGTGCTGAGGAATTGAACCAACAGCCTCAAACATACAAGGTAAGCACTCTACCACTGAGCTGCCTTTCCAACCCCCAAAAAGAAAGTCTTGACAGTAGGTTAGACCATATAGAAGATTCAATCTTGGGAATTGAAGACAGGCTAGATATTATAGAGAAAAAACATACAGACTGGGTGCCAGTCTGGCTCACTCCAGTAATCCTAGCTACTCAAGTGGTTGAGATCTGAGGATCACAGTTCAAAGCCAGCCCAGGCAGGAAAGTCCATGAAATCTTCTCTCCAATAAACCACCATAAAACCAGAAGTGGCAATGTAGCTCAAGTGGTAGAATGCAAGCCCTGAGCTGAAGAGCTGAGGGACAGTGTTCAGGCCCAGAGATCAAGCCCCATGACCACCACCACCACCAACAACAAAGAACATAAAACTATCCAAGACAATCCAAATATATGAAAGACTTATTCAATATATGGAAGACACCATGAGAAAGCCTAATCTGAGGATAATGGGTGTAGAGGAAATGGTCAAGAAATTTGTTTAACTGGATCCTAGCAGAGAACTTCCCAAACATGCAAAAGATAGGCCGATTCAGATACAAAAAGCTTTTAGAACCCCAAATAGACCAGTCCAAAACAGGGTATCCCACCGTCACATTATAATCCTCACAGGATCAATTCAGACCAAGGAAAAGATCCTTAAAGCTGTCACAGAGAAATGGTCAATCACCTATAAAGGGAAACCAATCAGAATCACCTCACATTTCTCAGCAGAGACAATTAAAGCAAGAAGGGGCTGGTATGTTTTATGCTATTCCCTAAAGACAAACAACTCTAAATAAAGAATACTGTACCCACCTAAACTCTGCCTCATAAACAAAGGTCACATAAAAACCTTCCATAGCAAAGAAAAACTGAAACAATATAGCTCCACCAAACCAGCCCTACAAAAGATATTAAAAGATATCCTACAAATAGGCAATCAACAAGACCACAATAAAGGTTAAGAAAATGCACCCAAATTGATAATCCAAGAACCATCGGAAGAAACCATTTGCCATAGCCCCCGAGAAAGTGGATAACATGGCAGGAACTACCAAACACCTGTAAGTCCTAACTCTCAACATTATCGGACTTAACTCTCCAATTAAGCTACATAGACTCTCTAGTTGGTTTTAAAAGCAAGATCCTTCTACCTGTTGCATTCAGGAGTCACAGCTTGTCCATAAAAACAAGCATTTTGCAAGTGAAAGGCTGGAATAAAATCTACCAAGCAAACAGCCCCCATAAGCAGACAAGAGTTGCAATCATTATAACATATAAAATACACTTCAAATTACAATCAGTGACAAGAGATAATGTTGCTGAATACTAATTAAGGGATCTCTCTTTCAAGAGCAGAGTAAAATTCTAAATATCTACTTGCCAAAAAATAGAGCTCCCAAATTTGTCTAAGAACACTACTTTCCCTCAAATCTTACATAGATCGAAGATATTAATTGTTGCGGACTTTAACACACCATTGTCTCCACTAGATAGATCAGCTTGGAAAAACTCAAAAGGGAAACTACAGATCTAAAAAACTGCATAGATCAACTAGCCTTAATAGACATCTACCGAATTTTCACCCACCATCATCAGAATACACGTTCTTCTCAGCATCACACAGAACATTTCCAAAAATAGACCATATTTTAGGTCCAAAACAAACTTGTTCAAATTCAGAAACATTGAAGTTATACCTTGAATTCTCTAAGTCCACAAGGGAATAAAATTTGAACTCAAAACCAAAGCCACCAAAGAAATTCCCGTAACACATGCAGGCTGAACAACACACTGTTGAATCACCACTGGATCATGGGAGAGATTGGAAAGGAAATTCAGATGTTTATGATATTCAAAAAATAGCACATACATATTACCAGCTCCTCTGGGACACAGCAAAGCCAAGTTCATAGCTCTGAGTTCCTACATCAACAATTTGAAGATATCTGAAACCAACAATTTAATGAGACATCTGCAACTCTTTGAAAAAGAGCAGTAAGATAAACCCCAATCTAGTAAAGAGAAACAAATAATTACATCAGAATTGAATGAATTACAATCAAAAAGAGCCATAGAATCAAGAATACAGAGTTGGTTCTTTGAAAAAAATTAACAAATTTAGCAAATCTTTTCAGAAAAAAGAAAACACACAAATAAATAAACTCAGAGACAAGAATGGAAACATCACTACAGAAACAATCAGGATTCAGAACATTATAAGGGAATACTTCTCAAACCTTTATGCTAATAAGTTTAAGAACTTGGCAGAAATGGACCTTTGACTAGCAAATATTGACATGATGAAACTAAACAAAGATGAGTTAAATCATCTTAACAGTCTCATATCAAGCATTGAAATAGAAACAGCAATGAGATATCCCATCGAAGAAAAGCCCAGGATCAGATGGATATACAGTGGAATTCTACAAGACCATCAAAGCAGAGCTCACACCAATACTCCTTTAACTCTTCAATCAACTTGACAGAGAAAGTTCACTACCAAACCCATTCTATGAAACCATCATACCCTCAGCCCAAAACCAGGCAAGGACTCATCAAAGAAAGAGAACTATAGACCCATTACTTTGATGATCATTGATGCAAAACTTCTCAACAAAATTTTGGCCAATCCACTTCAACAATTTATCCAAAAAAATCATACACCACTATCAAACAGAATTCATTTCAGGGATGCAAAGTTGATTCAAATTACGCAAATCAATTAATATAATTCATCACATCAACAAGGGCAAGGATAAGAACCACATGGTTTGGTTATCTCAATAGATGCAGAAAAAGCATTTGACAAGATACAACACCCCTTTATGATGAGGCTTCTGGAAAAAATAGGAACCAAGGAACCTTCATCAATACAATAAGACTGTATATGACAAATCCACAGCCAGCATTACACTTAATGGTGAGAATCTAAAGCCATTTCCTCTTAACTCAGGAATGCAGCAAGGATATCCATTCTCTCCATTTCACTTCAATTTAATATTAGAATGCCTAGTTACAGCAATAAGACAAGATAAAAGGGATCCAACTAGGGAAAGATGAAGTAAAACTCTCCTCTTTGTAAATGATATGAACTTTTATTTAAAGAATCTCATGGACTCCAATCCCAAATTACCTAAGGTGATTCAAAACTTTGGCAAAGTAGCAGTGTATAAAATTAATCCTCAAAAATCAATGGCTTTTCTGTATGCCAACAATGAGAAAAGTATGGCTGATATCAGGAAAGCAACTCCATTCATAATAGACCCACAAAAATAAAATACCTAGAAATTAACTAAAGATGTGAAGGAACTCTATGATGAAAACTTTAAAAACCTGAAAAAGGAAATGAAAACAGAACTTAGAAAGTGGAAAAAGACCTCTATGCTCCGTGATTGGATGGATCAACCTCCTGAAATTGGCAATACTTCCCAAAGCTACTGCAAATTCAATGCAGTACCTATCAGTATTCCTGCTTCATATTCAAGGAAATAGAAGAGGCAATCCAAAAATGCATATGGAACCATGAAAGACCCGAATAGCAAAAAACGATTCTTAAAGGAAAGAACAGTCCTGGATGAGGAGCAATACCAAATTTCAAACTCTACTACAAAGCCATAGTAATCAAAACCGCTTGTACTGTCACAAGAACAGACCTCAGGATCAATGGAATAGAACTGAAAACCCAGAAACGAACCCACATACCTATAGTCATCTAATCTTAATAATTGAGCTAAAAAAATAGAATGGAAGAAATTCAGCCAATTCAGTAAATGGTTCTAGCAAAATTGGTTAAGCACTTGTTAAAAACTAAAGCTAGATCCTTATATACCACCCAATACCAAAATCAACTTCAAATGGATTAAAGACGGAGTCAAAGCAGACACTCTGAAAACATTACAAAATGGAATAGGAGAATCCCTAGGTTTCCTTGGCACAGGTTGAAATTTCCTTAACAGAGACCCTGAAACACAACAAAGCAAAGAAAGCTTGGACAAATCTGATTGCATGAAATTGCAGAGCTTCTGAATGCAAAGGACGTAGATTGCAAGATCAATATAAAGCCCAGTGATTGGGAGATATTCACTAGACATACAATGCACAAGGGTCTCATATCTAAAATATACTTGGAACTCAAAATTTTTAATGCCCCAAGAACAAATTCTCCAAGAAAATAACTGTCCAATAAACAATTGGGCTAAAGACTTAAAGAGAAACTTTTCTGAAGAGGAAAGGATGGCCAATAGACAAATGAAGAAATGTTCAACCTCCCTAGCCATAAAAGAAATGCAAATCAAAACAACATTGAGATGCCATCTCACCCCAGTTATAATCAAGAACTCTAATGCTGGAGGGGATGCGGACATAAGCAAAACTTACTGCATTGTTGGTGGGAGTGTAAACTTCTTTAACCACTTTGGAATTTATTATGGAAATTCCTCAAAAGACTCCACGTAGAGCTCCCCTATGACCCAGCAATCCCACTTTTGGGCAGTTACCCAAATGATCACAAACCAGGCCATAATAAAGCTACCAGCACAAGTATGTTTATTGCAACATTATTTACTATAGCTAAGATAGAGAACAAACCCAGATGCCCCTCAGTAGATGAATCGATAAAAAAATGTGGTATATATACACAATGGAATTCTATGCCTTTATCAGAAAGAATGACATTGCCCATTTGGTAAGAAATGGAACGACTTGGAAAAAAGAATTATATTAAGTGAAGTAAAACAGGCCCAAAGAAACATAGGTCCCATGGTTTCCCCTATTTGCAATCACACGTATATGTTTGAGACAAGTAGAAATGGACAGATAAGTTGATGTTAGGCGAAATGATCCCCAAGATAAGGATTCAAATGATTTTTTCTTTCTTTTGATTGTTTCTAACATATCTATAACATGATTTCTTTGTTGCTTCGTATGTCCCTCCCCTGTTTTCACTGTATTTGATGTTGTTATAATTTGTGGAGGGGGAAGGAAAAACATTTTTTTAAAATAGGGATGCAGTTGGACCCATTGCAACAATGCGATGTACAACACGTTATGTAGAAAAACGAACTTTACAACTTTCGCTGGGGGTGGGGCGATGGGGGAATGGAGGGAAGAAGGGAACCAGGGTGTGGTTTGTGGGGGGGAGGTTGGAAGGGATCCGAAAGAGAAACAGGAGGTGGCAACAAAGCTTGATAAGAAATATACTCATTACCTTGACTATGTAATTGTAACCACTCTGTGTGGTACTTTTACACAGACACACACACACACAAATAGTAAAAAAAAAAAAACAAACTTAATTTTTGAGGTTGGTGTGTGTGTGTGTGTGTGTGTGTGTGTGGAGGGGTGTGTGTTGTGTGTGTGGAGGGGTGTGTGTGTGTGTGTGTGTGTGTATGTGTGTGTGGTTTTACAAAGATCAGAAGACAACATTTTTCTTTATTTAGATTACAATGTCAGGTCTTTGTAAGTTGTGGTTAATGGGAGAAGTCTCTTGCTCTTTTAAGGATGAAACTGAAAAATAAATTTGTGCATATACCACAGATGCTTATTAGTGTGTAATTGAACACTTAACTTTTTGTATCTTGGCTGTTTTTTTAATAATGTGAATAACAATGAACCACAGTTACAACGTACCCAGGGAGAAATAGCCAATTGATTAGTGGATGAAAGGATATTGCAATTTTTCATTTCTTTAGAAAACTGCATACTACTTTCTATGGCGATAATACTAACCTGTATTTTGACCAAGAGTGTAGAAAATTTCCTTTTCTCCACAGTCCCACCAATATTATCACCTTTTGAATTTTAAGGGGCAGGATTTTACTATGTACGATATCTCAGATTGGCCTTAGACTCAAACTCTTCTTACTTCAACCTTCTAAATGCTTGGAATTACTAGTCTTATCCACCACACTTAGTTCCTTTGATTTTTTGGTGTTATGCAGTAGTATCATAGTAATTTTGAATTACACTTCTCTAATAACTTCTGTTCACAAATCTTTAAGCTAGTATTGAAGTGATATTAAACACAAGTTTATAAACCCACTGGCCATTTTCAGGACTTCTTGGAAAATATGTATATTGAAAACTTTTGTCCATTTTTCATCGTTTTTATTAAGCTCGTCTTTAGTCTATTGAAAATCAGTAATTAATGTACTAGAAATTAATGTACTAGAAAGGAAAAAAATAGTTACCTCCTAACATTTTTCAATTTTCAATAACAGGATATTGCTTAAATCATTATTTAAGCTTGATACTATATAAATCATTTTAGTTAGACTTTTTACCAAGCTATATGTATTTTATTTATTTTAGGTTCATAGCTTTTTCTAAAGCCTGTTTGTCCTTGGTTTCTTTCAGTCTCATGTAGTTCGGATTTCAAACTGAAGAATAAATGGAAGGAAGCAAACAAAAATATACAGTTCCTCTCAACTGATGATGACTCTATAAGAATGAGGAAAGAGTTCATCCTTCTAAGGACTTATGACAAGCTATCAAAAAGAGAATTCATTCTTCTAAGTCTTCCCTGTCTTTGCCATGTTATTTAAAGAAGGAAAAACACAATACATTGCTTATATGCTTTTATGTTTTATGAGTTTTGCACATTTTCATATGGACTTCACCTCAGTCTACAACATTCCTCCATTATTGTGTCCCTGATACATTTATACTATCAAGACATAAGAAAACCATGTTGATTTAAAGCATGAGAAGTTTTCCACCTCGCTTCTTTGAAAGCAGAACATAGTCAATAGCTAACGTTACTTCTGGTTGCTCACTACATGTAATGGTTTCTGTAATACACATCACATTCTATTTAGTATTAAGAAAAACTGCTGGCTAAATTTTAAGCTCATTAATAGAAGTTTATAAGTGAACTTTAGCCACGCTTTCTGTTAGGTATTTCACAAGTTGTATTTCTTTTAATTCTTAAGATAACATTTGCTATAATGCTAATGTTATTATCAATTTAGTGTTGGGAAAAATTGTAATTAATGACATTAAGTGCATGGCCCAAAGACATACAGTAAGGAAGGAAGTGAGTTATAGTTTCCAAAAGTCTTTCAGCAATACAAAAAGGTAGGTCAAATCTTTCCATTCTTTTGCACTTTCAATTCAATATTCATATTGTTAAAGAAATAATACCATAGCAATTATTGCCCATGGTCATTGTTTTTTGTCACACTTTTCTTCAACACAGACTGTGTTGGTGACATTGGGTTATCATGCTCAGAGCTGAGCTTATAATCGTGGCATAAAGAGAGCCAAATGTCTTCTGATCCAGAGTTCCAATTTCTTTTTAAAAAGTAATAAAATTTTTAAATAGCATCACTTACTGTCTTGTAAGAATCCAAAAATGAAAAAAATCACACATACTAACTCCAAAATGCTTTCAATGTAGGAGATCACTAAACATGACCTGGTGAAGTAAATTTTGTTCTACTTTTAAAATTATTCTGGAAGCCTTATGCTGGTTGATAACACCTATCATCTTGTCTAGTCAGGATGTGTACTCAGGAGGCTGAGATCTTTGGATAACTGTTGGAAGCTAATCAGAGCAAAAATAAAATCATGAGATTATTTTTCAAAAAAGTTAATGAACTAGCAAAGAGGCAGGAATGGAGATGTAGCTCACCAATCTAGAAAGAAAAGCCCTAGCAAGACCTTGAAGCACTGAGTTCAAACTCTGAGTGTGCCAACACTTGTGCACACACATATTCAAAATAAGAATGTCATTAAAAGCCTTATAACTTTATTCTTTACCACAGTATTTCAAACTTTAATGAATTAAAAGTAATTTCTATTATTCTTTTATTGGCCAGGAAATTAGCAAAACCTCAGTCAGCATTTCTCACATAGAATTTTTCACAAGGGTTGGTTAAATATTGATCTAAGATCCAGTCTTCTGAAGATTCACACATCTGTTTAGAAATTGATGCTGGATGTTGGAGAAGCAAAAAAAGAAATAAATTACTTTTAATGCATTAAAGTTTGAGAGTGATTTGTAATGTGTCAATAAATGTGTGGAACACAATTATACCAACTGACAAAAATGATGTGCATTCCACTTATGTGCCTAGAGACTTGGCAAGTGACTTTAGGTGTGTCTACACAAGTAGAATTAGCAAGAACCAAGCCAGCATTTCTTCATTTAAGATAAAAGAAAGGATAAAGTTTGACCCATTATGAAAATGAGATGTACAAGACACTATGCGGGGTAGGGGTGGAAGAAGGAGTTGGTGAGGTGAGAAGGGAAGGGATGGTAGGGGAAAAACAAAGGAGGGGGTAGCAGTGCTCAATAAGAAATATACTCATTACCTTACTCATGTAACTGTAACTCCTCTGTACAGTATCTTTACAATAAAAATATGTATTTAAAAGAGATTCAAGGAAAACTTCTCTACTAATAGGAAGCTGTATTTGATACTCAAAATCTGTATGGTATTGGTTTTAGGAATAGAAGAATATTAATATTTTAGATGCTCAAATTCTCTACATAAACACGTATATTATTTACATTAGAACCTACCCACAACCTAGTGCAGTGTAATTGTTATGAAAAATTTTAAATTAGATGGAACTTTTTTGCCTCCATTTTTAATATTAGTGCAGGTTAAGTCTCCTTTGTCTTTTTTGTTTCAAAGGCAAAGAGAAGAGGGTAAACAGAGAAATGATCATTATTCAGATATTTCCTTCCTCTTTTTATTTCTGCTATTTTTGTTGAGAGGAAGATCAGAGCAAGAAACAAGCAAGATGCATACAAGGAAGCATTCCTGACATGTCAATAATTCTTTCTCAGAATCACTTAAACTGATTATTCTTGCGTTTTCCATAGCAGTAACCTAATTGTGGCTTCCTTGGTTCAGGAGGAAGCACACTAACAGGTTTTTACTGCAAATTAGTATTTTATATCTGAATTTACTATTACCAAAAATATAAAGCTTTGTCTACCTAAATGCAAACACACTGATTGTCCAACAATAACAACGAATACTAGACAATTCTACTCAGCTCCCCCCTCCTCTCCTCTCATTCCCTCCCCTCTTCTTATTTACCCTCCCTCCCTTATTCTCTCTTTGTGTCTCACTCCTCAATATTGATCTCTATCTTCTCCATTTTTCTCTTCCAGTAGCAAGTGATTTGGTTTATCAGCCAACACATAGATAGTTGAACAAGTATTTTTTAAATTATTTTTGTGATCATTTATACTTTTTTCAAATTTTTATTGCGAAAATACCAAGCAAGGGGTTACAATTACATGAGCAAGATAACGAGTACATTTCTTATTAAGCATTGTTGCCTACTCCTTTTCTCCCCTTCCCATGCTTTCCCATACTCCCTCCCCTTATTCTTAAGAAGTGAGATCTAGTAGAGTACCAGTGGCTTACAACTATCCACTCTGTTGGTTCAAATTTGACAATTGCAGCTTGAAACTATCCCAAGTGGATAATTCCAAGAGATTCTTTTATCCATTTGTAGTAAAAGAAATAAGTGGAGGTGCAACTCAGATGCTATAGTGAAAACGTTGAGAATTAAATCCCAGATGGAGCTCCAGTGAAGGAATCCAAAACCAGTACCAGCACAATATAAAAAATGAGTCCTCTGTTTTTGAAAAATAATGTTTCTCCAAAAATTCATCCACAGGACAATTTTCAAGGTACAAAACGTCAAAGGCTTTTTCACATCTTAAACTGATTCTTCTGCTTGATTCACATTATGGAAAATAGGAGCCAACCTTCACATTAAAAAGTATGAGCATTGCTAAACAGTTATTATTTTTCCTGTAAAGGAAACATGGAAGAAAAAGTCACCTGACTACGTGAGTTAGGTTTGACTCACTGACAGACTTTTTCAAATAAATGAGGGTTTATTGACATGTAAAGAAATCTTTACAGATCGTTCTCTAGGAGAGAGAACAAGCTAGCTGCTGTCCAAGTTTGAATCAGAGCAAGTTTATTCCTGTAATATGATAAAGAGAAGCTCATCGCTATGCAGTCAGTAATTTAAGAGGATTAAAAGGCCACGTCTATGTTGTAACAGCCAAGTTTTCACAAACAAAAACCATTTCCTGTGCCATGTGTTAGACCAAAAAGAACTGCGTTAAATAGAGTAAATGTCTGAGTGACAGGTATGCAAGAGTTCTGTAATCACAACTAAACTATAAATTTTTTAATCATGTCCCTTACAAGAATCTCCAAGATAAGCCTTGCTAAATCTGTCATAAAAGACTGGGTTATGTAATTGGCAGTTATGATTAGGGTCCAATATCTTTTTCAGTTGCTTACGTTGCAAACCTCTCACTCAAAATTCAGAGTCTGACAAAACGTGTTTTCTTGCCAGGCACCTAAGATATTTTTTGTGCCACTATGAATATATATTTATTTGTATTTCTCCTCTTGTAATCATACCTGCCAATATGATGTACTTTAGTGAGAAGAATTATAGTATCTGTATCCTTTGTTCCACTAAAAATATCCTAGCTATATTGCATTTGAAAATATATATATATACCCAGGCACGGATCATGCCTGTCATCCTAGCTAATCAGGAGGCTGAGATCTGGGGATCACCATTCAGTGCAAGCAGTGAGACTCTTATATCCCATAAACAACCAGAAAACCGGAAGTGGTGCTATGGCTCAAAAGGTAGAGTGTTTGACTTCATCTGAAGAGCACAGGCACAACATCCAAGTCCAGAGTTCAAGCTCCATGACTGACAAAAATAAATATATGTATATATGTATACATACATATATATAAATATATAAGTATAATATATATTTATATATAAATATAATATAAATACAAATATGTAAATATATAAATATAACATAAATATCTATAAATATATGTATATATACACACATGCAATTACATATATATATATGTGTATATGTATGTGTATATGTATGTACGCATGTGGTCTTGAAATCAGAGTCCACAATCTGGACATATACATCAGTTTAGCAAATTTAGATCTCAAACTTTTATTTGAGTCCTATATCACACATTCTCACATACATCCAGCTTTTTTAGAGTCAGTATATATAAAAACATGCATGCATATTCCTGCGCACATATATCCCCATACTCAAATGATATACTAAATGTAACACTCTAATAAAAAATAATATCGATACTAAAAAGGACACCTTTGCAAATGCAATTTAAGTTTAATTGTTTTTCATACAATGCATTATTAAAATAGATGAAAGAGCTGAGGAGATGTTTTAAATACTACAATTCCTGCCCAAAAAGCATGTTTCTCTATCCAAACATCATTATTTACATCCTTCCTTCTCACACATAAAACTCCTATAAATATCTACAAAATTAATCTACATGCTCCTTAAGCACTGATTGAAGAAACAAATTGTAATATATATATACACACACATCATATTTATACACAATGATATAATATTTAGCCACACATAATAATTTAATCATATTATCTTTAAGAAAATAGATAGAACTGGAAACCTTCATATTAAAGCAATAAGTCAGATTCTGAAAAACAAATACTAGATTTCTCATATGTGGACTCTAGACCTAGAAAATAAAATGAATGACCCAGGTGTAAAATATGGAACTGATTAGGATTGGGAACAAGTGAAATTGGAGATGAAGAGAAATAGTGTGGAGGAAATATGTTCAAATATTTTGTTAGTATGATGACATATAAAATGCAAGTATAAAAATAGCATAATAAAATTAACAAAAGCAGTAAATTTCATTTGATTACTCTCTATGAACATATGTGTATAACAAAATAAAACATTTTGTGAAATTAATATTTGCTAATAAAAAGACAAAACTTCATTATGGTTGTTATAGATTCATACCTTAAGTTCCATTGTTTCGTCAGTAATTTCACTGATAAAGTAAAAGGAGAAATTTATTTTGTTCATTTAGAAATCAATCTTGTTCAGTTAGTATTAAAGTGTTCTAGTTAATTACTGTCAATGTGAAACTTTTCATACAAATTATTATATTAGAAAAATTTCCAAAGCATTCTTCAAAATACCATCTCTATAAATACATAGTTTTGGCTATTTATTGAATAGGTAGGATATGTTATGCCTGACCACAAAATCAATTCTTCAAACTGTTTTTTATCAAAAATGCCTATAGCAAAATAGATAAATCTAAATTATGCATATTTCAAGAAAATGCTTGGTTAGTCCTCTTTTTCTCACATTCCCTATCCCTTCTTGAGAATAATACACACTGTAAGGGAATGCTGAGACTGTTTTGGAGAAAGAGGTTGACTTTAAACCAATGAATTACTCTATGTGCGTTTTTGTTTACTTTATATACAGAAAAGATAAATTCTTACCTTAACTATTTCCTTAGGATTTATCCTGAGGTTTAATCTGTAATGGATAACATAACTATATAAACACTTTTTTTTGTTTACAAATTTAGGTACAACTATACTCAGTCATGAGAACATGATATCAAAAGATTAAACAACGCTTACTGGTACTATGCTTATGCGACTTTGTGTATTACAAAAAGTGGTTATTAGCATTTGATTTTTAGCCCAGCATCATCTCATGGGTTAGGAAACGAAGTGAGACGTTGTCCTCAGAACAAAATTTAATGAGGCATCCAAAATTAGTTACTAAGTTATACATCGTTTAACAAAATGTTTTTAAAATGTAGGTTAAAGGAATTAATTTATGAAAAAAATCAGCATTTAAAATAAATACAGAATCAGTATGACTGGCTTTGCTTTTATACAAGCTTGTAATACAGGTTGCATGATGAATTTTCTGATTATATCTTTGAGTTAACTCTTTTAGTTAGAGAAGTTTTGTTTTTCATATATACATTTGTTAGATGAAGGAGGACACGAATTCCATGCCAAAGTACACATAAATATTACTATTGTAGTTTTATCCTTTGCAAAAGTTTCAAATAGGCTCGAGTAACTTGGGTCTTTTTGGATCTAACTAAATAGGTATGCAATTTTGTCAGTACTAGAAAGAGTTTTACTAATATTTATTAAAATATTATTTTCCTGAAACCACTTCTATTCTCTCTTCTTATGAGATTTTTAAAGTAAATTTATATAAATGTGCTGATGTTTCTTTTTAAACTTTTTATTGTAAAAATACCGTACAGAAGGATGACAATTACATGGACAAGATAATGGGTATCTTTCTTATCAAGCATTATAGCCTCCTCCTTTTGTTATCCTTCCCATCCCTTCCCATCCTCCCCCGTTCTCCCTACCCAAAACTCCCCCTCACACACACCAAAGTTGTAAAGTTCGTTTTTCCACATAACATCCTGTAAATCTCATTGTTGCAATGGATCCACCTGTAACCCTATTTAAACGATATGTTTTTTCCCTTCCCCTCCATATATTATACCAACCTTAAATACGGTGAAAGCAGGAATTATACCAAGGGGGAGGGACATACAAAGAAACAAAGACATAATCTTATAAATGTGTAAGAAACAATTTTCTGAAAGAAAAAAAAACATTTGAAGACATCTATTAGGGTTCATTTCCCTAACATCAACTTATCTGACCTTTTTCTGCTTGACTCAGACATATACTAGTTATTGCAAATAAGGGAAACCATGGGACCTATGTTTCTTTGGGTCTGGATTAATTCACTTAGTATAATTTTTTCCAAGTCTTCCCATTTCCTAACAAATTGGGCAACCTCATTCTTTCTGATGGAGGCACAAATTTCATTATGTAAATATACCACATGTTCTTGATCCATTCATCTACTGAGGGCCATCTGGGTCTGATGTTTCTTTTTAGATAACCCACATTCAGTCTTTTACAAACACTGTAGTTTGATGTAGTTAAAATTATGTACACTCATGTACATTGCTCAGATTCTATTATTTGCATGTTTTGTTCTTTTAAGTCAGTAGTATTTAGTTATCAAAATGGATACTATTATACTTATTCATTGCATTTCTGAACATTTTAAGTATGTAATGATTTGATACTGTAGCATTTTATTCCCTTAAAGATGTTTAGAACTTATTCTACATACATTGAAATATGTTTTAAACAATTTGATCCATCCAAGGGATTTGATATATTAGGTTCATTCACAAGAATTTAATTACAAACTAACACAACCTTATTTCTGAGACAGTTATTCTTACGGCTATACTCAAATTAACATGTGTTTCAAGTGTTCATACAAAAAACAAACAAAACAAAAAACTGGACACAACATGTTTTTGTTCCTGTGAGAGTTCTACTTTGTTGGTTGATTTTTTCCAGCTGTGGTGACTTCAACATGCTGTGTGAATTTAT
The DNA here is from genome assembly GCF_024711535.1 of Dipodomys merriami. Lineage (NCBI taxonomy): Eukaryota > Metazoa > Chordata > Mammalia > Rodentia > Heteromyidae > Dipodomys > Dipodomys merriami. The sequence continues at coordinate 629,324 of NW_027203159.1, read as the reverse complement.
TTCAATTGTTTTGTGCCTATATTTTGTTTCATATAACAGAATGTAGAAAAAGAATCAGTGATTTAGAACTTTTCCAAATAGAATTCTCAGAGAGACACTTGAAGTTTCATAACATCTGTGAATGGGCAGGTCTTCTCAGTGGAGGGGGTAGCAGAGTAACAAAGACATTGTTTAACATTATTTGAATTCTGCCTCATCTTGTCTAACTGTTTCCAATGGTATTAGTTCAAGGTCTTTTTTTTTTTTTTTTGGTCGGTCTTGGGCTTGAATTTTGGCGTGGTCTCTGTCCCTGCGCTCTTCAGCTCAAGGCGAGCGCTCTACGGCTTGAGCCAAAGCACCATTTTCGGTTTTCCAGTGGTTTGTTTGAGAGAAGAGTCTCACGGACTTTCCTTCCCCAGGCTAGCTTTGTACCGCGATCTTCAGTTCTCAGCCTCCTGAGTAGTTAGGATTACAGGCATGAGCCACCCGTGCCTGGCTACTTCAAAGGTTTTAGTGTAAAGAAAATAATTTTGTCTGTATGAACTCAGAATTTTTTTTAAATTGAGATGAAGTACACATTCATATTTGATTTTAACTTAAAAACTTCTTTTCTTAGTTTAAAATCACACATGTTAATTTATGATGCTAAAATAGAATGTACTAATATATATGAAATGGTCCAAACTATTTATCATTTTGTGTAATAGAGGATATAATAATTGGTTTTGGGTAAGGGAAACAATCGGATCTATGTTTCTTTGGGCCTGGCTTACTTTACTTAATATAATTTTTCTAAGTCTTTCCACTTCCTAACAAATGGGGCAAAGTCATTCTTTCTGAATTTTATTTATTAAAAATCTGAAACTCTGTATGTATTAGTGATTCATGAGGGTTCCAGTGTCTCACTTCTGCAATCAGAGTGACTCAGAAGAGAGAAATTGAGAAGATAAAGGTTTGAAGCCAACCAGGGCAGAAAAAATTTTGAGACTTCCTCACCAAAGTAACCAGCAGAAAGCCAGACTGGAGGCATGCTTCAAGCAGTAGAGAGTCAGCTGGACAAGAAAACTGAGTATTTGAACTTTGGTGACTGGTTGATTTCACTTGGCATGTATTCAAGGTGATCTTAGTCCATTCTTTGTTGCTATAATGGGTATAATTGAATAGCATAAACAGAGCAATTTATCAGAAATGAAGTATTTCTTTATTCGGTTCGTGGCTGTTAGGATTGCAATGTTCAAGATCAGCAGCCTCATCTCCTAGTGGTTGATGGTGCGGCGCTGTGTGGGGTTGTGAGGGGGAGAGACTCCGCAGAGTGCCAGGATGAAAAAGGACATCACATATGTCCTAGCTGCATTCCCTTCTTCTTCTTACAAAGCCCCAATCACCCAAATTACCACCCAAACTCTCACCTCTAAGTATCAGAGATGACATTTCTACCTTCTTTTTTTTTGGTGGCGGGTCCAGTCGTGGGGCCTGAACTCTGCGCCTGGGTGCTGTCCCTCAGCTCTTCAGCTAAAGGCTAGTGCTCTACCACTTGAGCCACATTCTCAGCCACGTTCTTTTTTTTTAAATAGATTTTTATTGTACAAATACTTTACAGAGGGTTTACAGATACAGGAGAAAGTTAATGAGTACATATGCCTTCCCTCCTACCTCCAAAACTATAATTTCCCCTCCTTACTCCTGTCCCTCTCTCTGACTAATTTGTAAAGTTCGGTTTTCAACATAATGTCTTGTATATCTTGTGGTTTTAATGGGTCAATCTGTATACCTGTTTAAACATTTTGTTTTTCCCTTACCCTCCCCAAACTAGAGAAGTGTATATAAAAGATACAGAGCAGCGACATCAGGGGTATACCGAAAACAGGTCTATACCGTCGGGGAGGAACACACAAAGAAACAAAAAAAAAATCGCATGGTACATTACAAATAAGTTAGGAACAATAGCAAGAAATAAAAGACCAAAAGCTATGTACATATGACCATATAAGAGGATGCAAAATAAAATGAAGCAGAAGATAGAGGCACAAGTGGTTTTATATTTCTTGATGTTGTTTTTTTATGTATTTATAATGTACCATGTGATTTTTTGTTTCTTTTGTATGTTCTTCCTCCATAGTATAACCCCTATTTTCATTCAATCTGATTTCATCGCCCTGAATCTTGTATATACATTTTTCTAATTAGGGAAGTGAATGGATATAACAAAATGCTGCAATAAAGATACAGGTTGACCCATTGTAATAATGATATATACAAGATGGTATGTTGAAAACCGAACTCTACAACTTCGGGGGTGGTAAGGGAGGGAGGAATTGGGGAGATGGGGAAGGATGGAGTAGGGGAAAATCAAAGTTGGAAGTGCCAACACTCAATAGGAAATGTACTCATGACCTTACTCATGTAACTCTAACCCCTCTGAATAGTATTTGTTATGATAATAAATATATACAGTTTCTGTTTGTCTCAGACATATATTAGATATTGCAGATAAGGGAAACCATGGGACCTATATTTCTTTAGGCCTGGATTACTTCATTTAATATGTTTTCCAAGTCTTTCCATTTCCTAACAAATGTGGCAATGCGATTGTTTCTGATGGAGGCATAAAATTCCATTGTGTATATATTTCACATTTTCTTGATCCATTCATCCACTGAGGGGCATCTGGGTTTGTGATCATTTGGGTAAATACCCAAAAGTGGGATTGTTGGGTCATAGGGGAGCTCTATGTAGAGTCTTTTGAGGAACCTCCATAGTATTTTTTGATATTAATTTGTGGAGGGAAGGGAAGAAACAAACTGTTTAAATAGGGTTACAGGTGGACCCATTACAACAATGAGATAGATATGTCGGAAATGAATTTTACAACTTTGGCAGGGTGGGGGGTAGGAGGGATGGGGAGGTGAACATAGGGGGTATGGGAGTGGGGGATGATAGGGGATGTAGGGGTGGGTGAGAAGGGAAGGGATGGTATGGGGAAACAAAGGAGGAGGCAACAATGCTGGATAAGAAATGGACTCAACCCTCTGTATGGTATTTTCATTATATATATATATATATATATATATATATACACACACACACACACACACACACACACACACACAAATAGGAAAGTAAAAAAAAATAATTGACCTTTGGGGAAAGTCAATTACAGTGGATTTCATGAGATACTGAGTAGTAATAAAAAGTATATTTGATTCTATAAAAAATCCAGTTACATCTAAAAATAACTCGTAATTATAAACTAATGCTGAACAATAGGATTGTTTTTTGGAAAAAAAATGAGAAATTTCAATAAGCTTGCTTTCGTAAAATTGACTTGTACTTGGGCTCTCGTGGCTCATGCTTGTAATACTACCTGCTCAGGAATCTGAGATCTGATGATTCTGGTTCTAAGCTAGCCTGAACCAAAAATTCTGTGAGATTCATACCTCCAATAAACCACCTAAAAAATAGCAAGTGCTAGGAAGCTAGCCTTGAGCTGAAAAGTTGAGGGACAGCCCAGGCCTAGAATTCAAGCCCCAGGACCAACAAAAAGAATTGGCTTGGATTTTTATTTTATCTTTTTATGATTTTTTATTAGTGGTTGTTCAGTGAAAAAATGTGGTTGTTATTTATATTTTGTATTGGCATAAAATAAGCCACTAATTTAATCAAAAAACTTTCTGATTCTATCACAGAATAAATTTTGTGGGTAATGGTTAGAACCAGGATTCCTTTCGGAAAAAATTTATATTACTGCCAAAAAAAGAGAAAGAAACAAAAGGAAACTCACCCTGTAAATCTTAATGGACTAATAGTCTGTCAGTTTCAGTTTTAACATTTAATAAAAAAGTAAAGTAATACTTGATAATAGTTTATTAACCCCTGTCATTCAAGGTTTACTTTAAAATGAAATTCAATAAGTGAGAGTGTTTTTTTCTTTACTTTTCCAAACAAATAATCATTTCGTCGTTATAATATAGCACAATATAAGCAGAAAACTTTTGGTAAGGAAAAACATTTTTTTTCCATTTTTGGTTTGCTTCAGTCTGTATTGAAAACTGCATACGACATTGTACCCACCATAATGTCTCTCTTCTCATTTTGAAACATTTCAATAAGTTTTCTTTCCCTGCTGTGTTGGCCAGCAAAGTTTTATAAAACCACATGTTTTCATTCATTGTGTGTTCAAAAATATATCTCACAAATGCAAACAGTGAAGCACAACCTGAAACATCTGTGGATTTGTCTATTTATGGTTCAAAGTAATCACTTTCCACACTTCTTAGAAAGAGCCATTCACATGCATTAATTGCTCTGTCATTTCCATGCTTTAGAAGAGCAGCATTTGACAATGGCATACATATTAATTTGTTTACCGCATCTCTTTTGTTTTCAGAAAAGACTGTCTTCATGGAAGATGGTATTAGATGAATCTTTGCAATTATGTAGTTTTAAAGGTCTCTGAGTTGTGATATAGAATATCCATTTAAGTGATTAAATATTGAAATTAAATCCCCCTAATATACATTCCTTCAATTTTCTGGCTAAAGTGTTCAGCAATCTAGGTATTTGCTTGATAAGAAATATACTCATTACCTTGCTCATGTATTTGTAAACCCTCTGTATAGAAGTTTCACAATAAAAATCTTGTTTAAAAAAAGAAACATTGTACATTGTTTCCTTGGTGACAACATAATTGGAAGATAAAATGTTCATATACTTTGGCCATCTTAAATGAGGTGGATGTACTTGAGTTTGCATGCAGAACTTTTGGGACAGCTTGAATGTTTGATTCTTGGGATTTGATTAGGAATTGTGGCAGGCTTTCATGGTATCAGAAGTAAAACAAAAGTCTGTACTAATACTTTTTTCTGCTACATTTTTACATTAGTGTATCCAAACACTCACATACACACATACAAACATACTCACATACACGTCTTATATGAAGATCCAGTCAGTCAGCAAGAAAATATTTTAACTGGAATTTCATAGTCTACTGAGATCTGATTAGAAATTATAGAAATACCTAGGTGCTTCCACTCCTAGAAAACTCATCATTGGTGAAAACTTTGCAATTTGAATTTATTTTCTTTTTTAAACAAGTTTTTTATTGTGAAAATACTGTACAGAGGGTTTACAGTTACATGAGCAAGGTAATGAGAATGCTCCCAGAAAGAACTATGTGTTAAAGAAAAATGACTTTCCATTTCCTCCCAGACTGTGGAGAATACCTGAATAGTTCTTCTGGATATTAAATTCTTCAGAGTGAAACTGATGAGAACATAGACTCTCATCTTCTTTCTTCTTTTATTTTTAAAATCATTCTAGGTCAAGAACATTTCTCTTTGACATACTCCCACCTTGAAATATTTTCTTCTCAAAGAAGCCCAAAGCAATAAAACCAATTGAACCTAGACTAAAGCCTTCAAACTTGTAAATCAGAATAAACCTTTCTGCTTAACAAATGGACAATATCACTTATTCTCCTAGGCTATAACGCTAATAAAGAAGTCTAATCTAACTCTGTAGAGTACATGAAAATATACTTCATTATTAAATATCTAACTCCATGTTTTATTTTATGTTTTTGTTTCTGTTGATCCTAGGGCTTAAACTGGGGGCCTGGATGAGGCCCATGAGCATTTGTGTTCAATGCCAATGCTCTACAACTTGAAATGGAACTCCACTTCCAGTGGAGGTTAATTGGAGATAAGAATCTAATGAACTTTCGTACTCAGGCTGTGTTGGAATTGAGATCTTCAGATCTCAGCCTCTTAACTAGGTAAGATTACATCCTTGAAACACTAGAGCCTAGCTGTGTTGCATATTTTGTCTAATTCTAATTCTTAACATTGTACTGATGCTCCTACTACAATATCAAAAATGTAAAAGATACTAAGGTTATTTGTAAGGTATATAATGAAGAATTTTCATCCTTTACAAAATCTACACAAAAATCTGTGATAAACTATTGAAATTTTACTGTACCTTTCCTACAACCAGTGTAATATAGTTTAATACCTTTAAGTCCAAGGTTCTCTATATTCTACTGGAGATTTTGTATTCATGTATATATGTCTATCTATATGTATCTATGTATCTATCTATCTTCCAATGTGGATCATCAGACTTAAAACTTTGCTTTATTTTGCGGCTCAGAGGTTGTACTTGGTTGGCTCATTTTGTGACCATATCTGTAGTGCTTGTCATCATTCCTTTATTTATCACACCATCAGACCTCTAAAATCAGCTTCATTCCTGTACAAGGTTACCAATCAGTACAAACCCATAGTGTTTAACTTTAAGGAGGGAAAATAACATGAATTGACAACCACAGAATTTCTACAGTGACCTAGTAAGTTATCAAAAATTATATCTGATATTTTTCACATTTCTGCCTTCGTTCTCTTCACATTTATTAACACTATAAATATATTGCATCTATAATAAGGATCAGTGTTTTGTTTTCAACCTGAAGCCTCCTTTCCTTGTTTTTAGCCATAAATTTGAAAACTTTTGGAATAGCTTCTTGATTGTTTTGAGATTCCTTCCCAAACAAAGCCATGTATATCAAAAAAGCCAAAAATTTCAACTGAGAGTACTATAAAAGAGGCATAAAATTAAGGTTAACCATATAAGTTAAGCACAAATATAAGCAATACCATGATATTTTTAAATTGTACACTTTTACTGGATGAAGTATCTCAAACATGTAGTCTTATCTACTTGGGAAACAGAGATTAGAGAATTCCCATTCCAGGCAAGCCCAACAAAAATTAAGTTACAGAAACTCTAACCAATTGCTGGGTGCAAAATTTTTTTGTCTTTTTTTTAATCAAGTTCTTTATTGTGAAAATACTGTCCATAGATGATCCAGTTACATGGACAAGGTAATGAGTACATTTCTTATCCAGCATTGTTGCCTCCTCCTTTTATTCCCCTACCATCCCTTCCCTCTCACCTCCTGAGCTACACCCACCTATTCCTCCAATTCCTCCTCTACCACCAGTAAATTGCAAAGTTTTTTTTCACATAGTGTCTTATATACATCTCATTGTTGCATTGGGATAATTTGTATCACCATTTAAACCATTTGTTTCTTCCCTTCCACTCCACAATTATACCCACATCAAATCCAGTGAAAACAGGGGATATACAATGGAAGAAGGACACACAACGCAACAAAAATCACATGGTACATTATAAATACGTTAGAAACAAAAGCAAAGAAGAAAAAACACACTGTGTTCCTATGTTGTGGTTCATTTTGCTTAATATCATCTTATCTGAGTTTTTCTGCTTGTCCAGACATTAACTAATTATTGCATATAAGGGAAACCATGGGACCTATGTTTCTTTGGACCTGACTTATTTCACAGAATGTAAGTTTTTCAACTTTTTCCATTTCCTAACAAATGTGGCGATGTCATTCTTTCTGATGGGGGCATATAATTCCATGTATATATATAATACATTTTCTTGATCCATTCATCAACTGAGGGACATCTGGGTTGGTTCCATATCTTAGCTATGGGAAATAATGCTGCAATAAACAGTTTTGCTGGTAGCTTTAGTATGGTTTTGTTTGTGATCATTCGGTGGGGGGAGGGGTGGTGGTGGTAAATGACCAAAAGTGCGATTGCTGGGTCCTAGGGGAGCTCTGTGTGAAGACTTTTGAGGAACCTCCATACTACTCTCAAAAGTTTACAAGTTTACAGTCACACTTACAGTGCAGTAGGGTGCCCTTCTGTCCACATCCCCTCCAGCATCTGTTATAATTAGAGATCTTGGTTATAGCCATTCTAACTTTTGTGACATGTAATCTCAAGGTTGTTTTGATTTGCATTTCTTTTATGGCTAAGGATGTTGAGCATTTCTTCATCTGTCTATTGGTCATTCTTCTTTCCTCTTCAGAGAAGTTTCTCTGTAAGTCTTTAACCCACTTATTTATTGGGCAGTTGTTTCTTTGAGGATTTGTTGTTGGGTGACATAAGTTTTTGCAGTCCAAGTATATATTAGATATGAAACCCTGTCCGTTGTTTGGCTAGTGAATGTCTTCTTCCAATATGTGGGCTTCCTATTAATCTTGTTAGCTATGACCTTTGCCATAGAGAAGCTATGCAGCTTCATGCAATTCCATTTGTCAAGTCTTTCTTTGATTTGTTGTGTTTTTGAGTCTCTATGAAGAAAATTTGGGCCTGTGCTCAGGAGACCTAGTGTCTCTCCTATTCTGTCCTGAAATGTTTTCAGGGTTTCTGCTTTGATTTCAAGATTTTTGACCCATTTGGAGTTGATTCTGGTATACGATGATATATAAGGACAAGATGAAAACATAAAGGGAAGGCAAATAGGGAAAGATTAAGTAAAACTCACCCTCTTTGCAGATGACATGATCTTGTGTTTAAAAAATTGCATGGACCCCACTCCCAAATTACTCGAGCTGATTCGAATCTTTGGCAAAGTATCAGGGTATGAAATTAACCTTAAAAAATAAACAGCTGTTTTGTATGCCAACAATGAGAAGAGTGTAGCTGAAATCAGGAAAGTAACTTCATTCCTAATATCTCCACACAAAAAATACCTAGGAATTAATCAAAGAAGTAAAGGACTTCTATGATGAATACTTTAAAAATCTGAAAAAGGAAATCAATGCAGAACTTAGGAAGTGGAAAAACCTCCCATGTTCCTGGATTGGAAGGATCAACATCGTGAAAATTGCAATACTTTCCAAAGCTATCTCCAAATTCAGTGTGATACTTACCAATATTCCAACGTCTTTTTTCAAGGAAATAGAAGAGGCAATCCAAAAATTCATATACAACAATAAAAGACCCTGAATAGCAAAAACTAACCTAACAGAAACAACAGCGCTGGAGGAATATTAACACCAAGTTTCAAGCTCTATTACCAACTCATAGTATTCAAAACAGTTTGGTACTTGCAAAAGAACAGACCTGAGGACATGAATAGAATTGAAAACCCAAAAATGAACATATAACCACTTAATCTTTGATAAGGGGGTCTAAAAAATTGAATGGGAGAAAGGCAGCCTCTTCAGTAAACGTTGCTAGGGCGAAGATTTATGCCTGTCTTAGGAGGACTGTAGTCCCAGCTGGCCTATGCATAATGATAAAACAATTACAATGGTACAAAATCCAATTACAATTTGCAGGTGTGGAAGTAGTAGGGAATTGGAATCAATCCCCCAGTAACAAAAGGAATTAAATACGTATCAGGGTAAGAATTTTGTATGTCTAAGGTCAAGACTTCATACAGGTTTTACAAGCACTGGTAAAACCTTTATCTCCTGCTATTTTTTTTTAAAAAGTATAGCCATTACTTCCATGCCCAAATCACAGATTTTCTGATTAGAGATTTTCTTCTATCCATTAACTAATATGTCCCACTTAAATTATACTAAAGATCGAAAACCCATTGCTTAAGAAAGTGATTGTATTTGGAAACAAAATCTCAAATGTAGAATTTAAGTTGGTGTCCTCCAAGAGAAGGAGAAGGCCTTGAATATGCTAAGGAAAGAGCACCCTAAGAAACCAACTCTGAAACTGGAGTTATAGTTCCACAAACTCAGAGGCAATATATCTATAATTACCCAATCTTCAGTAGTTCGTTATCACAATTACTAGCAAACATGTGTAATCTATAAAACAATATAACTTGTTTCTCTTGGAGTCCATGACTGACTCATCTCTATAATCCTTGTTATTAAGAACGATGAGACTTGGAGGATAATGATTTTCAGGCTGGCAGGAAAATTCATGTGGTTCTATCTCCAATTAACTACAACAATTTCTGGGCTGGAGGCATGGTTAAAATTGCAGACTGTCTAATGTTTGCAAACAAACTGAGAGCATGAGGTATGTTCAAGTCCCAAACTGGAAGAAGAATATTTTCAGAAAGAGAATTATGAAGAGGAAAGTAGAAAAAATGAAATAATGTTATTGATACAGACAAATCTACCCAATGAGAAATATGGCTCAAAATGTAATTTTTAATGTTTTCCTTCCTATACAGTAGAAATAAATGGTTTTTCAAGTTGATGAAAGTGAAGTGTAATACTGTATGTAATAAATAATCACATTACCTTTGTGTTTCCATAATTTAACTTGTTTTCCTACAAATTTATAGAATAGTGTAGCTATGCAAAAATCAATAAATATTTCATTTTCATATAGGATTACATATCCGAGCAAGTGTTTTCTAAAATTGATCTACACTGAAATGATTGTCATTGATATCCTTCTCAAGATTGCAAGTGTTTTATCCTTTCAGCTGACGTTCCAAATACTCATACCCCACCATAACTTTTTAGTTTCTGCTTGCAATCATATGAACTTTATATGTACATATGGCCCAAAATGTTAATTATTTTATCTGCTGTCATTGTTGTATACCTAATACAATTAAGTATATAAACTTAGGGAAAACAGATTCTACCTTCTGAATGCATACATGCACACACACACACACACACACACACACACACACTCACACACACTCACACACACACGCATTTATCACTCTTACTCAGATTAGGTTCCTGACATTGGCTATCAGAAAATGATCTAACTATCAAACTTTCCTGTCCAGATATAAAATTTATTCATAATTCCACACATGCAAAAATACCAGATCATTCAAAATGAGAATATTTAACAAAACCACCCAGCTCCTTAGTCATCTATTTCCTGATTTCATTCACTCAGGATGATACATTTTTCATATTATATATAAAAATATTTTTAAGTCTCTCTGATTAGCAGGCAAAAATATGTTACCATATAGTAGAAAATGTAGGTAAAATTAATTATACCGAGGCAATCTTTAATATCTTATCAAAGATTTCTGTTTCCTTTTTGCAGAGTGTGTTTCTGGCATTTTGCCCTAATGTATAATATTAAATTACAAAGGAAATTCCATATTCTTTAATTTCTTTTTCCTAAAGGTTATGCCACACCGTTGAACCTGATTTGTTTGCTCATTCTAAATTAAATTTTCTCAACAACTTGATTTATGTTTTATGTTACTTGTAAGCCATTTCACATATCAAAAAGAGCTGGAAATTCTCCTTGGCAATGATTTGAGAGTGGAAGTAATGTTGTGGTGAGATGAAGGGCTTGAATTATTTAGCGTGCCTTAAAAATGGCATTGTTATTTAAAATGCTTATCATTCTATAAGCTTTTAAAGTGTGGTCTTCTTTTTTCATCTAGGAAGATAAAGGTATGCTTTTCTTCACATTCTTGCAGGCAAACACTAGAATTATTTTCTTTGTTCAGTTTATGCCAAGCTTCTAATGTAGTGAATCACACAAACAACTGCACAACTGTGTTAGCTATTCTACATTTTGAAATTTTCTTCCAGTAACCCTAGCTATTTGAGCCAAGATTCATGGTATAGTCACATAATCCACAATTACAAAACACCACAATATACAAAGACCACATGCAAAATGAGGTTCAATTTTTTCTTTGTTGTTCCTTTTTTTTCTTATTGACTGTTTTTTTTTTTTTTTTTTTTGTCGGTCGTGGGGCTTGAACTCTGGGCCTGGGCGCTGTCCCTCAGCTCTTCAGCTCAAGGCAAGCGCTCTACCACTTAAGCTACAGCGCCATTTCCCGTTTTCTGGTGGTTTATTGGAGATAGGAGTCTCACGGTCTCTCCTGCCCGGGCTGGCTTTGAACCGCGATCCTCAGATCTCAGCCTCCTAAGTAGCTATGATTACAGGCGTGAGCCACCAGCGCCCGGCTTTGACTGTTTTTTAAGGAACTAAGGACTGGTTATTTCTCATTATTGTTGATGTTACTTAAATAAACTTACCAGATTCTTCAAATAAAGTGAAGTAGATATAAAAAATCTGACATAAAGTCAGAAAATAAAGCTAAACATTTGAGTGATTTCTTTTTTATTCCAGTTCTGTTCCAAGTTATCCTCAACGAACATTGAGATGAGCCAAGCATACGTGTAAATTGGCACATATGAAGTGTACAGAACTCTGGAATCTTTGGACTTTGATTCCTATATCAACTTCTCCTAGAAAACAAAATTATTACTTGCTTCATGTCTTAAGTAATCTGTTTTAATTTTTTTATTAATTTTAGCAATATAGCTCATAATCTATGGAAGTGATGAATGGCATAAATGATTTCTTATTTCCACTGAATTACTATTACATTTGGTTTATTTTTTTGCATATGAAATAATGACATTTTTGCAGATAAAACATGCCTGTTTTTCATTTTGGTTGCCAAAATCAAATAATTAGGCACTTTGCAAGTTTACCTTTAAATCTGAACCTTCAGATTTTACTAGGACTTGAATTGTTGTTACCTTTACAACGTCAATGTTAAAGTAACAACCATTAATTAAATAGAAAGCAAAATTATGTTATCACACCTTAATCCCTGGATTGACTTTATGATAAAAAACCATTATATTTATATAACATAAAATATACATACTGAAACAAACGATGAGATATGGAAACAAAACACTCCTTTTTTTTGTTTTGTTTTTGTTTTGTGGTTAATTTTTATGATTCTGTCTTCTTAAGCTTGTGCATGGTCGGTGTACTCATTATATGTACTCAGGAAGGTGGGGGGGGATAAAATAGAAATTTAGGGAAAAGTGTGAAAAATCGCAGCAGTGGAGCTCATTGAACATTGATAAAAGTGAACTAGTTAATTCATGGGTGGGGACAGAAGGGAGAGACTGCAAACAGAGACTGCAAAATAAATGTTGGTGCTTAGACTCCTTTAAGTTTGTTTTGGTCACTGGTTACAGCTGGTTGAGTCTATCTCCAAAAATAGCTGCATTGACATTCATTGGGCGAATTTGTGAGCTACTGGTAGATTAAAGTCAATTATGATTGTTTGTAAGTTTTTTTTATTCATTTATTTTTCAATCTAATATGTATTATTTCTGTCTACCTGTTTTTGATTTGGCATGTTGCTGTTTTTCAAGGATTTAGCCGTGCATCATTAGCACTGATTCAGGATTGTTCTAGTTTGATGTATCTACTCAAAGCTATAAATTTTTCTCTGTGTATTTCCTGTGCTGCTGTGTCGCATTGGTAATGCTATTTTGTGGGTTCATGTATACTGAATTTCATAAATGTTGGAACTTCCCACTATATATCTGCAGTGACTCACTGACCATTTGGCAATGTATTATTCACTCTGTGAGTTTCAGAATTTTCTGTGATGCCTTTTGATGTCTCATTGTGGTATGACTGGAGGCAAGGAGAAATTTCTTTTTCATTTCTGAATGTTCACATATTTTCCTTGTGATGTTAAGATATGATCTATTTTGGAGAAGTTTTGCTGAGAGAAATATATACAGTTACACTACTAGGTCAAATATTCTATAGATAGCTGTTAGGTACAGTTTTTCAATGCTATTATTTCGCTCTGAAGTTTCTTTGCTAAGTTTTTACCTGAATGGCCTATCCAGAGGTAAGAATTATGTGTTCAAGCAATCCACAATGTGTTTGGATTAATGCATGTTTTTAGGTTCAGTAATATATGCCTGATGAAATTGGGGGCTCTAGGATTCAGAACATTGATATTTAATCTTGTTGTATCATCCTGATAGAGCGTTCCCTTTATCAATATGTAATGTCCTTCTTTCTTTCTTTTCACTTTCATTCCAATTTAATTTAAAAGCTATTTTACTAAATTTAGTATAGCTACTTTGGCATGTTTTGAAACCCATATATAATTTCTTTTTGAACAGTATCACTTCTTGCTTCATGTTCTCTCAGTATTTCCCTCTAAACCTCCCTCCTCCACAAGTTTCAATTCATTTTCAATGTAGTGTATAGTGAGTAGCACTGCTGCATTTGTTTACCCTTTGTCCCACCATTTCTGTACTCACACTTCTCCTTTCCAAACTTACATACAAGACAAAATGTGCAGAAATAACAACCAACAACAGAAGAGAGAGGGGGAAAAGCAAAATAATAATAAAAACTCTCATTTCTATTTCTTGGAGATCATTTTGATGAACATTATTTTATATGATCATATTCAGATAGCTATTCAGCCTATTTAATACCCTCCAAAGGGTATTCCACTGTTGGTGGAATGAAATCTTGTTTAACCACTTTGGAAAACATTATAGAAGTTGTTCAAAAAACTGAATATATAGTTACCTATGATCCAGCAATTCCACTTATGAGCATTTATCCAATAGAGCAGAATCAAAGTCACACTGAAACTACTAACACAGTCATGTTCATTGTGCATTATTTTCCATAGCCAAGATGTACACTCAGTCCAGATGCCTCTCATTGTACAAAAGGAACAAGAAAATTATATATATGTATATAGTATATAGTATAAGATATATATATACATATATATACACACATACGTATATAATGGAATGCTATACATCCATCAGAAAGAATACTATTGCACCGTTTTAAGTACAATGAAAGACTTTGAAATAATGATGGTAAGGGAAATAAAGCAGACCCAGAGAAACTTAGGCTGCATGATTTTCCTCATTTTTGGTAGATAGAAGGTGCAGTAAACACAGTGGATGGTAAGCAAGGAGGTGCAAATGAAATATCTGTTAGAGTCCATGGACAGTGAAAATACTGTAATTCTCCTAAAATCTAAATCAAACTCCAAGAAAATAAATATCAAGAAATGTGTCCTGCAAGAGAGGACTTTTGGGGCAATGTGAAAAGGGTAGAAAATTGAAGGAGAAAAGCATAGAATACAGGAAGGAATCCACTGTATACTTCCTAGAATTGAAATATATAAAGGAAAGGGTAGTTTGAAATCGAGGGTGAAGGTGTTGAAGTAGTAATACAATTCCAGGTGCATTGTATACATAATTTTTTTTGGTAAATGGCAAGTAGTTCCATACATAATATAATATTGAGGTAAGTAAGAACTGAGGTGGATTGGGAGAGGTGGATGAGAATGTTGAAAGGGGTGACATTGATCAAATTGTACTGTATCCATAAACTTTCGGTGAATGATAACTCCTTTATAAGACTACTTAAAGATAGTAAAAATATTCAGAAAATTATGATAGTTGAATAAGAGTTGAACCTCATTTCAATTCCCATTTAAAACTTTTTTTAAAAAACTGGAGAATAAAATTCAAAGAATAAAACATTATGAATCATTTTTTTCAGAATTTGTGAAATTTAAATCAAAACTTTCCTTTTTGTCAGCAACTCAGCTGTCATTAGAAAATACGTCAAAGTAAGTGGCGTGAAACTATCAAGAGTATATTTCCCGTACTCTAGAAGCTTGAGCATTGATTATAAAAATGATTATTCCAAATGATTACTTGCCTTGTGGGGGACCACTTTCTTGTTAATTATAATTTATTTACTGTACATTCACATGGCAGATTGGGCTCCTTTTATCGAGATTATTATTTCAGGGTCATCTCTGAAAGGTTGTTTCTAATGTCATCGGACAGGGCACTAGGATTTCAACATGTTTCTGGAAGGTGTTACATAGTCCAATACAATTTGCAACTTTTGCTTTAACTCATTGTAGCATATCATTTGGATATTATTTCATTTAAAAATAGTAATGTAAGGACAATCCTATATCGTGTGAATTATTTGAATGATTCTTCTTACAATGGGGATAACTATAGTGATGGCAAAATAAAGTATAAATGTTTAGTGGCTTTTGAGTCACATCATAGGTAACCATGTAAATGTGGTGTAGCCTTTGTAAGGCCCTTTCAATCTATTTAAACAATCTCCAATGAGACAATTGCTTTCAAAAACATTCATTTACGCCAACAAATAAAGATCTCTCTTGATTTTAATTAGGTACTGCTATTGGGACTTACAAAGATGCCAAAATCAGAGAATGCTCATTTCTCTCATAAAATACATATTATAATTTATATATTTAATATAATACAGACTAACATTAATAGCATTATTAATACTAATATTCATATTATATAATTTATTGACATCCTTTGTTTACATCAATTTTCAGAATATTTATAACTAAATGTAAATTGTTTTCAAATAATCATTTGATGATATTTAGAAAATAATGAGAAAAAGATTTGTGTACATATTTATTACAGATGCACACAGATTCACCTAGTTATTTCTGATCCTTCATTTGTTGGTTTCATTCATGCATTGCAACAATGCAGAGAAGGGTCAGTTGAAAAGTTGCATGTACTAAATGGATAGCTTACATGAAGTTTATGTTTGGCTAAATAGCAGATTTTATAAATTCAATTATTTTTGTTCTCCCACCCTTTCTATCTTCCTTCCTGCTTTCCTTTCTTTCTTACTTTCTTTTTTCCTTTCTCTCATAATACATCTTACGACTGTAGAAAAATACAAACTGTTGTACTCCAAGGTGTTATGAGTGATTATAAATATTAACTAGATTAATATTAATTTTAATAATTTATATCATAAGACATTGTACTAAAAAGTATAAAAGTTGCAGGATATGTAACAGATGTTACTTTTCATGATATTGTCTAATTTCTCAAACTAAAAGAAGAATTTAAACATAATATTGTGTGTGCCTGTCCCTTAGTTTTTTCACTCAAGGATAGTGCTCTAACATTTGAGTCACAACTCCACTTCTGGCTGTGTGTGTGTGTACGTGTGTGTGTGTGTGTGTGTGTGTGTGTGTGTGTGTGTGATTAATTGGAGATGAGTCTCACAAACTTTCTTTCCAAGGCTGGCTTTGAACACCAGCTTCCTGAGTAGAGACACCCATGTTAAGCACAGATACATCTAATAATAGAATAAACAACTTCTTGTTATTTGAATTAACATTTAGATATTTGAGTTATTAAACCTGAACTTGCACTGTGGAAAAAAAAAGATATCCTATTTTAGGAAAAAAATACACTGGCAGGTTTTATATGACAGAATCTTTGGACAAATTGAAAAACAAATACTCAAAAGAGTATTACTCAAAAAGAGATAAAGGATTATTAACCAAATTCCTCATGTAAGGTAAAATCAATAGTCTCTGTCAGGCTGAATAAAATATGTTTCCTTAACTTTAAATATTGCCTACTGCAGTTACATAATTTTATCTTCTTTTTTTACATTTATTTTATTTATTTTATTTTATTTTTTTTGTGTGAACATACTGTACAGAGGGGTTACAATTAGATGGGCAGGATAATGCGTACATTTCTTATCAAACATTGTAGCCTCCTCCTTTGTTTACCATTCACATCCCTTACTAGCCTCCCCCCACCCTCCCAACCAATCCTCCCCCCTTCCCCCCCCCCCGCACCAATGTTGTAAAGCTCGTTTTCGACATGACAATTTGTACTTCTCATTGTTGCAACAGGTCCACCTGTATCCTTAAACTACTTGTTTTTCCCATCTCCTCCACAGGTTATACTGACATCAAATATAGTGCAAGCAGGGTTATACTCTGGGGGAGGGACATACAAAGCAACAAAGAAATAATCTTATAAATGCGTTAGAAACAAATGCATGAAAGAAAAAAACCTTAAAATACATACCTAAGGGTTCATTTTCCTAACATCACCTTATCTGACCTTTTCCGCTTGACTCATACATATACTAGATATTGCAAATAAGGGAAACCATGGGACCTATGTTTCTTTGGGCCTGGCTTACTTCACTTCTTGGAAAAATTTTATCTTCTTTTTGACCTAAATTTTTGACATAAAAATGTAGATTCATACATTTGTTTTTGGAGTCCAGTCGAGGGGCCTGAATTCTGGCACTCGACACTGTCCCTCAGCTCTTCAGCTCAAGGCTAGTGCTCTACCACTTGAGCAACAGTGCCACTTCCAGCTTTTTCTTTTTGCTTATGTGGTGCTGAGGAATCGAACCCAGGGCCTCATGCATGCAAGGCAAACGCTCTACCACTGAGCCGTCTTCCCAGCACCAATTCATACATTTTTTGAATATACAGAATTCTTAACTAATGGTCATGTATTTCTGAGATTTTAGTACCAAGTCATTTCAGAGAAACACTGATTTTCATGTATTTTAGGTCAACAGTGATTTTTAGAAATTGAATATCATCATATAAGATAACTAAAGCAAGATATTCTATGACTTATCCAATCATTCCTATAGACTTGAATAAAACTTATTTTTGAATGGCAGGAGATGCATATTATGCTAACTCTCCATTATAATAATTAATATCGGATATTAATCATTTTTCCTTCACCTAGAAAGAACCTCACAAAAAATGACAAAAAAAAAAAACCATGAAACGAAGGGCCATAAAACTACGAAAAATTCAAGTCATTAAGAGTTAGATGAAATAGTCCCTGAGGAAGGTCACAAAATGAAATCTCCTGAAGCTTCCTTTTCTGTTAAGTAAAATGTATTTCAATTGAAAACATTGCATTCATCTCTCCCTCAATGGTATAACCAAACCAACTCCATGCCAAATAGCTTTACTGATTAATTCAATTAGGTATTTAGAACACAATTCTATAGAAATATCTACTCACCACTGTAGAACTTAAATCTGAAATCATAAAGGATTAGGATTAATATTTAGCTTTCACTATGTTGCCATAAAAAGGAAATGAACCCTTTCAAGTGGTCATAGTTGTGGAAATTTGGTCACGTAGAACTTATGATCAAAGAAGATATTAAGATCAAAGTCCTTTCCTCCTCTCCCTTCTTTTTCTTATTCTTCTACTCCTTTTCCCTCTCTTACTCACTCTCTTCGTCTCTCTCTCTTCCTCTTCCTCTTCTTCTCCTCCTCTTTCTCCCTCTCATACTCCTATTCCTCCTCTTCTTTACTTCCTACCTTCCATGAATTCACACACTCCATCACATGTTTCTGACAAAGGATACCGTGCCACCAACCCAAAGCAATGAGGATAAGCATAAACTGAAATCATGAAACCAGAAGCCAAGATTAATCTTTTCTCCTCAAGTTGATTCTATGAAGTATTTTGTCACATTAATAGGAGACTGACCCACAATACACTCATTTATCATAAGCAATAAAATTTACTGGAAAAATATCTGACCAACATCATCCTAATGAAATGATTGATTGAATTAATACTACAGTAGGACAAATATAATATCATATAAAATATCAGATAAAATACACAAGAGGCCAAATAATCACCTGTATGTTTTTCTATGAAAAGGCAGCAGAATTCAATGTTCCTCAAGTAAATTGACCTATATGTGGCAATATTGTCAATTTCATAAATGGATTAAGAAGACTAAAGAACAAATTTCAACTCAAACTGGGTAATATAAAATTTACTTTTCTCCTGTAAATAACCTTTCATTATATTTTTGGTCACCAAAATTACTTGTATTTTATTCTAATCATAATTTTTAATTAACTTTAAGTAGTTGTATGGCAGTTTGACAAAGCAGTTTATGAGGAGTGTTTAGTGTTTATTTGTTGTTGATGTTGTTGTTTGTTTTTACTTTTTTCTCTCCTGACGTTTAACTCTGGGCCTGGGTGCTGTCTCTGAGCTCCTTTGGAGGAAAGCTAGAACCCTATCACTTGATACAATGCCTTATTTCCAGATTTTTTGGTGATTTAATTGGAAATACGTTTCTTCCAGACTTTCTTGCATGGACTGGCGTTAAACTTCAAACCTCACCCTCCTATCTAGGATTATAGGTATGAGGCACCAGTGCCTGGCTTGACACAATCCATCTTTTTATTTTTGCCAGTCATAGGGCTTGAACTCAGGGCCTTGGCACTGTCTTTGAGCTTCTTTTTCTCAGGCTAGCACTCTACCACTTGTGCCACAGTACAAATTCCAGCTTTTTCTGTTTATGTGGTACTAGGACTCATCAAACCCAGAGCTTCACAAATTTAAGGTAAACAGTCTACCACTAAGCCATATTCCCAGCCCAATACAATGCATCTTGATGATCAATATCCATCCCTCTCAACCCTATCTCATCCCTCAATTTCCATCATTATATAGAATATTCATTGACTAGCAATATCATATATAGTCATTCAGAAGGTATATCACAGATATTTTTTATTGATAGTCTTATTCATCAACTTACAAAACTAATGCATTACAGATTTCTGTGATTTTTAAATTATAAAATGTCACTCGTATTCACCCAATACTAGTCTAAAATTTTTCCTAAGTTTAATGCAAATGCAATCTAAAATTCTTTGATAAAGTACAGTGATTCTTAGAATGTTGAAGAGTGGGACTATGAGCACTCTCTTCTACATTTTATCATCACTACCCTCTCAGAATACTGCAATATTTATTAGTAGTCATTTATTATCATCATTTCAACCTACCCTTTCCTTGAGCAACTATTATTTCATATTCTAAATCTACAAATGTACCTATTTTAAAAAGCTAATATAATCGGAAAATGTAGTCGATTTTATCCATTTCTCCCATGTAATATTAGTGTTCTCAAAGTACATCTATGTAACATTTTTATGGATAAAGCATATTGTGTTTTATGCCTGTGTATAATGGTATAAATTCCTCATTGGATATTTCAATCCATCATTATGTTTTGTAAAAGTTTTTCTATGTTTATTCTTGTACATGTGTCTCATTTGAACATACATTTAAATATATTTCATATGTAAACTATGATTCAAAATGCTGGATCATAGAGGCAACGCTATGTGTAATATCTTAAAGATTGTCAATATGTTTAACAAACTGACTATATCACTTTAAGTGCTAATCACCAATGTATAAAGATTCCAAATTCTACATACTGGTGATGCAGTGCTGTCTTATTGTTGTTTATATTTTCACTATATGTATGCAATGTATAGGTCTTCTATGCTCTTTCCATATATTCAATAGTTATTGGTATATTAATATAGAGATATGTATTTGGGTTTCTTTCATAACTTATTTAGGATGGTTATGTTTTACATTGGTATTAATATTGGTATTAATTTATCTTATGATATATCTGATTCAAGTCTCTTTAAATAAATATATATGTATAACAACTATGTATACATATGCACATATACCTACACACACGTGTATATATACAAATACCTGTATATATGTATACCTACCTATAAACTAATATATACATAGGTACCTATATGTATTTAGAAATATATGTATATTCTTACTTTTATTTGTCCATAAGTTTTCCTTTTACTTTATTTGCCAAACATAATCTATTTACTTTATTTTGTTTTATTGTTAAGATGTTGTACAGTGGAGTTACAATTATATAAGTAAGGCAATGAGCACATTACTTGTTGATCATTGTTACCCCTTCCCTTCCTTCTTGTTGTTCCAGTAGCCTTTCCCTCCCCCAGATCCCACACTCCTATCTCCCATTCCTTCGAAGCCCAAACTGGTAAAGTTCATTTGCAATATACTGTCCTGTGGGCATCTTTGTTGAAATGAGTCCTGTGTCCTTGTTTCAGTGTTTTGTAATTCCCCTTCTCCTCCCCAGATTTTATATATATATATATATATATATATATATATATATTTACATATATTTGTATATTATTATTATGTATTATAATTTATTATATATTATATTTATATATAGATATTAAATGTATATACATATTAATATACATATACATATATATGATGCAGGGTATTAAAATGGAGTACAGTGACAACAGAGGATATGCCATAGGGAAAAAAATCATGCAAAGGAAAAAGCAACAACAAAAATAAATAAAATCACATAGTCCTTTTTTTCCGGGGAGGGGGGGTCTGGTTTTGAGGCCAGAACTCTAGGCCTGGGCACGGTCCTTCAGCTCTTTAGCTGAAGGCTAGCATTCTACCACTTGTTTCACAGCGCCACTTCCAGCTTTTCTTTTTTTCTGCTTATGTGGTGCTGAGGAATTGAACCCAGGGCCTCAAGTATGCAAGGCAAGCACTCTACCACTAAGCCACCCTCCAAGCCCTCACATAGTACATTTAAAAAACAATAACAATAAAGACTGAGCAATCAAACATGTCCTTTACTACCAAGGTAATTATTGCAGTTCATGTCATTATCATGTTTGGAAATTTGCTAAATTGTTTTTTAGATTTCCATGTGGAGTTATATGTTTATTTTTCCTAAATCTATCTGTTCATAATATATCTGCCAACTCTCTTCTGAAGCCAAAAAGGCAGTGTTCCATACCTTGGTTCCAAACCAGTTGTATCTTATATCTAATAAACCACCAGAAAACCAGAAGTGGCACAGTGGCTTAAGTCGTAGAGCTCTAGCTGATGAGCTGTGGGACAGTCACAGAGTTCAAGCCCCATGAACAACACTACCCCCACTACCACCAACAATCACAACAAAAGAATGTTGAATCAAAAAGCAGTAACATTAATCAGTCTTAAAGATAGGCTCAAGGATTATCTTACATAACAGTGGCCTTCTGTAATGGACGCTGAGCCCTCAGAATGTTGGCTAAATTTCTTACTTACAACATTGCTATGGTTATGTATTTTTGCATCTATCTTTCATTTCACCACAGAATCTGCATTTATCCTTTATGTCATACTTGAGTACCAATGCCTTGGAAGATATTTATTAATTGTATATTAATTGTACGAAGAAAACATAGAAATATTTTACGCACACATATTAATTAATCCGTTTCTTTTTCCATTCCCATTGCCCTTTATTTTTCAACTCTTTTCTCTTAATTTCATTGTGAAATACATCAAAATGCATTTCAGTTCACCCAGTGTTGTTCACCTCATTAAAAATTAAACAATGCTAAGTATAAAAGCAAAACTCTTAATAAATAGAGACATATCATTTTTGTGGATTAGAGTTTACAATTGAGCAAAGATATTAATTGTTCCCATTTGGTTATTCACAGGGCTTGAATTCTGGGCTTGGGCGCTGTCCCTCAGCTCTTCAACTAAAAGACCATGCTCTACCCTGTGAGCCACTTTGCCACTTCCTGTTTTCCGGTGGTTAATTGGAGATAAGAATCTCACAGGCTTTCCCATTCAGATGGCTTTGAACTGCAGTTCTCAGATCTCAGCCTCCTATCCAGCTAGGATAACAAATGTGAGCCAACAACGCCCAGCTTTACAATTTTATTTATGTTTATGACAATTTGTAAAAACACCTGAACAGCATTCGTTGATTCATTGAAAAAGGGAAATAAACTGGAATATATTTCTCTGTCCAATATTTAAGCTGTTAGTGTAAAATTGTTATATTTGTACATCTCAATGGGTCTGTAAGGTACCAGATTAGATCCATACACATATTATCAAGGTTTCTCTCTCTGCTCTTTTCTAGCTCTTTTTCAGCTCTTTCCTTCTCTTTTCTTTCCCAGCTCCCTTCTCTTTCCTAGCTCTCTTTTTCCCACCTTTCCCTCTTTTCTAGCTGTTTTCTCTCTGTTCTAGCTCTTTTATCTCTCTTTCCCAGCTCTCTTCTCTTTCCTACCTCTCAATTCTCTTTTCCAGCTCTTCCTTTTCCCACCTCTCTTTCCCAACTTTCGCTTCTCTTTTCTAGCTCTTTCTCAGATCTTTCCCACCTCTTTCCCAGGTCTTTTTCCAGCGGCATGGAGTGCCAACCTTGCCTGGTCCCAGCAGGTCTACTGAATAAACTTACCCCTTACCTGAATACAACGTGCATGGTGCTATTCTTACTCGGCTATCTCTTTTTAAAAACCTAACATAAATGGTGCCATGTGAACCTGCGAAGGGCTTAAAGTCAGGATAGGTGGGATTCCTCTGTTTTTTTCCTTCCCCACCCTTTTTGCTCTGAAGAATACCCACAGTTCTGACGGTCTTTTATTAACCGGTCTGTCTGCTGTAGATCTAGTGCATCGATACCATTGCTGGCCTTCACACACATGTCCACACCACTTCTCTACTCTGGTGAGTGAATCTACTCTCTAAGGTTCTCTATTGCTCAGTCTTTGTTCAGATGTGGTGCCACACCAGAGAGCTCCTATGCCTTTAGCTGAAAGGCCAGTCACCTCTGAAGCTGAGAACACTTGGTTTTGGGGGGTTGGCCATTTCTTTCTAGAGGGCTCTGGGGGAAGTCGGGATACCGCTTCTGCCTGGTCAGCTCTCCTTCACTCATCAGACCAGACTGACTCTCCTACACATTTAATGGGTGCTGTGAGACATGCCTGAGCCATGAAACCCCTTTGAAATGCTTCCTGTACTCCCTGGAAAACCAGAGAGCCTAATTTTATGCCATTCTCAGAGGTAGACAGTTTTTGCTACTGCAATGATAATTGGTCAGAAGTCTGTTTACTTTCAGGCTCTTTTTGCAGTCTCTCCCTCTGCCATTCATGTCCAATTTCCCTATCTCTCTTTCTCTTTTCTACATTTTGGCTTGTGCCCTGAAGAGTGTGACACAGGCTGGGTCCTGAGGAACCACCTCTAGGTTCCCTCTCAAAGGCTAGTCAATGTAGACTTGATCTATTTGTTCAGGGTTTCTTTGCATTTTTTTCAGAAATTCACCATCTTGAGTTCGCCATCTTGGCCATATGGTGGGTTAAGGGTTTGGACCCATCTGGCCCTTAACCATCCACCAGGCTTACTAATCCATCCAGCTATTCTAAGATGTTTTGCTAACAAGTTGCTCTTTTCACTGGCCCTGGTAACTGAGGCCCAACCATGTGATGTGCTTTGTTAACAAAGATGTCTAAACATTGTGGTCAAAATATTAGGTTTTGAGTTTTGCCCTTTTTGTTTTATGTTGTGAATTCTACTGACTACATGCTTCTAAAATACTGGCCTATCTGTACTAAAATTCTCATCACATCTAACAAGTTTTGTCATTGCAGAATATTTGTTGGCAATTGTTGATAAGGACCAGGTAAGCTCTACATATTCTATTAGATCTCCTCGTTGCTTTAATTGGAAATAATAAAAGGCTTTTGTGACAAAGATTTCATTTCAAAGCCAACTCGGGCTGAAAAATCCCTAAGACTCCATCTCCCAACTAACCTGCAAAGAGCCAGTTTGTAAGCATAGCTCAAGACTCTTATCTCAAACCAGCCAAACATTGGAATTGCTATTGTAACTCAACATGGTAGAGCACTAGCCTTGAGCAAAAGTGATCAGGGACAGGCCTTGATTTCAATCCTCCTTGAATATAAACTGGGACAATCCATCCCAGCAACAAAGACCTAGACTCGGCCAGTCTGGGGAAAAAGGGAACATGGAAAGGAGTAAGAGGAGATGATGTTACATCAGCTACTTTGTGCCTGCCCTTTCAAAATTAGCCAGGCCTGGGAGGTCAGTGGAAGTAAGAAGCCTGCCCATCTAGTGTCCATACCTGTCTACCTATTAACTGGACAAGAATTTATATTCTTGCCTTTGTTACCTGACTTCTCCTCTACCTACTCACCAGATGTCAGAAGTAACTAGGGACATTTCTACCAACATTTTCCACTCCCAGGTCCTTCCTCTTTTATTTGCTCTCTTGTATTTTTTTTTTCCAGCCCCTCAATGCCTCATGGGATTTCTCCAGATTTCATCAAGATGCCACTATCAAGATGCCTTCTGCCTTCTCTGGGAGGGGACCAAATTCCAGCCATTTATCCCTATTGATGATGCCCCTTTTCAGCAGGAAGTAGCCAGAGAGAATCCACGCCCTAAATCATTATTATTAAAAGGCTGGCATATGACGTCCACTCCTGGATGACTAGCAGACTCCACCCTCCTCCCAGCAAAGTCTCCACCCAGTACCTGCATTACCTAGGCAACTGGGACACCTGGAAGAGGTCACATCTGCATCCGCTCAGGTCACATCTGAATTTGATGTGGCCACACCTTTCTCCACCCATACCCTAGATAAGGCCTAGCCCAGGCTCTGACACACTCCCTCTGCTGTTTTCTCCCTCTTTCTCAGTTCTTTCCTTCTCTTATCTTTCCCAGGTCCCTTCTCTTTCCTAGCTCTTTTCCACCTTTCACAGATGCTCTCTTTTCTAGCTCTTTTCTCTCTTTTCTAGCTCTTTTCTCTCTCTTTCACAGTTCTCTCTTCTCTTTTCTAGCTCTTTCTCAAATCCTTCCACCTCTTTCCCAGTTCTTTTGCCAGCGGCATGGAGTGCCAACATTGCCTGGTCCCTGTACTGAATAAACCTACCCCTTCCCTGAAAAAAAATAACAAATATTATCAAGGAATATTTAATGAGTGTAAAAGCAAACATTTGTGGATTGACATTCTCTTCAGTAAATAGTGATAGGTTAGACAGTAGTAGGGAAAATTTAAAAAGTGAATGTTGTTTAAACATTACAATTTATTGAAATATTAACCTCTAACGTAAAGCAAAGGAAGATACCATGACAATTTTTGAAATACAAGCATTCATAAATTTGGCAATAAAATTATAGGAAAGTAAAACTTTAGAAAGTAGAATTCAATAAAAGTGTAAAATAAGCCAGGCACTGGTGGTTCACACCGGTACTCCTAGCTCCTCAGGAGGCTGAGATCTTAGGATTGTGTTTCAAAGCCAGCTGGGGCAGGAAAGTCCATAAGACTCTTATCTCCAATAAAACACTAGAGAACCAGAAGTAGGACTGTGGCTCAAGTGGTAGAGCACTCACCTTGTCCTGAAGAGCATAGAGACAGTGCCCAAGCCCAGAGTTCAAGCCCCATAACTGACCAAAATTTTAAAAAATGGTGAAAAATAATTTGGTCTGTGAAAGCTCATATACAAGTCGTGAATAGAAGCTGGGAGCAGGTGACTCATGTATCTCATCCTAACTACTTGGGAGGTTGCTCTTTGAAACCAGTCCAGAGAATAAAGTCCTGGAGAATCTTATCTCTGATTAGTCAGCAAAAAAACTAGAAGTTAGGCATGATTCAAAAAGTAAATTGTTAACAAATTGCAACAAACTCAGGGACCCTGAGTTCAAGCTCTAGGACCATATATACATGTACAAAATAATAGTAGTAATACTAATAGTTATGATGGTGTTGATGATGATGATGATGAGTACCCGTAGGTAAGGATAAAATATTTGTAAATCATATACCTGAATAATGTCTCAATTCTAGATTCTACATAGAACTCTCAAAACCTAATGTTAAAAAAAGAACTTTATCCGAGCACTGGTGGCTCACACCTGTAATCCTAGCTACTCAGGAGGCTGAGATCTGAGGATCACCATTCAAAGCCAGCCCAGGCAGGAAAGACTTTTGAGTCCTATATCCAATAAACCAGGAGAAAACCAGAAGTGATGTTGCTCACCTTGAACTGAAAAGCTGAGGGACAGAACCCAAACCCAGAGTTCAAGCCCTATGACCGCCAAAAAAAAAAAAAGATGGGAAAGGAAAAACATATTTTTAAATTAGGGATACACTTGGAACCATTGCAACAAGGAGTTGTACAAGATATTACGTCGAAAATGATCTTTACAACTTTGGGACGGTGGAGTGGAGGGAGGGAATTGTTGAGGGGGTAGAGGTATATGGGAAGTGATGGTAAGGGGAAACAGAAGAGGAGGCAACAATGCGTGATAAGAAATGCACTCATTACCCTGCCCGTGTAATTGTAAACCCTCTGTAGGGTATTTTCACAATAATTTTTTTTTGTCTTTTCTTTTTTGGTACTGGGGATCGAACCCAGGACTTTGGACTTGCTAGGCAAGCACTTTGCCACTGAGCTACATCCCAGCCCACCACAATAAAAATTAAAAAAATAAAAATAAAAATAAACAACTGAAGTCTGCATAATTTACCTGTGATATATTACGCTCTTCTTGTGATCAAACATACTATCAATATTTAAAGAAACTGGAAAAAGCATTCAAGGGATTTCTCTGGGCTGTTATTATAACATCATGAAGATCCATAGTAACCTCAATAGAATTTAATATCTATAAAACAGAATTTAATATTGCATGTTTACATTGAAAAATAGTCTGGGTCCAGCTTGAGATGAAATATATCTTGTAATTAGAAGGCAGAGATTTAGAAGACTGGGATTAAGGGCCAGTTCTGACAAAAATTAGTGAGAAACTACAACTAAGTATGGTAGATACAGTGTAATTTCTCTGTTATCTCACATTTGTTGAAGCTATAGGTCAGAGATCATTGCTCCAGTGAAGCTTGGCCAAAAATAAGACGTCATCTGAAAAAAAATCTAAAGTGATCAGAGCCTTAGCAATTTTCAAGCACCAGTAATGCCATAGGAAAAGAAGGATAGAAGAAAGCAGAAAAAGAAAGGAAAGGATACAAAAGGACCACTATTTCCTCTTCATTCTTGTAGTTTCAAGTCATTGGGTACAAGAGTTGATAGCATTTTGTTTACTGTTTTAGGATTCAGATCTCTCTAATATGAACGCATTTATTGCAAGTAATTATTTAATTAATTACTACTATTTATTAATTCATTACTAGACCTTCTTTGCGATTGAACTCATGCCTTTTTACCTATTAGTCTAGTCCTAATAGTGGGCTATATCCCAGCTCTGTGTATAGTTTTGGAAATGGTTCATAAATTCTTCAGTAGTTAGCCATAATACTTTTCATCTTTTCTCTCCCACTTTTTCCTCTAGGAATTTTAGTTTATGTGTTGAAATAGTTTCCTCAATTTATCTATTAAACTTAGAATTTTGCTTTTGAGTTTATAGGGAATATGTTTATTTTTATTTCATCTACTAAAATTATAAAGAGATATATGCATAGCATAATATATATCATACGTATGATTGATTCTTAGAACTAATGGAAATATCATTATATATGATCATATGTCCATAGCTATTGAGCTATTGTGATCCTTTGCTAAGAATAATTTCCCTTGTTCGGGCCATGTTAATGCTTAGAGTGTTGTTAATGATTTCAAATTGTAATTATTTGTCTTTTACTAGCTATTGGATTAACTTGTAGATTTATGGACATAGGACTTGAACTCAGTGTTTGGCCATCTCCCTTGGATTTTTGCTAATTGATGATGACACTCTATTCTTTGAGCTACATCCTCACATTCTCCTTCTCTCTGGATAGTTGGAGATATGTTTTCACATTTTTGTCTGTTTAGACTGATACTGATCCAAAATCTTCAGGTCTTAGCCTTCTTAGTTTCTAGAATTCTACACATGAACCAACCTTTGTTTTACTGTTATTTTAATTATATGGTAGAAGAAAGTGGAATTATATTTGTGTTGTGTGCAATTTTCAAATACAAGTTTGAATCAACTCATTATAATGCAACTATTATCAATTTTAACTGTTAAATCCAGGAATATTACACATTTCCATAGAAATACAATTGAAAACAAAAGGCAGAAATATTTTCTTAAAACAACTAATGGAGCCATGGATTTCTTTCACTTTACAATTCATGTTTTATATACCTTTAATTAGCAGACTCCCATGAATAAAAATAAATATCTTAATTGTATACCACAATAAGGAAAGTAAATATAGTTAAGA